>NC_036463.1:13108296-13427463 GCF_002775205.1 Xiphophorus maculatus | reverse complement strand
AAATAGTGATGAATGCATTTTTGTCTTCAAAGTTTATTCAACGTTCCATACAAACTTGAGTATCTTTTCATGAAAAAACCCCTCCACCAAAACAAACCAGCGCTGATACAAACACAATTTGATTTTTCTATATTTTTTATTATGTCAAACGGCACATTAGAACATATTTTCTTTTTCATAAAGTTGCAGGCAAAGTGTGCAACAACATTAAAACTTCTTGCTTGATATTTCTTGTCAAAGTTCTTTGCCTGTTTTCAACACAACTTTGGTAAAACACATTTATGCTACTAATATAGCATCCTGATATGGTGCTAGGTGATAAGGTGAGTTCTATAAGTTCACAACATTCTCTAATTAGAGCTGGGACTCTTATTTTGAAGGAGGGAAGGATGTAGTTCTCAAATGGCTCCATTGACAGATTCCTGTAAGGCCTGGTCAACAATACTCTGCTATAAGAACAAATTAAAAACCCTCCTCCGTCAAAGTGACGAACCCACATGAGATGCTAAGTTAGCTGCTAATAGCGCTACAGTTACTCTTTGGTGCTAATCTAAGAAGCTATTTCAGTTTTTTGAGATGCATTTGATCAGCTCTGGTTTTTAATCAAATTACTGTCTCAACCTAAAATTAGCACTGAACAAAGGTCCTTAAAAACAGTTTGAATCTCCATTTGTGAAAATATACAAAAAAAAACTTAACTAATTTCAGCTGCTTTTGTTGAATTGGACTCAATTATTCAAAACTGATTTTTCTTTGCTTTTCCAAGAGTATTACAAAAATGTAAACTCATCTAATTTTCCTAGACCCATTGTCACACATCCCATTATGTAACGGGAGTATAGTTATGTAATGTATTTCTAATGTATTTTTTGTGGACTGAACAGAAGCTGATTTACAAATCTTCACAGGATTTTGTTAGTTTTAACAAAACTTAAAGGCACCATGACAGAACAGATCTACTAAGATTAACCAGTGGATAAAACAGCCACAATTTTCTTTTAATATACAGATTTTGAAAGTCAGTCTTGGGTCAAACCCTGAGTTCAAATTCAATATGGCTGTTGTGTAGCTAAAATACATGAAGGTTGCAGCAATAAACTGTTTATTTGCATTTCTAATTGCTTTTATTTCAAAGAATTAACAAAGTACTTTATAACCCACTACTAAAACATGTTTCTTCAGTGTCTGAAAGCGTAAAATGGTGCTAAACACATTGTTAGTGGCTTGTACTGCTAATAGCAGCTTGCTTTATATAGATTGAAACTGGACCGCCCTGAGGTTTGGCGATAGCATTCATGGATCCAAGTTCTGAGTAAAGACATAAGAATCAAGTGTAGGTGTTTTATTTTGTTGAATATAAATGTTCACCTGCAGATTGCATGAGAAGACAACTTAAAGTAATCTAAAACAGGTTAAATAACAAGAAAAAAACCCATCAACAATATGAAAGTAATATAGCTAAAGAAAAATGGTTCGACTTACAACATATGTGACACTGGGAGGTGAGATAGAACTTTGATCAAAAGAGATTAATAAATAAATTTCTACAGAGTTTATGGAGGCATTACTAAATTAACACAAAACAAAACCGTTTCATTAGTCTCATTCTTAACACTTTAAGAACAAACAAAACATGCACAATAGCTTTGACTAGAGACTTGTTTTGAGCCTCTTATCAAAAATAAAGTGCATAGCAATATTCTGCTTTTGCAAAAATCATGGTTTGAGGTCAGCTGAGGACAAACTAACAAAATAACTTAAATCATTGATAAAGTGCTGAACGTTTCCTTGTATTGCAAAAGAACATATTGAAATGGAGCAGCTCTGTGGCTATTTAAATGTAAATAAGGTCGGTCTCGTTTTTATGGGTCAGTCCACCAAAGGCATTAAATACTTTCAAGCTATGTCACAATATTGTTCAATTAAATTTTATTTAACTTTATTTTTTAAAGGATGCTTTTTCCCAACAAATGTCTCAAGGTGCTGCAAAAGAAAAAAATAAAATAAAATTTATGTGTAGAATGTAATCGCCAATTCAGTCTAATCACAATCAAGTAAAAGAATACTGTTTTTGATAAGACTAAAGCAAGTAGTGTGATCTGTAACAACCAATTGCTAGGATGCATATCTGCTTAAATTATAATATGCACATAATAATAATAGCAGTACTTTAGCACACAGAAAATGTAAGAGGTATATAAAATTGGCTAGCAAACAAACTACAAGCTGAACACACACACACATACGCACACACGCCCACACACATAGACCAAGCCAATCTCTTCTAAATGAAAACCAAACACACACATGTCTAGAATCAATTAGAAAGTCCCAGAGTTCACAGCTTTACCCACAAATCCCAGCTTCAGGTCTAATTACCTCAACCTTTAGCCACCCTTTTGTAAAAAAAAAAAAAAAAAACTGGGCATCATGGGAAACGAGGATGTTTCTCCTCCTATAATAAACATGGATGAAGTACAGTGGATCATAAAGATGAAAAAATAACAGGTGAAAGTAGGAGGCGGCTGTTCGTAGAGTTTCTTCAGTTTTGTGTTCGTGGAAGTACCTTTTGCACACATTCCTGTTCCTGTTATGACACATACATACACACACAAACAACGCGTTTGTATCGCACTCAATCTGTCAACATTCACGGGCATCACAATGAATTAATTAGAACACATTAAAGACCGAGGAGGTTCAAAAGAGGAAAAGCTTCCCACAGTGGCCTTCTGCCCAGCTTCGCTGACCCCACAGCTATTTGCACAAAGCAGAAAAATAAAAATCAAGGTAAGATTAAGTGCATTAGACCTGCAAGCCACGCATAAAGGATTAAAAACAAGAAGCACATCAGTAGTGAGGCAGGATGAAAAGAGAAAAAAAAGAAAAACATCTAATTGAGGCATTTTCCTGGAGGAGGGGGTTCGGGGGGTGTACAGTCGGACGTGAGAGAATAAAGGCTCATAATTGCATAATTATAGCAGTGGATACCTGACACACTGAATGCAGACGTCAAATGAGTTCCACATAATTTAACCAAACAGAGGCAAGACCAGGCCACGACAGGGCCCACCACGAAATATACCCTCCCTCTGTTCCTCCTCTTTGTCCGCACACTTTCCTTTCTTCCCATTTCCTCCAAATACTTTTCTGTTGCAAGTTGTGGTTTGAGATTTGAAAACACTGCATAGTGGTTTTAGTTTTGCATCGCTGTATGCTCCTGAATCATTCTGTAGTCACAGTAGCCATCCGTCCAACCCGCAACACTTCACTAAAAAGCTGTTCACAGCTGACACATTTCACTCGGTTCACTAAAACTTATTTGGCAGTATCTGTAACAAATTGATTGAAATGTATGTCATTTAGTATTTTTGTATTCATGACTGTGAATGGTTTTATGCCATTTCTAACAAACTTGTTTTGAATCAATCAACTAACTCTTTATCTCCCACTTTGGTCTTGAAATTTTATTATGTTTCTCAAACTGTGGCTCAATAGACTTGTTTCTTCCACCTACTATTTGGCAGACTTCTGCTGATCGTTTAGTGTGACTTTGTGAGCTTTCAGTCTTGTGTTCTCTTCATTTTAGAAAAACAAAAATCAGTTTTTGCTTCATTATCTCCAAATTGTAATGAATAGATTTGCTGCAACTATGTCTTTAAATATTCTTCAACATAGCAGTAGATGTAATGCTTATTTGCTGCGGTGATCTTTGTAATAAATAATTTGAGAACTGATGTAAACTGGCCATGTTGCGGCTTGGTTGTTCACATGACAACCAGATTCAACAAGTTATTTAAAAAAAACAAACAAAAAAAACAAGACATATGTAATACATTTGAATTGTTTAGACTCAGAAATTAGAAATTCCTCCATTGCTAGCACTCAAACTGGGTTCCATGCAAGAAGATTTTCCTTTCACTGAGCAGCATTGCTCATTCTGTTGGCTGGTTGGTTTGTCTACGGTACTCATCCAAAACCAAACTGAGAGCTGCGATGTCTATTCAGAGGATCAGAAATTCTTCTGTTGATTCTAAAGCATAAAATGATTAAAATGTTTTTCTTTAGATCAAATGGTGAAGTGTGAGCCACTGCAGGTTTGCATGAAAAATATTTTCCTCAGTTCCACATAATTAAAAAACTAAAAGTGATGCTGAATATCAGGTAATGCATCAATTCAAATGCACTTAGTACTCAGAGCTGCTGATGCACCAATCAGACAGCAGGTGATCACAATCTGACAATTTCTCCTCAATCACCTGTGACTGGTGATAATCAGATCAAATCTAAAAAGAAAAAAATGTTTAATTTGACAAGTTGTTTTTAGCTTTTGGGGATAATCTTATGTCCTCGTTATTCTGTTCAATTCAATTTCTTCTTCCTGAGTTAAGCTGTGTTAGGTTTACACATCAGATATATGTGTTTTATTGAGTGGGTTGGACCTCTCTGCTTAGGCTTTGTAAGTAACTGGAGAATTATGTTGTATTAAAAAAGGTTTTGGGATTGAAACTTCTACTTATGGTTATCTATGATTTTGATTACTTTTTCCAAATATGCAACAAAAAAAAAACAACAAAAAAAAAAAAACTAGTGGCCAAATAAAACAGTTTTTGGTCAGAGTTCCTCCAAAGGCTGCCTAACAACAGAGAAAATGGTTTTAAAGTTGTAAGAAATACATACTCTTAACATGCTCCACCAATAAAAATGGACTAATTAAGAAGCTGTTCTCCACTGCTATAGTGAACTATTCCCACAAGAATCCAACCTGCCAAAGTCCCACACACAGACCAGAAAGACTCCTGTCTGGTTCTTGTGTTTCATCAGTCCACATTTCCAAGGAGATCAGACCTGAAAACCGGTCCACTTTACAAACACACGCTCTCACACAGACCAGCACAGTGAAAAGAGCTCAAACGGCTCCACTTTGTACCTCCTCCGCTTAATCAAAGCTTCACTATTCAACAATTTGACCTTTTGTTCAAAACAGGATTATCACCTTCTCTGGTCTTCATGCACCCTTTTCTTTATCCACCCCTCCCTTTCTTCCCTTGCCCCGTAGCCCGTTTCCAGGGGCGACCCACATGACGAGGGTAATTGCAATAATTTGTTAAATGCCATGGCAACCGTGGTTAGATGGGAGGGGTTTAAAGAAGAAAAAAATAGGGGGACTGGGCGGATCAGGAAACAAACAAATCCTTCATTTTGCCAAAGACAGGGGTCCGAGACAACGAAAGGACAGCGTGTGTGTCTGTGTGAGAGGGCTAGTTGTGAACAAGTGTTTGCTCTTTCTCAGGGTGCCGGTTTATTGATAATCATGGAGGTGATGGTGAGGAGGGGGATAAGAGGTAATTTCCCTAATGATTAATGTGTCTCTGGTCTCAATTCAAGATGAACACACACACACACACCCAGAGGTGCAGAGCTTTCACTCTATCTGGCCAGACAAGCAGCTCTATTTGAACTCTCCCTCGGCCTGAAAGGAATCCTTAATTACACAATATTACCCCTCTTCATTGCCCCGCTGTGTGTGCTGTGTCCACTGCTGTTCAGCCTACAGTGGTGTGTGCATCTAAGAGTGTGTGTGTGTGTTGCTGTGTGACATGTAAGTATTCAGTGGTAGCAGCTGTTTCACACATAATAACAAAAGGGGCTGAGGGGGGAGTCGATCCCCTCACATTCACCACACTAATTGATTTCTGTTCAGCACTGTGGGAGAATTACCCCCCACCCCCAACCCCTCCACACATACACGCACTTTTGCAGACGGTGCATTCCACACACACTTAAAACCAAGTGTGTGTGGGCAGCTTCCAATACCAAGGTGTTGGAAGCTGCCCTGGAGAGGGAGGGATGGCACAGGCATCCAGTTTAATTTATTCTCAGGCTGCAGGCTGGGTATAGTCACCAAACAGTCCTCCATGCTCCTTCATGTCCTGTGGTCCAAATAAGGTCTAAAGCTGAATAATAATAGAATCACTTTGTGCTGATAAGTGAGCATAAGCTGAACTAATAAACTAGAGTGAGAGAGAGAGTAGGAGATGAGTGGAAGACCATATTTTTTTGCCAGATGCAGATTAGATTCAATTAAAACCGGTCAGCGGAGAAGAGTCTCAAAGCGATACATTTTCAGAGCTGTTAGCGATGTGCTGGTTCGTTCACTAAGAAAAATAAATACATTACAACCTGATTTTAGAGATCCCATCACTTTGATTTTGTTCTCAAAAACTGCAGACTGTCGCTAAAGCTTTGCAAGAGACGCTGTGATAAACTTTAAAATGATGCACTTCTAAATTCTGCCATTGGCATTTCTCAAAGATAGGTTATAAATAACCATAAAAAGAACTGATCTCTGACTATTATTAATCAATTCGGAATTGTCCATATTGGCAACTAAAAACAGATGTAATGAAACATCCCCAATATGTTGTGTATTGGTGTTAGATCAATAAACTGAGTTGAAATGCAAGCTTGACTGTTTTACAATCAAAAATGTTCAAATTGTGGTGTGCTTTGTATTTAGACTCCTTAATCAAATATAGTATAATTTATTGCCTTATAGGTATGGTTTTATGTATTTTACACGCAAATAGTGCCATTTTATTGCACAATCAAGCAAGTATGTTACATTCAGTTGTAACAAAAATGTATATATCAAACATGCCTTAAAAGAAATATGACTTCGCCTTGAAATGGGCCTCTGTCTCTTTAAGAAGCTCCTGCTCTGTCCGACACTCCACAATAATGTTTCTCCTTTAAGCAAAGAAAGGTGGAATACACTCTGGTCAGATTAGATCTTTTATGAACTTTTTGGCAAATAACTAGGTGTGGAGAAATACTACCAGCCTGATCGTAGCAACCCCCCAGAGAAACATGGCAGGGGCAGGTTCATGCTGTAAGGGAGCTTTTCCTCAGCAGTTTCTCAGCAGCACAACAACCCTAAACATTCAAACAGAGCTACAGTGGATGGTTTAGATAAACTCATATTCATGTGTTAGAATGGCCCAGTCAAAGTTCAAACGTAAAACCAAATGAAAATCTGTGGCAAGATGTTGCTTAGATACCATCTCAATGCAACGTAACTGAGCTTGAGCTGTTCTGCTCTCCAGGTGTGCAAAGCTGGTAGAAAGCTCCCTTAAAAGGCTTGCAGCTGTAATTGTCCGACTCAGCGGGGGGAATACATGTATACACCTCTTTATTTTTATTTCCAATTTTGTTCCATTGAACTGGCAAGTAGATTGATGGTTAATAAATAAAGTATCTAAACATAAAATATAACCTAAAACACAAGAGTAATAAAACTACATGAGCTTAAGGCAAAAAGTAAGGAATCACACAAGGTAGAAAAACAAAATACAACAGCCAGTGCTGGTGATGCCAAATGTGATCATTCCCACAACTCCTTATAGAGCTTCTCCTCATTTTCCACACAGAGTGTGCTCTCTGGCTGAAAATGTCAGCCGCACTGCCCTGCTGGGGTTTTTATCTTTAGTGTAACATCTTTATGATGGCTTCTCTTACTGAAGCTGCATCTGTTGGAGCCCCTGTTATTTTAAGCAGAGCTGGAACATTTCAGAGATAGTTTTTTAGAAGCATAGGCCCTTTTATTACATTATGCAGTCATTTATCTGACTACTGTAATTTGTCAGTTGGCGCTTTGATTTAATTTACTTAAGAACATGTGTCGCCTGTTATGTGTGCAACACCCGTCGAGTAGAAAAATCCTGATGCTAGAGAGGAAGAGAGAAATTGGCTGGTGACTGAAATCAAACAATTTAGAGCTTGATCGCTGACTAGCTAGTAAGAAAATGAAAAATCCAATCGTTTTCCGATGAGTGAAAGCACCATATGTAAATGCTCTGACAAATAAATTACTGAGTAAATAAGAGTTAAACTTAGCTCTGTATCAATTACGTAGCAGAGTTGGAAAAAGCGATTTAAAAGGAAAATATTTTTTAAGACAGGTTTGCTTTTCATTTAAGGTTGAGTTAAGTTCTGCCATGTTTTTTTTTTAGCTTTCTGCCTCATGAAACATGTTCCATTTAGAAATGCTTTTGGAAGTCACAGTTATGATGAGAAACTACCATGAAAAATACACGTGAAGACCCTCAATTTAGTAATGCTGGTAGTGCTAATCGCTAATCTAAGCTGCTAAAGAAAAATTAATGAAGTGCACAATCATTTGATCAATTTTAATATATTATTAAGATGTTGCCTTGGCTCATACTATAAATTATCAATTGTAATACAGATCAGAAGAGCTAAAACAATATTTTGAATGCTACTCTTATCTTCCCTTAAAGGAAATCTAAATAATTGAAAATCAAACTAAATCAGAGTAAATTAGGAGAGAGTAGGATATCTGACAACAACGAAAAAACGCAGATTTTTTTTTCCAAACCAAGAGCAAATAACACAACTGTTGATTAACATTTTTGCACTTCTATATACAAGAAACATGTCTGAATTGTACATTCATTAGAACTGCTTCAATATCTGTCAAATATACTTACAGAGTAGTATTTTTTGATGTGGCGCCGGATGTCGAGTTGCAGCTTGTTGCTTATGTTGACAACGTTGTTGATGGGACTGTTCGTACAAGGGATGTGACAGCAGCGCATCAAACTGGGCTCAGCCCTATCACCCTGGAAAAGGAAACACGTCAAATCCCAGAATATAAAATCATGTAAACTTTTTTGTAATAGTTTACAAATTGGTTAGGGAATTATAACCCAAAACATATTATAAGTGCTCTTAAAAAACACTTTAAAAAGAAGCAGAAATGAAAAAGAGGAATAAAAATCCAAATATGTCATGTATTTTTTTTAAACAAAGTTTGATTTTAAATGATATAAAAGAGAAAGAATTACTTGCAAAAGTAGAGCATGCAACACTCATCACAGCTCAATTTTTACTGCAAAAATCTGAAAAAAAAAACATTTTTATGTATTGCAACATGGAAACTTGTCCATTAACTTTAAACCACAACCAAAGAGCATGTCAAACACTGGCAATATAAAAGCTGAACGTGCCCCCGCTCATGCACAGTGAATTTTAACATTATTGTCCCGTGAAGGAAAGGGGTCAGTGTGACCCCTTGAACTGTCCACTTGACAGGATGGCTTATAGTTAATGCAATGAAGAAAGGAAGTCCCGCTACATAACAATTACACTAACTGCAATGACTTTAAACACTTGGCCCTTAGAAGCTGAACTCCATTTACCTGTCGCATTGACAGCAGAAAAAAAAAAAAAAGGTTTCTGTAGAGAAGTCAATGACAAGTGACACCCCCCAGCCAGCCACGAAGAGTGATTTTTGTTTGCTTGCATCACTTATTTTTAGAGAGAAAAATAGGATAATATTTCACTGTCTGCCTCAAACTTCTGGGCTTTTCTAATAAGAGCCACACTTTCATCCTTCCCCACTGTTCCACATTACTCCCTACTTTTCCAGGATTAAATTCCGGGTTAAATTTCTTAAACTGTCACATAAAATAACAGCCAACTATGTTAAAAGTTTAAATCAATTGGTAAGCAGCCACCCCAAAAGAACTGGTATCCACGATGTGTATCTGGGTCCTCAGCAAATAAAAGTCCAGTTCTTTTATTTAGAAGATGGTTTTCTTCTTCTGCAAATACATGCCACAACTAGTTTTTAATCAACTGTCAGGACCAGGACTTGACATCAGATATGTTATTCTAAATGAGTTGGATCAAGGTAAAACAAATCCTGACCGGTGCACACGTTTAAAAAGAAATCACAAACCTTTCAAGAGTAATATCACTGCATATTATGCTGAATCACAGTAATCATAGCAGTATCAGTGTACGCAATGTCGCGAGTGCAATATCTGGATGCAATATTTGATAGAATGCAATACATCAAGTCACATCCATTCATATCTTTAACATATTTGGCCTAAATTCCTTTAATGCTGAACCAGATATATTTCTGGTTCAGCATGTCAGAGCATGTCAGGGCTAGAGCTCTGACATGTTAGAGCTCATGGAGTGTGGTGGGGACAAAGTCCTATTCAGAATAGATAAATCATAATCAACATCCTTGATGCAATAGTATCAAGATAAAGTATTTTCCTGAAATCAAGCAGCCCTACTGTAAAGGAACCCTTCTTCTCTTTACTTTCCTCTTTTTCTTTTTTTTCCCAGTCTAGCTTAGATGAAAGCAGACTCCCTTCTTCCCACTCCACAATCTCCTTCCTCTTTTGCTTTTTATCTCTCTTGTTTCATTCCAGACTTCATTTTGATATGCGACCCCCTCTTACTCCCAACCAAACAAGTTGGGTCTAATAAAAATTACACACTATTAACTTGTAAGATTAATGATCAAGAAGCAGGTAAATAAACTAGAAAAGGTGCTAAGCAAACACGATCAAATGTCATCTTTACGTTCTGCAACTTAAAAAGACTTTGGTCTGTTTGATAATATGCAGCTTTGCATTTTAACTGCCCACACAGGACACCCAACGCTCTTTTCATCCTTCCTCTCTCTAGCTACCCCGATCAAACAACCTTCCTCCCCTCCATCGCCCATCGCCGCCGCCTCCTACCATCTCTGGCTCTGTGTCAGTGCTGGAGTCAAGGCCCATCCGTCCTCCCCTCTCACAAAGCTGTTAAACCGTGTTCACCACCTTAATTAACTCACAGCCTTATCAGTTTGCAGTGTGTCTGTGTGCATACCAGCCCTCAAACACGTGGTGGATACGGTTAAGATAAACACTGAGTTAATAGTTATTTTGAATTTTTGAAATGATTCAGACTGATTATATCCAGGTCATTCTGGTATTAGTAGAAGATTTATGACGCTCAAACAGAAATATGCTTTTCGTTGAAACACAAACGTTTGTCTAATGGCGTAAAGATCTCCTCCTTTTATGGTGAGTGCATGCTTGCGTGTGAGATACTCCTCTTTTAATTTAATGCACCTTCTTTCCTCCTGCCGAGGACAGAGGCTCGTCTGTTTTATTAGAGCCTTCCAGACAAGAAAAAGCTGTGCCCTGCTCCTCATTAGAAGCTGATAACACACCAACTCAGGACCTTGGCCTGACAAATGGTAGGAGATGAGTGTGTACATGTGTACAAGTGTGTGTCCACAGCGCAGAGGGGTTAGGCTTTTCAAGTTGCAGAATCCAAGCTATGCCAATGAAAACAAGTCCGCTTCGGAGCCAGGCAGCTGTCTAAAAATACAGCCGGAGACACAATATGGAGGACGGCGAAATCATGAATCCCTCACAGGAAGCGTTACTAACAGGCTCCCACACTGACGCTCCTTATTTGTGTCAATGACATCTTTTTTGGTCAAGGCTTTGTGTGTCCTGCTTCTGTCAAATCTTAACCCTTCTGTTTCATAATAAAGATATTAATTGATATTGGATTACTACATGGACCACATAAGTGGCATTAGAGAATAACCCTTTACTTCTTTACTTCGTACCAGCATCCGTGTGGATTCAGCGTTTGGATTGGCTCAGTCACTCACCGCTCCTTCGAAGACGCTGTCATAGATGTTGTCGGTGCCACACTGGGGGCAGGTGAAGGTGAACCTCTCGCAGTCTTTGTAGCGCTCCTCGTCGTTCAGCTGGGCCGCCGCTCCCAGCGTGCCGTCGGCCTCCTCCTCCCTCTGATGCTGCTGCTGGGATCTGAACTGACCTGGGTCCAGACCTGGGACACACATCGCCTTTCAATCAGCGCGTTTTCACAAGCGAGATCTACTCAAGTCCAATCAATATGTGAAAAAATACCTTTATGTCACCCAAGCTTATCGAGAAAAATCCTAATTGAATGCAATACCATTTATTTATTTTTCAAATATACTAAATTAGAGAAGACTTATTTTAAGTCAGTGAGTTCATGATTCTGTAGACTCCAACAAAGTCCTAGAAAAGGACTAGGTGTGGATGATAAAAATTCTATTAATTTAGAATTTTATCACAATATTTTATGGTACTATCATGAAGATGAAAATAATGACAAAAAACATATATTACTTATATTTTTAGGTAGCTGTATGGCTGTGAATGCATAGCACAGAATGCATACCACAAAAAGCACAAATACTGATCTTGAAAAACATTCTGATTTGAAATACGTTTCCTCAGGATGACAGAAATGTCATTCATATCATTAAACTGCATTTAATCACATTATTGAATGTATTTAAGCTCTAGTGGAACAAACAGAGGAGGAAACAGTAAAAATAAAATTTCCAATAACACAGTCAGTTTTCCATCAATAATAGAAATTTATTAACAATGAAAGATCAGAATTCTGATGGTGATAAGAAGATAAATGATAAATACGATAAACGCCCCTAATTCATTGTTTTATTGCAGGCCCACCAGGAATGTTTGTTTCCAAAAAGCTCATTTTTAAGTTCATCGAACCAAATCAGATGGTTCCAGTTAATACATGGTACATGTTTATATTTGGGATAGTAGGACAGAGAAAGCGTTTTTTTTTTTTGCAAGCCTCCCAAACAATTAGTTGCCAACTATACAAAGTTTGAATGTAGGCGATATAAAAGCTTCCTGAGCATATCATATTGTGTGATGACCTTACCCAACCATGAGGCTATGAGCACTGCATCAATCCCGTCAATGGGGTCGCAGATGCGAGAAACCACAGGGTGAACCTGCTGGGCCAGATAATACTGTGTGTCCACGCTGAGACCCTCCTGCTTCTGAAGCTGCTCCAGAGCGTAGGCCCTCTGACTGGCCGCCAACGTGGAGCCATCCTGGAACAAAAGGTAATACACCAATGCATTTCAGGTGGAGAGAAATAGTGAAAAGTACCTAATGAAGATGTTTAGGTCTCATATTTAAGCACCTTGCAAATGAGGTATGAGATTGTATCTCCGGCTTTGACACGCCGACCTCCCTGTGAGTTTATCCACAGAGCAACGTGCACATGAGGAAGACTCTTCTTATCTGGGTAGTCCTGAGGGTCCTTGGTCAGTGCCTGAAAAAGGAGAAACAAATCAGAAAAGGAACACAAGAGATTTCGTCGTGATTCCATTAAAAGTGAGCTGAATCTTTACCTTGTGGATCTCATACTGGTTGAGTGGTATGTTTCCGTTTGCCACCTTCTCTCCAACCTCCACCAGATGCTTCTGGATGTTCTCCACAATGACATCTCGACTCTGGTCCGACAAGATCTGACCAATCACGTAGCTGGGGAAGGAGAAGATGAGTCGCGTTTTCCAAAATCATGAATGAAAACATTCCTTCTGAATTTGTGAATGCTAGTTTGTGTTTGAATAAAACAGACACTGGGAACACTGGTTCTGTCGAACATACTTCCCACACTCCTTGGCCAGGTCACACCAATCTCTGCGAACGATGTCCAAGCCTTTGAGCTCCTGCTTCACACTGTATCGCCCCTCGCCGTGCTGTTCCACCACCAGGGCGGCATATTTCTTCTTCTTCAGCAGCAAAAGAGACTTGAAAACACCATCGATGTCTATCTCCAGGAGTTTGTAGAGCTTGTTGACCTCTGCCTTTATCTAAAAATAAATCATATTCACAACAATAACATTAAACACATAAAAACAGCTGAAAACCAGAGAGCTTTTCTAAACCAATGAGTGTAAATAAACTCGCAGACCTTATGTCCAAGTTTGAAGACTTCCTCCAGTGATTTGCTGTTCGTGTTGATCATGATTGAGTCCGTGTCTCCATAAATGACTTCCAGGTTCATCTGAGCCACAAAATCGACAAATAAAAGCAATGACTATATAATAAACCATCAGAACTCATAAAACACATACCCAATATGGGCGTTTTGACTTTTTTCTGCAATATGTGCTTGATATGAATACATGGCTTAAATGGACATACATTTTTGCAACAATTTCACCTGTAATAATTGGAGTGATTTTACTCACAAAACACAACTAAGAAAAAAAAAACTAATCCAACTGTAAAGACACAAAGGTGGTGGGAAGAGCCAAAGAAATGACAACAATCCCAACAATAAGGACAAGCAAAAAAGGACAGCAACAACAAAGAAATGAAATTAAACAAACTTCTAGTTCAAGGGAAGAATATGTTTCCAACTCACCTTCTGAACCATGTCTTTGGTGTGCATCAGAATCTGAGGGAAAGAAAAGACAACAGCATGAATAACAACCAAAATCACGCAACAATACAGCTCATACACAAGCTCAGTAAACAAACAAATCACTCAGAGACAAACAATGATTAAATATTAAGCTTCTATGTTATTGGCTGAGTTGTGTGAGCCTGTGCACTTGCATTCATGTGGACACAGGGAGCAGAGCAGGTGACTTGCTTTTAAATGGGGGATAATTGGCTAAGAGGGCAATTACGAGAGCGTGCTGTGACAGGCATCTTTTCAACCCACACACACACACACACACCTTGAAGACTCGTAATGGTCTTTATAACCAGCAGGGCGAGTGTCAGAAACAAGAGAATTCTGTTAACGCAGGCCGGCCAATGTGTGTATGAGAGTGAAGAAGGCTTTGAGCTGCAGAGCGATCCTAACAGGTGGGGGCTCCGAGGAAGGAAGGGAAGCTGGGAGGAAGGGTTGTTGGGTCGATAATCTAGGGGGGGTCAAAGCGACGGAACGCAGTGTGACCTGTCACCAGCAATCTGCTCCTCAATCAACCGCGGCCGCATATATACAACACTTCGACTCACACTATGATCCGTGTGGGGACAAGGACGTGGCTATTTCAGAGTGTGAGGAAGGGGCGGGGCCGGGCTTCCACTCCCTGAAATCAGAGTGGGATGTAAGCATGCTTTATGGGCTGCTACATACCACCGAACAGTGAGGGGAGTTGGAGTCATTCACAGAACAGCCTCCTACATTAGGGGCTGCAGTCAAGGTCAAGGTCTCACCAAAAACACACACACACATCCAAATGTTGGTCTAAGCACAGCACAGACTTCTGCCAGTATATTTTATCAAAATTACCCAACATTTTATTTCAGTAACTTTAAAAATCTACCAGTCCGGGTCGAGTCTGCAAGTGCCAATAAAACGAGAAATCGAATGCCAAAGCTGAGCCACATTTATTTATTTATAGGTTCAAAAATGTGAATCTGTGGCCAAGAGGAACACAGTCTTCACTAAACAAAATGCAGCGCATCAAATCACGACGATTTATATTACGATGTGCAAAAATTCTCGGAAAAGCTGTCCAAGTAACCTAATTTAACAGCACATATAACGCACACTAATGAAAAGGGGTTACGTGACACTCATTGCTGAGGTTCTACTGGCTCGAGAACATTTGACGGTGTTGTCTCTCAGCAATCAAACGTCAAGCAGGGAGCGGTTTATATTGCATATAAAAGACACCCGAGCGCCCGGACAAGGGTTCAAACTTGAGAGCACGATGTTTGGAGATTCTGCCCATTTCTGAGTCGGCATATGGCTGCACACAGGGTAGACGTTTTTTTTTTTGAGTGAAACAGCAGAGGAGAGTTGCACAGTATATTGAATCACAGTGTCAGTAAATGTAGTATCACACTTAATAAGCACTTCCCTCATGCAGTCATTGGTAGGCTAATATATTTCAAGTGCAAAGCATTTACACTCTGCATCCCAATAATATACTTGGCCAACAAGAGGGACTGTTACTGCTCTTAATTCCTAAATCTGATATAGGTTTGTGTCTCAGTCTCTAAAGCACCATGGGAAATGATGATGATAAAACTGAGACAGAGGAGTCAGGAAATTACAAATTAATCAACAGAAATATCAAAAATGCATGTTTTCCTAATTTTGCGCAGCCCTACCGCTGAGTTTTGAAGGTTAGTAGAACAAAATTTGCACTAGCTGAATTTTACCCAGGGTTAATCAAAGGTATTTTAAAGGATCGAGGGAGTTTACAGACTCCTATTAGACATGAGTTGCAACACTCAAGTTAAAACATTTCAGCTTGTTATTTACTGCAGTTGCGCAGGGTACAGATTATACAGAGGGTAGAAAAAGTTTCAACATGATTCATCATGGCCTCATTTTTCTGAAACCTGACAGGTTTTTATACCGACTGGGAATCACAGTTATGCTGTTCTTCTACAAATATGGGAAAGCTACAAATAAAGACACTGAAATCAGTATGACGAGCTCATTTTAAGTAAAATTTCAATAATTTGGTAATAAAAAGTAGAACAACTGACTACTTGGAACACTTCCCAAAACCACATTACAATCCTGACTGTTTCCAGGTTGACAGTAATACAATTTGGCACAAACAAAATGCAGCCTTGCATAAATTTGACGGGAACCATTGCAGCAGTTGTCAGACAATGTTGTAATTAAAACAATGTTGAGAAAACTTGCAATCAAAATATTAATTACAAATAAAACAATTGAAGCCATTCCCATTTGTTTTAGCACAGGAAAAGTCTTTAACTACATCATAATAAAGTGAGGTCAAAGTAGAAGATATAATTATACTATTGAATAATCTGCTTCAAATTTAGTCTTTCAGGTTTTACTTGAGGAAAGGCTGAGCAAGAAGCCCTGAGTTGAACACATGCAGAGGAGCGAGACTGAGCAACAGCAAAGTGAGGCGACGTGGGAAGGCGAGAGAGGCGAGAATGCGTCGATGTAATTGACGAGCGGACTCTTTTTGGTTGCTTTTCCATACGCTGTCAGTTCCAGCAGGACGAACGTCTTTGAGGAATGAACTGTGTGAAAGACAAGTCGTTTGACCATGACTCTGGCATGTGTGCGACTGATGGTGCATGAGCGCTCATCTTTAAACACATACCGACACACGCATACTATACGGACCAATGCAAACACATTTCCCCCGGGGTGGGAGAGCTGGAAGAATTCCTGAGTGTATGTCTTCGAGCCGATGAGTACCCTCGTCACCACCGGACGTTCCCCCCATACTGGGCCCAACAACTGAAAAAGCATTAAAGAGGGCTCTCCTTTTACTTGACGTTAACCAGATATCTAATGTTCTGTTCCGTTTAATTAACGTCAAACAATCTACATGGACCTATAGGGCTAAAACTATAAACTTTCAATGATGTTGTTTAAAATCCCATAAATTGTGAAATCCCATAAATAGATTTTTATGTTTCAAATTTAAAAGTTCACTTTAGTGGCAGATGTTTTTTATGGAAGTTACACTGAAAGAAAGTGAAAAATGAGAAAGAAAGGAAGAAAGGCAGATACTGCAGGTGAATAGATGTACAGAGGAATAGTAGGATATGGATTCTCTTCAGATGTGTTTGTGCTTTTTTTGCTCACATTTTCATTTCCCATTCTTCTCCAAAATTTAAACTTTTTTCCCCCCCAGAGTAAGTAGTTAACAGAAAATGTTCAACATCTCATAAAGCCTTCACGTCCTGTGTGCCGTACATCGCTGGGTTTTCTAAGCTGAGAGTTCAGCCTCTCAGCTTGTTGGTGTTAATAAACGGTAATTAGACAGGACAGTAATTGTGCGGCTCACTGAACGATCCAGGCTTGTGAACTGTTTTTCCCCCCCAGTTGTAGTCACTATTCCTGCTTATTCTGATCATGAAGACAACGGAAAGGGGAGACATTTTTATTCAATGTAAGCATAATGCCTTTATTACTTATGCTATTCGTCAAGAAAGTTTGACGTTTCACAAACATGGTTGCCTTAATTATCTTTAATGCAACATGGATTATCCAATTACATCCAATGTTCACTTGATCTCCAACAAGTAACATATAAAAGCATAAAAAGCAAACTGCTAAATTACTACAAGTGACAGTTTCAAACCTAATAAAGTTAAAAAACTTGCAGCACACAAAAGCTTCAAAAACATGGCAACCACAAGCTGTTTTTTTCTTTCCCTTTCAAAAGCACCAAGTTTGGATCCGACATTTCAAACGCGAGTGCTGTGAAGTGTTCTTTTATTACTGCTATATTTCAGCGTACAAGTGACATTTTTTCCTTTGTGCAGCCCATTTTTAAAACATAATGCACCCAACAAATCTACCTTGAGACTGGAGGGATGCAGGCGTCAAGGCACCAGAAGACATAGTTTGGTTAAGTGGTGCAACAGCAGATGGTGACACTCAGAGGTGCTGCAGAAATGACCGAGAGACGCATCTACTGGAATAGAGTTTAATTCTGTCCAGCTGACAAAAAAACAACTACAAATCAAGATTTTTTTTAGATGCAATGGATTTAAAGGCTTGATGTGTTAACAAAGCCCCTTAACAAAATGCCTTCCATATTTCTAACACCTGTCCGAATATTTCTCTCTAAGTGCTGCACTTCCCCACAGTCTGCCTTGACTTTTCGCAGCTAGCCATTCCAGTTTCATTTAGTGCTTTTACAATATTTTTTGTGTGTGTGCATGTGCACCTGGGTGCCTACTCATGAGCTGTATCCATTAGCTGCAAGTTATTACACCCTGCCGTGCTAATTGACGAGTGCTCCAGCCATATTGTGATAGCTGCCTTTTTCCTCAGTCGCTCCTGAAACTCAGATTTCCGACAGACTTATCTTCAAGATTTGTGTCTAATCATATTATTCGTTTGAATTCTCTTCATTCTTATCTGTATTAATATGCCATTTCTTTTTCCCTGCAGTAATGTGACTGGAAAAGTGGCCCTCGCTGGCCTGAGTAAAGCAGATGAAACCGAAGCAGACAACTGAGCATGCTAGTCGAAAGAAAGAAAAAAGGAAAGAGATCTGCAGGTATTTATATACACCGTACACCTTTCTGCTAATCAGCAGATCACAAGCGGCTTTTTTGAACTTCAGCGGGGCAGAGGGCCCTTGTAAAAAGAGCCTTAACTACTGACGACTGTTTTGAAAAGCACTCAGCTGAAAAGCATTTTGGGATGACAGTCGGCCGACTGAAATAGCACCTGTGGGGGGAACACGGCACTGTCAGAGCCGGGTGGAGGGTGGTTTGGCAACACACACAAAGCCGGAGTATGCGCGGACGAAGCCATGGTTTTAAACACTTATTCACCAACACAAGCTCACTTACTAAAGTGGAAGGAGGATTTGTAATTTTAAGGTGCATTTTCTTTCTCTGCTTGAAGGTAAAAATCATTATTTCTTTTGCATGTGATAATGTCTGATCGCAAATCACACATGTGCGCACACACACACACGAACACACACACCTGTCCTTGCAGATACCATATTTGTGTTCTCATGTCTGATGCTTGGAAGGTCAATCGGCTGTAAAGCTGCCTCTGATTTAATACAACCGGCTGAGATCACAACAGCCGGCTTTGACTGAAAATAATCCGACAACGCCAACAATCCTCTTGTTGTTCGCTCAATTAATATGTGTCACTTCCAGTGGTACAGCGGATGTCTTGTGGCATTGCACTACACTGGTTCTGACACAGGCAAATAAGTCCCAAAATAACTTTTATAGGCTCTGTGTGGGATACTTTACTTATCTTTACATTTCAGGCATTGGTCGTTATGTTTATGTTCCTGATGATACTCAATTACTGTAAACAGTTTTTGGCCTCCTGACTATAATTATGCCAACTCTAAGCTCCTTCAATTAAAATTGATAGAAGCCATTCTGACCGAGTCCGTCCCTTCCCTTTCAGTGGCTCACATGAGCCATAATGGCGGACAAGTAACTAAATCTGGACATTTAAAACTACTGTAAGACAAGTGAAACCAGAAAAGCCCCTTTGCAATACTGAATAAATAATAAAACAAGTGATCCTAAAGAACATGTTACACAGCCTTCACATTTCTATGCCAACAACTTGATCTAATTTAAGTGAAAAAACTATTTTGTGTCTGAAACACAAAATGAACCTGTGTTAAATAAACCTGTTTTTATGTTATTTTTTCAGCTTTCATCAAGGACATTAACACTTCTAGTAGGAATATTGAACAAGTGTCTTTAATTTAGTTTTAGTATCAGACTGGAACACAGCTACTAGCTGATCCTTATTCTTAAATGACTTCAGCAGAAATAAAAGAACAAGTTTAAGGTTAATTAAATTGCCAGAGTCTTGGAGACCCCAGAGTTTTATACCCAACAGAGCATACAGTAAAGCATCACTGTCCCTTCCCAAACACCTGCTGGCAGGAGAAAAATATCTACATTGTAAAGGTAAAACTTGGTTGTTTGTTCCAACAACACAAACATTAACATGCTGGTAGAAAAGCAACATCACCTGTCACTCTTATTAAGGTCAAACAATTGTCTGTAGGCAGCCTTTTTGAGCAGATACCACACCTAAAACCAGCTTTTTCACTTCCAGACTGATGCCCCAGTAGAAATAAAATGACCAAGTATGGTACGACTTAGTAAGTTAAAACCATTTACTAATTATTTATTCATTTACAGATCTATATGTCATCCTGAGAAAGATGGCAGATGCTAGATCAATCTTTTATCAATTATAATCCCAGCCATTAGCCTGGTCTCACATGGCCTCATTAGTAGGTGTTACTAATGTCGCAGTTTAAATGCTGAACTCAGCCCTTCCACCGTTAGCCCCTCACAGACGAGCTAACGTGGCCAAAATAGCATCGCTGCTGCTCCCATGTGACTATTTGTTAAGTCCAGCTCTATCAGGAGCAAAGCCAGCTCTTTAAGGAGGAGGACCATGGGATCATGGAAACATCACAGCCGCCAGAGACACACACAAGCATTCGGGTCCAGATCCAGACTCATGAATACCAGCGTGACCGGGCTTTAACGCTTAAATCTAATTCACAGAAATGTAAAAATGATTCCTGTGACTCTGAGCTAGCAGTCACAATCGAAACTCTCAATGAAAGAACCGGGTGCAATGTCGCTAAGTCGCAAAGTCTAAAAGACGGCGTCGCAAATGAGACGTGATAGCGTGAGTTTAAATATTCCTAGATCTAATTCTGGGAAATGGTTTGTCACTCTCGAGACAAGACAGATGATGGAGAGTCTGAACGATGGACGCCTGGGGCAACAATATTTACTTAGCCTTCATTACAGCTATTTGCACACATGTACGGGCAGAGGTTTAACCTAAACCAAACTCTGACCTCTCCCGCCACCGGGGCTCTGTTACACAAGCCCGCTTCTTCTAGTCTTCCCTTTGCATGCCTTCCTATAATGTCAGCAACGAGCTCCTGTCAGGCTGTTTTTAAACACAAGGACACAAACTCAATTACAGCAGAATGGCTTTCAGGAGTCATCCACTGTCCTGAGACATACAAACACCTGCTAATGGTTGTCAGATTTGCTGGCAAAAGGGGACAAAGGTCAAAGCAATCTGCAATCCACAACAATCAGCAGCTTCCACAAGCATTGGGGGACATAAACACACGGATGGACTAACAACTCTGCTCAAAGTACAAGAAAAACAACCATTTTGCGTCCCGTTTCAGAGAAAAGGACATGAAGTTAAGCTGTTTTGGATAAATTATCTATAAAAATTGGCCAGAGTTAAGTTGTTTTTTTCTATAGCTACAGTGTCCTGAAACTATTCATGTACCTTAAACATTTTTACATTAAGTCTTTTGGGTTTAGCGGTTTACGATACTATCAATAATGAAAAAAAAAACAACAAACATTTATTACCTATTTTGAGATTACTGTATGGCTGAAATTGCATAGCACAGCATTCATAGCACCACAAACACAAATACTGCTCTTGAAAAATATTCCCATTTAAACAAGTTTTTTCAGTATGCCCTAATTCCTATGGTCCATTTCAAAAACTGTTTTCTTTTCTCTTTTGTCAGATTTATGGAAAGCAAAATAAATCCTTGTGCTCTTAACTAATTAGGTGATTCCAAAGTAGGCATTTATTTTGGGGGCCCAAAATAAGGAAGGTTGGACACAAATACATTGTACTGTAAATACAGATACTATGAATTTTCCTGGACAATAAATTGTCTCAATTATTGCGATAAATATAATGCTGTTGTTTTGAGTCCATTTTGTAGTGACATATTGATAATGGCATAGTAATGCTGCAAGTCCACTCTATCAAAAACCAATAAACTGCAATTTTTTAAAGAACACTTAATTAGAACTGGAAGATATTTTAAATATCCAAAATAAAACCTAACAATCAAAAACCATTTAAAAACAGAAATAAAAACACACAATGGAACTCATAAATAAATTTGCCCTACAAAATATTAATCATAAGAACAAAAATTATTTAGCTCATTTTAATTTATCATGTGACAAATTGCTTATTGCGACTGGCTTACAAATACTGAAAACCATAGATAATTAACCAATTTTGCACTAATTTGTGTCTGTTTACCACAAATCTCCAAGAAAGTACACTTAAGCCTTAATGTAAATTAAAACTCAAGAGTTATACCATCCGGTGATTACAGAGGTCTTATAACCAGCAGTCAGCGGACAATAAAAGTCTGTCTCGCGGAATAAATACATTAATCAGCCAGTCATAACCCACATGTGTGGGAGATATCCGAGTTACATATATCTGTTCCTCTCTGCATTCAACTGTTCTCTGGCCAACATACAAAAGAACTCAAAATATCACAGAGGGGTTGAGGGGGACATCAATCTGTAGAGGACCCTCAGCCGTGTAATCCTAAACCTTCACCTTCCTCTTAATACCCATCAAGTCCCCCTTTTAATACCCACACATTCCGGGACAGAGTAGGCCCACAACAAATGGTCCTCCGACAAAGGGCAGAGTTCGGCCAGTAGTACACGGAGGGTGACATGTGTGCGTCTGTGCACATTTCTACAGTCGGGAGTCAGAGAAGAGGATAAGTGGGGGGCTTTCGTTACTCTTAAGTAAGCTAATTTGAGGAGCTTCGGCCAAAAGTCTGTCAACTCGCTCTAAGCCTCCACATCTGAAACCCACCGGGGGTCCGAGAAACCGTCGTGGCTCCCGGCCCGTCCCACTCTGCCCAGGCCTCGGTTTAAAACGAGAGTGAGAGAAAGATGAGAGCCGGACCAATCAATAAATACGCAGAACACATGCACATTCACCAGGGACACCCGTCCAAACAGATGAGAGCGGTGGGAGGGGAGGGATTTGTACGGCGGACAAAGTGGTGATCAGTGTACATGTTACAATTATAAAAATAAAAAGCCTCCTAAATCATGAGATGAAAGTGGAGTGCAAATGTGATGATTAAAAAGGGGGCAGGAGTGCAAATGGCAATACCCACAAATACACTAGAAACGCAGCTATAAATGCCAGCTGGCTTTTCTGGCTCGCTGCAGATGGAAACTACCGAGAACCACTCGCATGATGTTCTATTAACTTCAGGCCACCACAGAAATACAGCCAAACTTCACTATTTACTGTGTAAATCTGCAGCTAGGGGACACTCAACCTAGTTTCTCTGACTGTTTTAACTTTTACTAAGGGAGAGGTCTATCACAATCGGTCCATCTTGTAATAAAAGTGGGAGTCCCTGTGTTGTGTCTCAACATGCAATATAAATAGAGCTGCACGCAGAATCATAGATACAAAGTAAACAAACACCAAGACTGGGTGAAGCAGGATCTCCCGCTACATCAGCAAACCGAAGCGCATTTTAAGTACTGAACCCACAGAGGGTTTAGATGTTACTGATGACCTTTTGATGCTCAGCTCTGCAATGTGTCACATCACTCCTCACTGTGTGTGATGCACTAATGCAGTAGTCCCCCCTAGATCACAGTCCACTTATATTTACTGTCCCCTCAGCACACAAGGTAACTTAAGGAAACATCAGAGGTAACCCCGACCAAAAATATACGGCGCCCTGCAAAAGTATACACACCCCTTGAACTTTGAGATTTGTCCCATTAAAAACAGAAACTCTGATGTGTTTCGCTGGGATTTTATGGGTTAGACCAACACAAAGCTCTGCATAATTGAGAAGAAGGATGTTGCCTCACTGCCTGAATGTTATAAAGGAATATGTAGCTAGAAAGTGCAGCATGCATTAGTATTCAGTTGTCTTTATTCAGACACCCCTAAATAAAATCCATTGTCACCAAGTGGTTTCAGAAATGTGCTAATTTGGAGAGTCTGTCTGTATTTAAGTATTAAATTATCTGTTCTGGGACTTCAAAAGTTTGTTTGAGAACATGGGCAAATAAACAGCATCACTGAAACCAAGGAACATACCAGACCAGTCAAGGATAAAGTTAAGTTTTAAGTGGAGTTATGTTGTAAAACAATGTTTTTATTGCCAACTTCTGAACATCTTAGGGAGCTGTGTTCGATCCACCTCAACAAACTTTAGATATTCAAGTTGGGTAGCAATGCAATAATAAAATAAAATAAAATAGAAATGTGTCTAATTGATAAGTAAGGTTCCTCTAAAGTGTAAACTACGTGAGGCTGAATTCATAAACACGGCATGCTTTCCAGATTTTTAGTTCTGAACATTTCTGAAACCCTCCCATTTAATAGTTATGTGTTAATGTAATGGTAATGTGACAAAATCAGAAAAAGTTACCAATAGTTATGCAAATCTCTGTAAAAGTGACCAAATTTATTTTATGGTAAAACTAAGACTTAGAAAGAGGTGAGATCTACTTCTTAACAAAGACATACTTTTTAATTTTTTTAATCACACTGCTATTCACTCAATCTAGGTTTTGACCTTACTAAAGCATCAACTCTTAGAGATTACTGACAGTTTTAGATAAGGGCTCCCTGCAAGACTGTCTAAACTAAATACAACTCAAAACTGTTTAAGACAACTCCTGTGGGAGGAGGCCATATTTTCATTCAAAGGAAAGTGGAAAAATAGCCCACTTATCGTCAAAGACTGTTGATGCAACCAAGATGAAGCAAAGCAGGCAGGAGGGTAAATGTAATTAATCCGTCCACCTCTAGCTGGTGACAGACAGCGGCTGTAAGTGTGCAGGCAGAGAAACTCCCACCTGCACCGGCGAATCAAACACACAATTTTAACAATGTAGCTCTGTCAGATGAACATCAAGCATGACTGGAGGCACAAATGGACTGACAAAATAACAAACACGCACAGCGAGTTGGTGTCCTGCCCTCCGTCAGACAGCACAATGAGTGTGTAAGGGGATCTTAATGAAGGAGTCCCCCGAGGCAAAGCCTGATGCCTCCGTTGAGGACTTGTACCGTTAGAGCTCATTAAATGAACATGAGTACCATCACTGACATGATGGGAGTGTGTATGTGTGTGTGGTGTTCAGTTACAATGCCACCTTTAGCCGTTTGTGTCATGCAGAACACATGCTGCTTTGGATAAATTTATTGGATGTGCACCCCTGTCAGCCCTTAAATGAGGAACGTGAACATTTCCTAATCCATCTATTGGCATTTCATCCCTGGAAAGGTCACAGATTTGAAAAATAAAGACACTGAAAACATGACCTGGGATCTGGCTGAATGGAAGGGGAGAAATTTTCACATTTAAAACAGAGAAAAGCCAAAGGTGAGGAGGACACAGAAAAGTTTCTCAAGGAAAATAATACCAAGTATGAGGTAAGATAGGCCACACATAAAAGTTCAGAAACCAAAAGAATATTTGTTTTAAAAATTGGTGAAAATGTGGACTATGGCTTAACACTGCCATCTTGTGGATGAAAATCATAGTGCTTCCACAGCAAGGTCATTCAATTCACCTATCTAAACTTTATTTTATTGATCCCGAGAAGAGGCAAGAGAGGGAGGAAGTCAGGAGAGATGGTCTAGCTAAGGAAAGGGATGATAGATCAAAATCCATGCAACTCATTTTTCATTTGGAGCTGCATGATTTTAGAAAAACAATATTTCTGCATTTCACAATGATAATTTCAACAATGAACCCACATTTTCACTGGTGCCCTCTAACCTTTTCATCACCACAGAGTTGCCTCCATTTTCCATGTCTATTCTAATCTTCTGCAGTTTGTATAAGTTGAGAGCATAAAAAACAGTCAAAGTCCTTCTTTGTGGCCAAATGTTATTGGAAAGCAGAGTTACACTCCATGCCACCTGAAAATGTATTGCCTATCACCATATTATATATTTTTTTGATATTATAGATATTGAAATTGGTGATGATGATTTGCTGTCCGATATGTTCTGCAGCTCCAATTCAAATTCCTATGAATATTGTAATTGTAGAAGATTTGAAGGACTTGAATATTAATTATAATAATTAACATTTATTTGCAGAGAAGAAGCTCAGTTTACCTCTCTTCCCTTGTGGGTGACCAGAGCAGCAAGTGGTTTAGCATAGAAGCGGCTGTAGCTGAATCCAAGACAGCCGTACATGCTGTTAGCAGTCAGCTTCAAGGCCTTCTGACGGATGTCGTACTGAGGGGAAAGAAACAGAAAACAGCTTAGAAACTCACAACTATCTAGTATTTCAATCATTAAGAAAAACTTACATTTTTTACATTTGTTCTCAGCAAGAATTTATGCTGCAGTGTTCAAGTTTCACCTAGTTAATGTATTTATGTTTTATTATGATACAACCACAAGCTTTAATGTATATTAAAGGGGATTGTTATATTAAATAATGTCAATACAAAGTACAAGGACTTATGCATGTGAGAAACATCATTATAGAAGGACAAACCTGCATGTAGAGATCTGGATTGATGTCTTGTTGTTTCATGAGCTGCTTAACATGTTTACGCCGTTCAACCAGTTTTCTGATTTCCTTGGGCAGGATTCCCATTTCCAGGTTGGAATCTGGAATCTCAGGAATCTCCTCTGGCTCATCATCCTGTTACGAAGTGTGTACAAAGGTTGGGACTTAGTAATCTGCCTGACGAAGTACATCAGTTGTAATTCATCTGAACGCGAGTGAATTTCACTCACATCAGTCTTTTTGTGGGAGTTCTGTGCCTGCCTCTGTACAGTGGTGAAGCAAATGTTGAACTCTTGGATGATTGAAGGGTACAAGCTGTTGAAGTCGAGCAGCAGCACAAACTTATCATAGAAACCTGAGTGGACAAATGAGATGGGGTCAGAAAACAGACTCAATTCAGAGCTAATCAACATTTTTAGGAAACACTTACCGACTTTCGGATCCAGCACCAGACCTCCTGCGTAGGCTGCCTTCTTCTTCCTCTTACCCTTTCCTGTATCTACATCGTCCTCTCCCTCAACCTGGATCAATGCAATCAAAAAGGAAAAAACTTGCTTAAAAAATGTAATTTAAAAGAAAAAGTACATTTTTGTGCAGTTCTATGAGCACTTACAGTGTCCAGATGGGCCTTTTTAAAGCTCGGTTTGTCAGGGACAATAAAGTTTTTGTCGTGGAAGGCATGAAGCAGCAGGAACTCGTTCCTCTCAGAGCGACCACCCATTAGTGTGCGAGACTGCAGAGAGGCCGCAGAGAGAAACTCAGAGTTAGAAGCACAAGAGATTAGAATTAGGACAAAGTAAACCGTACAAAGCCAGACAATAGCTGGATATGTTTTTAGGCAAGACACGTGTCTAAAATATTAACTTTATATCTTTATTTCTCATGTCCAAAATCACTCAAACTGTGACTGCCTTCCTCAATCTATTAAATGTACTGACTCTGCAGATCATTTGGGTGAGCCTTCAGGTCAAACTTTTATTTAGAACGATGATTTAAAAAGGTGATTAAAATGCTAACGATCACGATTAACACCAAAGAGACGGACAGAAATTCATAGTTTAGGAAAACAAAAGGAACAGTGAGTTTTGAAGAGGTATAAGGTTGAATTGTTGATTGTTACCAGGACATTGCCGGCGATGCTGGTGATCTGCAGGGCGAGGGGCAGCACATTAAGCTCACACATGATCTGGAGGATCAGCTTTGCATCATTCCATGTTAACTCCAGCAGGTATAGCAGGTGAGGAGAGTCGCTGAGGCAAAAAGAGGCACATTTTACAATAAACAGCTTCATTTCCCTCACTCCTTTCTAATATGGTAGTAGCTCGCTTTGGGTTAGCCATGAGCTTTGAAATTCACCTGTAGAGATTTCTGATGCTTTCCTGAGGAACTGTGACCCGCTCCACCTTCAGTACCTGAGCTGCGAGCTCCGTCAGATGATAACTTTTACAACGAATCAGCTCTTTGGCCGAGATCTCCACGTCACACACCAGACGGCCACACGTTGCACTCTTCTCAGCAAATGCTCCACGGCCCTGAAAAACCAGGAATACAATATAGCAGAGAAAACACAAAATGGAAGATTTATTTATTTACAAACCTACTACAGTACAGAAAC
This sequence comes from Xiphophorus maculatus, assembly GCF_002775205.1. NCBI lineage: Eukaryota > Metazoa > Chordata > Actinopteri > Cyprinodontiformes > Poeciliidae > Xiphophorus > Xiphophorus maculatus. Next base: position 13,399,348 of record NC_036463.1, on the reverse strand, counting down.
ATATTTCTGCTTCTGATTCTGTTTTCTTACCCCCAATTTGGGCATATTTGCCCTCCTGAGGCGTCCAATCTTAGACCAGTGGGGGACCTTGCACACATTGATCCTCTGCAGGAGAACTTCCAGATCAAAGCCGAAAATATCATGACCCTGCAGGTAAAAGCAGGTGATGATTCAAAGGGTCGCTGAATACTGGTTTCCCTAAACTCTGTTGTTTAGCTGAACAATAGAAACTTCCAGGTCGCAGTGACGTATAATTAGGCAGAAAAACAATATTTCTGAAAAAATCTATTAGCTGTCAAATTTGTGACTCACACTAGTGACGCGCCAACCAGAGATGTTTGTAGACCATAAGTCTGACCCGCCAACAGATTTTATCCAGTTTTGTTAAAATTCAAAAATTATTTTTTAGCAGAAAGAAAACGTTCCTTCTGCTAAGCTACTAGAGCTAAAAGAAATCCAGTCAAATTCTGAATTTTATTGCTGAACAGATACAGTATGTCTGAATAACTACAAAAAAAAATTTGAAAATATCTTCCTTACTTCTTTACGAGAATAAAATCTACCTGACACTGAAAAGGCTAACCGAGTCTTCTTTCTCATCAAAGTGTCTCGTAAGTATGGTGCATTCACTGATCAGGAAAAACAGATCGTACTTTCAGTTCCCAACCACATGGACCAGCTTAAATGCCTCCATTTCAAATTAATGTGGATTTTTAGTATTTGCTTGTACGACTGTCTGTTGCTCACCACCAACACATCAGGGTCAATTTTGTGCATCTTGGCCAGGAAGCAGCCGAGCAAGGTCCGCTCTGAAGTTGCCATCTCCACCTTCACTTTCTAAAAAAAGATTGAGGTCAGTTGGTCTATTATTAATTTTATACAGCAAAATGTATTCTTAGTAAAACATCTGGGCTTCCGATCATTATTAGGGGACATCATTTGTACTGCTGCAACTGAGAAATGAGCTTTATATTTAAATGTTAGTGTGTCTTAAAGAACAAGAGGAGGGTAAAAAAAATGTCTTAAATATAAGTAGCAGCTTCAAGTGATGATTCAAATTATGGCTAAACAATATAAGAAAATCTTTCAAAGGTATTTATATTGGTAAGTATTGCCCATTAACTATTTTTAAAAATGAAAGCAGTGCTGCTAAAGCTAGGGTCTGTCCTTGTATGGTCACTTACCTTCTTCTTGACAGCATCTTTGAAGTCGTAAGGAAAAATGCAGTCAGATGGTTTACTGATCACTGAGGAGAAACATTGTTGCAATCAGTTTGTTTTAAATCTCATCCAAGTTTTTATTGCATTTCATTACAAATTTGTCAACTTCATTCATTACAGGTGACTGTGGCTCAATGAGGAAAGTATTGCAATCCAAAATCTTGTGGGATCACAACAGCCTTTGGCAAGGCACTTAAACCCAAGTAGCCTAATGACCTGACTATCCATTTATGAATGTGTGTTTGTGAGTGTGGCTATGTGAGTGATTGGAGTGGTCGCTTTGACTACAAAAATACTATTTAAATTTACTGCTTCTACCAAGTGAATAACAACAAAATACCAACAGCAGAAAATGTTCAACACTTACCACAGAAATGAGTTTGATAGGGAGGCTGAGGAGGAGCTTTATCCATATGGAAGCTGTAGTGGATGAGCGCAACAAGAGACACGATCTGCAGAAAAATTTATGTTGCATTAAGTGAAAAATGTGATCAACCCCGTTAATCTACTGCATATATTCCTTTTTTCTAAAAAATATATACAGCATATAGAAGTGTTTCCTACAGCAGAGTATAAAGGCAATTCTAGGTAAAAGAAAAAATATATTTGGCCACAGAGAAGAAAGCTTCCACCCAAATATTTAGATATTTCTTGAGAATTTCACATATTTACCAAAAAATAAAAAAATAAAAAATTTAAAGACATACATTTAAAATATGAAACTACAATACTATCGAACAAATTGTAAATTTGTATGAAAGCCACTTAATGTGATTATAAAGTCAAACATGTCAAATGTAAATTCATAATGATACATGGTGAATTTAAAATGCATTTCTGGCTATTTTCAAAGTATAAGTGGTACATCTGGGCTCTGGTGTCAGAACAACTCCCACATATCACAAAACAAAATGTCAGATTTTGTTCTAGCAAACTTCTGACTTTACAACGGCAGAGATTTTCCCAGATTTGAAATATGTCTTTAATCATAAAATCATATCCCAAAAACATACAACTTATTCAAGTTTTATCTTGTAAAAACTTTATCTTCCGCTGCCACATTTTTTTCTCCTCCATTTATCTACAATTGTTCTAGTAGTACTTCATTGTAGTTTTCAAACTCAATTTACCAAAAAAAAAAAAGGTTTCACTTTTACATAAATGTTTTCCAAGCGCTAAATCAGGTATTCCAACCTCATTGTGATGCGTCTTGGGGTTCTGAACCGTCTTGAGGCTTATGGACATTATGGTTATGGGTGGAGGCTGCAGATCTTTAATCACAGAAACCAAGTCACTTCTCACAGCGAGAGCCTCCACCTTACACCAGCTGACCGGTTGGTTCATCAGCTCTAACAAAGACAAGGTGGAGAAGTTAGAGCTGCAGAAAAAATTGTTTAGATACATGGATCACAGAAGTAAGTGATATTAATGGCATCATTCTTACGTGGTGCCTTGATGTCCAACCAGCAGGGGCCTTTTATCTTCCTACTGAGAAGGAAGTGCTCCAGGCTGGAGGTGTTTGTTCCAAAAACATGGGAAAATGTCGTCCCTTTAAGGTCAGATGGCAAAGCAGGAAAGTCTGCCTGTAAAAGTAAACTTATCCTAATAAACCAGCATCAACCTGAGATGAATTTTAGGACATTTTGCTCATGTGTGTCTGCTTACAGAATATCTCACTTCCAAGTAGTCGCACTGACTGGGCACGTCAGGAATTTCAAAAGCATAGCTCTTCTCCACTTTCTGCAAAGACAGAAGCAAAAAACAGGCATGGGTGCCAGTTTTCTAAAAAAAAAAAAAAATCAAGCTGTAACTGATACCAACCTTAGATTTAAACTTCATAATCTTGAACTTCTCCGAAAGCTCATTGAACTCCTGGTAAACGTCCATCATCCCCACTGGTTGGTCCGACACGGCTCCGGTTTTCGGATTTGTTTTCTGTTTTTTTTGCAATACAAACAGTTCAGATATAAGCAGTTTTCATCAGGAATAAGTCAATTGCAGTTTTCACTGAGTGTGTGACACTTACAAATTCCCGAGGAAGAAGGTACATTGTTCTGTCAATGTTCTTCACAGTAACGCAGCAGCTGACATGAGACTGCGCCGACTCGATCCACACTTTCCCGAACAGATACACCACGCCTGGGTTGCAATTTAATATCAAGTTATAAAATCTCAACAATGCTTCTTTTAAGAAAAAACAAACCGCCAAAAGAACAAAACATTTTGTTTATTTTGATAAAAAATGCCTAAATATCACACCTGGTTGGTTGTATGGGTCTTCAAAAGCATCCAACCAATAGAATCGGAAGACCTGTTCCCCATCTGGGCCTTCCACCAGAGGGAGCTTGCTGGAGTCGACCTGCACCTCCACTGGAGCTTCACTGACTCCACCTGCTGCCTCCTGTCCCCAAGAGCTTCCAACTCTGTTGGGCCTAAAAACAAGAAAAAATATAAATATCTTCTAAATACATACTTTTCACATGTTCTTTCTAATACAGATTCTAGATATGCATCTTGTTGAGATTTGTTTGTCAGATTAAACGATAATAAAGGTTCATTTATTGAAAAAAACCTTTAAACGGGTATTATGCACTTTTTATTAAGTCCACATTTCTGTTTTTTTTCTCATTGATCTGCTGTATTCAGACCTTAAATGTTATATTTTATTTGCTGGAAAAATCATCAGAATTAACCAAAACAAAAGCTGGAAAACATCAGTTTGTGTGTAATTCATCTATATATGGTTCTTCTCTTAGTCAATTTAGTTATTAAAATAATTTATTAAATGGGACTTTATGTGTCAGAAATATCTCAAGTACAATACACAGAGAATCTATTGTATGATTTTAGAGCAAGTCAATTTTTAGCTCGATTGGTTTTGATCGATGACCAGGCAGTTGAAAAAAGAAAAAATAATAATCTGATCTTTACATTTTACCCAGGTGTAAAGATTAACCAGCCACTGATGAACCAGAACTGACCTGGGAATTTACTTGATCCTTAGGGAAAAACATCTAACTTCTAAGCTACAAACTCACAGCAGAACTGGATCCTGACGTTCAGCTTTGTGCTCCACTTTAACTTCAGTCGCTGTCAACCCTCCTTCGGGTTCAAGTTTGGCTTCATCTTTAGCTACAGCCTTCTCCTCCTCATGCTCAACCTCCATTGGCTCATCAAAATCGACCCCCTCAAAAGCCAGACTGTTGTCCTCTGTAACAGACAGCAACATCAAGATTGGTTTTGTCTTATTGCGAAGGAGCTCAAGAGTATAAAAACTCCTGACATTCCATCTAACCTCTCTCTTCGTTTGGCTCCTCCAGCTCTGCTTCATGTTTTTCTGGAAGAACCTCGGTAGTTGTGGGTGGAGGACGGGCTGACGGCTGAGGAGAGGGGTCCAGAGGCGGAGGTCGGATCACCTTGGCTTTTAACCCCGAAGATGAGGGCTTCTCCTGCTACATCAGGGTGTTTGCATAATTATTCAACTGTGATGTTTGCGCTGACAGATTCTTGCAAAACCTCCACATAAAAAGCAATAAAACTACATGTAGGTCAGGATATGATGGCTTCACCTTTGGCACATGAGGTTTGATGGAGAAGAGGTTCAAGCTTGATCCCACTGGCTTCTTTTTCTTCAGGGTAACCAAAGGTGGAGGAGTGAGAGCTGAAGATTTCTGGAACCGCAGATGAATGAGATATTAGAGAGGTTAAAGGCAGCAGGAACTATTTGTTATTCCAGTCAGTGGGAGAATGTTTGGCTTAATTTTCCACTCATACAAACCTCATTGTGTAGATCTTGTAAAATATCCCCTAACAAGTCATCTTTGGACAGATCTACATCTTTCTGTAAAAGAAAAAAATGACAAAACATGAGAAAAATGTAAGAACATCATCTAATGTCTGACAAACCATCTACAGCATATGTGGCAAAAACATTAAGCATCCAGTGAGTTTAGAGAATATCTTGTCAAAGGTTCTCATAAATACCGACCTCTGCAGGCCTCTTAACATTGCTGTTCATGAAGAGACTCTTAATAGTGTTAGGCTTCGCTACAGAAGATTTCTTCAGAGTTTTCTTTGACTCTCCCCCTTTTGCGCCCCCTTTTCCTGTAAGCACAAACTAAATACTTAAGCACACAATGTCTGTATTTTTCAATTCTTCCAAAGGATTTTCAGCTTGTTACCTTTGCTTTCTACGACATCATCGTCTAAATCATCGTCGAAGATCTCTCGCCCGTCTTCAACATATCCTGTGCCGTCTGAAAGAAGGAAGGCGTTACTTGGGATAAAGAACCCTCCATCAGCCTGTGTTCTGCAGCGGTTTCTCAAAACCAGATCTCACCATCGTCAATAATCCAGTCGTCCTCCTGCCTCTCTCGCACCATTTTCGAGTACTGCTGCTCATCCACCTCTTCGTACACGCTGGTGATCTCCTCCACCTGCAAAAGGCAAACACCAGCTAAACACAGACTGAAGAGAAACACAGCAGAAATCCATCTTATGTTCACTTCAATTGAGCTTTACGAATTAATACCTAGAAAACCAAATGGGTTTTTTAAAGTTTCTTGAATGGATAGGCACTATGATGGAAAGTTGAGTGGAAGAAAAACAGCATAGCAAAAAAAAAAAAAAAGTACACGTAACATTGAAAGCCGCAGGCTTGAGTGGATTATGAAGGAAAGCCTGTTAAAGAGTTTGGGGGACAATTCACAAAATGTGGACTGCAGCAGGAGTCAGATCTTTAGAAACCACCACACAGACCTGGGACCAGCAAGCTGATCTCAGGCCTTGAGGAGAGTCTTTTGAGTAATGTCAGGAGATAAAATGAGAGAACCCGGACCAAACAATGCAGCTTAACTAAAGGCCACATGTACCTGTAACAAACCAAGACCAAGTTCTTACCTACACATAATAAATACCAAAATCAGCAGTAACAAAACACTTCAAATAAATCACTCTGTATTAAGAACACTGACTAGGAGTAATTGTTGCTTACTGCAAGATGTTACTGTAGAAAAGCAAAACAGTAAAAAAATAAAATAAAAAAAACAGTCTCAACCTGCCACTGGTTTTATGAATTACATAAAGAATCTACAAAAGCAAAACAGAAACATATTGTCTTCATCACCTCATATTTGATCTTTTCCCCCTTTTTGGCCTTCTTGAGCTGCTCCAGGGCAGACTTCCTGCCCACCTTCTCCCGCTTCTCTCGTCTGGAGCGAGATTTGGCCAGACCACAGGCATCGCCCTTCTCATCTGAGGAAAGTTACACAATGTTTTATATATATATATATGTATATATATACAAAATCCTCCAATTCTTCTACATTTACACTCAATTAGAAATAAAATTCTGATGTGGGTAATATTAGAGGTGAGTTTCAACAGCAAAACTGTCAAAAAAAATTAAAGAATTAACTTTTTTTAATTACCGGTAAACTAAAAAAAAAAATTGCTTGACCACTCTCGAATTAAGGCCAAGAGAGCCAATTATACCAAAAACAGTAATATTAATATTTACTAAATAGCCTTGTAACACTTACATGTAGCAACAATTGCTACTTTAAGGTGACCTTTCTGATTGCCATTGTGTGAAAGCACAGCTGTATGTTTCACACCAGAGGAATGTTTTCTTTTCAACCTTAGAAGTTTTTATGACACACTTTTTTAATAACTCGCTAACCAGTCAGGTGAATTTGATTAGCAGCGAATGGATGGACACATTGAGATAATTCTTTTGGAAGTAAAGTTGTAGTAAGGCTGAAACGAACAATGACGCTGAGTCAGTGTCCTTATGTGGGCCAATATTACCTTCTGAAGTATCCTAATTGTTTCTTTTCCTCTTTTTATCAAGAACAAATGCCAGATTCACGTGACAAACCTAATTTGCATCTATCTAATCCCGTCGTAAAGAAACAAGCAGTACTCTACGCCAAAGCCTTAGTTTAGCAGGTGTTAAACTAAGTTAGCCGCCGTGTTAGCTAATAATTTCATTTTGAACGCCCAAACAAGCAGCTGTCCTGTGACGGAAAACCGGAGACACAAACTCACCACCGTCCGGAACCTCCATGTCTTTATCTGGGTCTGCAACCGGAGCCATTACTTCTGTTATTTGGTCTTTATTCCGACAGCAGCGCAACAACACAGCAACCCGCGCCAAAGCGCCTTCCCGGGGAAAGTCATATGCAGGAAATGACGTCAAGTCGCTGTCAGCCAATTACCGGATATGCTGTTTATAATGTGCCCAGAAGGGGGCGGCATTGGTCTATCGTATCGTAAAGTGGTTTTACTGTGTGTTATTTATTGGAAATTCACTAACCTGATGGATTACATTTTATTTGCATTTTATATAATTGTATTAAAATGCAGCTACGACAAACATCCAAACATCTAAAGGTATTATTTAAAAAAAAATTATTTGTTTATGAAATGGAAAGAGAAAGTTTTCCTGTTTTTATTCAATCAGAAAGACTTTTCATTCAATTGAAAAGCTAATCATAAACCCACCCCTTCTCTATTTTGCCAAAGTGAGCAAGTTAGTTTAAGTTCAGAGGAAAAGAGTTTTGTATGTTGTTAAAAGGTACTAGGGTAATTGATTAAACAGAGAAAATATTTTCAAGTAAAAGGAATTAAATCTTTATCTTTTCCAATCTCGCTGTCTAAATAAAATTTCATGTAATTTTATTCAGTGTAAAGGAAGAAAATTAACTTGTTTGCCTAATAAATAACCTCGTCCTTTCTTAATATACCATTTATGACCACAACTTTAAACTATTGTTCTCCAGTTTTTAGTGTCTGTGTCACTGGACCTCCATGATGTCCATTGCCACAGAAACGAAGCCGGTCTGTAAAGGGGACAATAGATTCCTGTCCCAGACTGGGGCCACAGAGGAACTACAATACAAGCAATAATGAAAACACAAAGCACAGTTTGTCTCTTATTCAAGCTGCTCACTTGAGCTTTCTCCGTAAGCACCGTCACTATCTAAAGTACTGTGTTTCAAAGCTTATCTAAAAAATTGCATACAGTAATATTTGATATACGTATTAGTGTGGGAGTATTTAGAATAGTATTTATAAAAAACTATATGCTCATCATTCTTTTAGCCATAGTATTTTTAAAGAAATTATACATTTGACTCATACATGTTCTGATACAGATATTAATAAAAACCCTGATATGTTTGGGAGTTTGCTTAAAAATATATATTTATTTATATTTCTATATTTTATATATTTGTTTTGATAACCATGGATATAACCATTTATATAACCATGTATATTTTACGAATATTTTATCACAGCACCACTTTTAAATTAAGTTACAAGACAGAAAAAAGAAAACAACACTTTTCAGGGATACCCTGTTAAGATGAATCTGTGCGTCTCATATGAATTGATAGTTAAAAGCAGTTGCATGTCATACATGAAGTTAACTACAATAGGGGGAGGATTCATGCATGTCTGACAGCCGGATTATCTGCTGCATGTGGCGCTGTGTGGACGGTGGCCCACACTTATCAGTGGCGAGCAGCTGATCTGTGTCTGGGACGGACTGGACAGGGCGGGACGTATTTGTTCTGCTGGGCAGGAGCAAAACGGATATATTCAACAACAAAAAAAATAAGAAAAAGAGGACAGAGCTCACTTATTTCAATCTACCACAGGAGCAGGATGGTGAAACAGCGCCGCGTCAGAGTGAACCCCGACTGCGCGGCTGTTACGCCTCTTTGTTGCAGAAGAGGATCGTGGAAGGTAAAATAAGGTCAAAACAACGACTAGACGTAATTTTTTTTATTCACTTATCTTTTTAGGCTATTAGTTAACAGTTTGACGCATTTTCCACGTCTAAGTAAAATAGGAATAAACTGCTTTACCGTTGAAAAGAGAAGAAGAAGAGACTGGTTTTGGCACTGGTTTAATATATTTTATAACACGCTGTAACATAAGTAAGTTTAGAGTTAGTTCTATATGTATTGAACATTTGACCTAAATATTTAGTATTCATGCTCTGCCTACTGTTTTGTTTGTAATGGTGAAACGGTTTCGTCCACCAATCATCGCAGTTTATATTGCTAAGGTGGGCGATGATTGGTCCAAATTTGGGAGCTCGCTCTCCTCTCCTCCGTCACCATAGAAATGGTCCAGATGGTCTCCTTAGACAGACGCTCACTCACATTATTTACCTAATCTCTCATATGAAAAGTGTAACGCAATGTTGCGAAGTTATGACTGTTGCAGGATTTTATTTTATTTTTTTATTATTCTGTTTAAATATCAAAGTTGTACTCTGAGGCAGCTTGATATTAGAAATAGCCGTGGAGTGAGTCCTCTTCCATGCGTCTTTGTCTGCAGCAGCTTCGGGGTTACAGTGGGTGCGCCCTATTTGTCAACCGGAGAAGCAATTGATGCGCCGTGTATTCGTGGTCGGCACATTCTGTACACATGATGCGCCATACAGACCCACTGAGCAGAAACCGATTTCGACCATGTGAGTTATACAAATGCCAATGAGATTTTTATATTATTATTATTATTATGCTTTTTAAAGAGTCTTTACTTATTGTGGAAGCTTATATTATTAAGTATTTACAGCAACACGATGCATATCTTACATAAATCTGTTGTGGAGAGTGTCTTCTTTAAAAATAGAAAATAAAAAATCTCCCCTGACTTTGATTCCGCATCGCTTCTAGCCAGGTCTTTCCCCGGCTGACTGTGAAGGACTGCACCCGGTGGGATGAAGGGCAAGAAGGAGGGAGAGGGAGACAGAGGAGAGAGTGGGCGGGGAAAATAGAGGAGACAGAGTGGTGAGGAGAGCAGCATCTCCTCATTGATGCTGAGTCACAAAACAGAGAGAAATCAGCTGCATCCCATGAGGCTTTGGGAAAAATGGAGGAGCTAGAACACACCTGCCCTCATCCCCGGACGGTAGGGAGGCTGTGCACGGCTGTTTGCTTGCCTTTCTGTGAGATGAGAGTGTGTATACTGACTGTGTGTGTGTGTGGGCGTGTGTGTCTGTGTGTGTGAAGAAGGGAGACAGGAAGTAGGGGGAAAACAAAAGGTTCCTCTTCTGCCCCCTGTTATGAAACAGATCCTGGATTGCATGAGGGAGATGCTCAGAGTGCTGAGTGGACGGTGTTGTTGTTGAGGGATCTGCCAAAGGAAGAGAAATGTCCTGCTGAGTGAGAACTGTCGCAGTGAAATCACAGAGCCTCCTGCGTTGGGATACTCCGCTTTAATCCTCTTTGACACAAATCATGCTGTCAGCCCTTTTGTCTCCCCAAGTCGTCATTTACCTATTCCTTCTCTGTCCCAGCCTGTTTTCTTTAAGGCAGTCTCTCTCTTGGCTACTCATGCTATGGCTACTGGCTCTCGTCCTTTTATTTCCTGCCGCTTTAATCCTTCTTAGGCCAGATGCTGTATCTTGTGCCAGATCGGGCTTTATACTGAGCACGCTCCGGCCGCACGCCCTGATAGGCCCTTGTACTCTCCTGATCACAAAGTTTAACCTTGGCCATCTGCTTTTTGCTAAATCTCAACTATCTCACCATGCCCAGGGAATCAGAAGTGATGAGGCATATTTCCTGAAGGGATTTTTGTAGCTGCTGCTGTCTGAGCTACGAGTTTTCCTGTTTAAATTACATACAGCAAAAATTTTGGAGGAAAAAGCATCAAGCTAAATGTATCGTTCATTGGTGCAGCACAGTCCACAAAATTCCACCCTTTGGACCTAATTGAGTACATTATGTGTTTCAAAAAGTAAAATAATTGTTTTCAACAAAATCAGTCTTGCAACATTTATAAGCACCCATATTTTTATGGCATTGCATTTATGTTTTTATTTTTTACTGTTCTACCACCATAAAAGGATTTTAACTGGAATAGCTGATTGAGCTTTTTGAGAATGAAATCTCAAGTTTGGTCAAGGATAAAACATAAGATGAACTTCATTCCCTTCATTTGCTAAATAGGATGTGTCATTCTGTGGGCCTGTTTCTGTTTCACAGAACAGAGTCCATCGTGGGGTTGTTTTTTTTTTTTTTTTTTTGGACTACTGGGATATTTTCATATAAAATCTATGGGTTTTAACCAGAAAAGAGAAAATTCATTTTCAATTGATTTTCTTGCTGGATGAAGATCTTAAACAACATGCAGCCAAATCAATACAGAAATCAACCTTCTTCTTTGTCCATCACACTTTCCGGACCTAATAGAAAACCTGTGGCGTGAAAGACGAGCCAGGACTTTGGAGAATCTAAAGAGGTTGTACAAAGAAGAATCCTCCGAACTACTGAAATATCATAGTAATGTAAAAGCGGAGTTCTGTTCCCTACAGGAGGTTGTAAAAAGTACTAACAGCAGAGTTAATTGCCAATAGGTTGCAGGGGTTCTGGAGCTCCAAAAATGCTATCTAATTTCAAAAGCAGAGCAAGGATGCACAAAACAAGTGTAAACAAGCTTTGCACCTGTATTAAAGCAATGAATTCTATATTTTCATGTGGTGTCTTAATAATTATGTTTACCTGTGTAATTACTGCACAACAACAGTTGTGGGCTGTAGTCTGCAGTAACAGACTGCAGCCCACATCTTCGTCTTACTCCGACATTTTTAACTAAATTATCCACAAGTTTAATAACAAGCTAGCGTTTCTTACAAAATGCTTGTGTCCAGAACCACCTCACAGATTCTCTGCGACTGAAGGTCTATGAAACCGCCCCAACTGATTACCTGTTTACCTGAAAACCGCCATCGTTTCAGACTCTTATTTTTCGCCGCTGCTCCTGGAGGAGCCACTGACGTCAGGGGCCTGGCTGAACCTGTTTCCATGTTCTCTTCCTCCTCTCACACTCCCACAGTTTTCTGCTCTGTTTTGTCTCTCTTTCACGGGTGTGAATGAGATTTGGTGAATATTCCCCTGCAGTCAACAGATGGCACACCAACACAGTTTTTCTTTTTTAGGAGGGCTCACATTGCAGCATTTTGACCTTGATAATAGTCTTGCCACTTGCAAATTAGTATATCCCGTATCTGATTTGTTCATCTGTGCTCTCTGGTTTTAATTTCCTTTCAGAGTGGAAGAGAGTTCACTTCTCCCTTCAGAGCCACACTTACCAAGATTTTTGTCCTCTCGTCATGTTCAGTACATACAGTTGATTGCGGAGAGAGGTGAATGTCAGTGATCAATAGCACTGAGTGCAGCCCTTTCTGTCTCTGCCGTCTCAGAGTGCAGAGTGAGCATCAGCTGTAGTCAATACCTTAATGGTGGTTTCTGTAAGTGGCGAGGGAAGGGGCAAATCGCTGTTCTCCAGGGTCTTCCTTTAACCCAGTCCCTTTCTGACTCAGACTCTCACCGAGCCTGCCATCTTCGCCTCGGAGACCAGCTGCGACTGTCGAGCGCCTCACGAGAAGCTCAGCATCACGCAGGCCCGCAGAGGCACCCCAGGTACACGTTCACCTTCATGCTGCTTTTATCTCCGTTCTTCACTCTGTCTTTGTTTGATTTCCTCCCCTATTTTGAAAGTCATGTTTTCTAAGCTTTGTCTGAATCCCTGCATTTGCAGTGAGTGCCATTGCAAACGTATTCAAATCTCTTTAACTTTTTCATATTTCCTCACATTACGACCACAGAATTGAATGATTTAGTTTCCACAACTTTTTTTTTTTTTTTGGCCATAAATATTTCCAAATCTGTATTCCTTTCTATTAGTAGCTTCCATTTAGTTATCTCTTGAATTTGTATTTTAGTTCTAAATTTGGCACCAAATGAATTGAATTACATAATTACTCTTTGTTAGTTATTCAATTGAGTGCAGTTAAAACAAAGTAAGTAATAGCATGAAATAAGGAATCTTTTGTAAACAATATCAGTATAACCACAGTTATACTGATATAACCACATCAATTATATGTGACCATAACCATACTGAAACGTATCAGTATGGGTATGGGTATACTGATACGAATAAGTATAACCACAGTTATACTGGTATAACTGTGGTTATAAGGGTTAGGGTTAGGCAGAATCTGATTTAAGGGCTACTTGATTGTACGAAATCAAGTAGCCCTTAAATCAGATTCTGCCTGCAGCTCCCTTGTCTTATATTTCAGCCTGCTGCCTTGGGACTGGAGTAAACTTCTGTCATATCTCGGATCAGTCAACACTCCTTTGTATTCGTCTTTTCCTCTGTCATGGCTTGATGATCTTTTAAAAAAACAGCCTTTCATAACTCCAATTGTTTCCCCTTCTAAGTTTTTTCTGAACATTACACCAATTAACTTATTGCGCTAACCGTAGCTGTATTGTTTTTTTTTTTTTTTAGTGGACCGGCCGGTCAGAGTCTATGCAGATGGCATCTTTGACCTGTTCCACTCGGGCCACGCTCGTGCGCTTATGCAGGCCAAGAACTTGTTTCCTAACACCTATCTCATAGTAGGAGGTAAGAGAGGCTACTCTTCCAAACTCTTCACAACAGTCTGATGTTTCTGTCTGTGTTCATGTGTTTTCTCTCCATTGCTCCTGGAACAGTGTGCAGTGATGAGCTGACCCACAAGTACAAGGGTTTCACAGTCATGACGGAACACGAACGCTATGAAGCCCTGAGGCATTGCCGCTACGTGGACGAAGTCCTGAGAGACGCACCGTGGACTCTCACGCCGGAGTTCCTTGAGAAACACAAGGTGCGTTTGTGAGAAACATTCAAGTGCCAGCTTCCCAAAATGCCACTAAGAAAGAGAGAGAAAAAAAAACTGGACATGAAAAAGGTTGACTCACCACAAATGCAGTTTACGTTGAAATGATGTGACCAAACATTGGCCTTCGTTTATTTTAAGTCTGCCTGTTTTACGCCAGTATACAGTAGTTTTTGATCATCTTTGTGTGTTAATGCACAGTATGCTCTTGGTATGCTTTCTTATCACTGAAACAGCAAGATCACTGTTTGCTAGTGTCAGTAAACTAGTTGAATAATATGATGCATAGCAACAGGGCTGACCAGTACCGAGCATGAACAGGGTGAAGTACAAAATGAAGCAAATCCATTCATAGAAAAAACAAAAATATTTATTTACCATCTAATTTCTGAATGAAATGAGTAGGACTGGATATTATCGAGGAAGGGGGGTAGAATACATAGGATGTACTACTCTGTGTTAATGTATCTCATAAAAACCCAAATAAAATGCATTGAACTGTGAAAATCTCAATGAGGATGAATACTTTTGCAAGATTCTGTAAGTAGTGCAGAACTTAAAGGGCCTACTGCATGTTCACTTGAGCTCTTCTCATGTTTTATTTTATTTATTTTTTATTTCTGCCAGTGCTGTGTTTTCTGCCAAACAGTACATGTCCTTTGGTTGTTTCTCAGATCGATTTTGTGGCTCATGATGATATCCCGTACTCCTCAGCAGGATCTGAGGACGTTTACAAACACATCAAAGAAGCAGGTCGGGCGGTGATCTGCGGGGAATCAGAAAATCATGTCGCACATTTCACCACTAAATGAGGATCAGGCCGAAATAACCTTCTGCTGGTATCTTTCACTATTAACCAGGGATGTTTGTGCCCACGCAACGGACGGAGGGGATCTCCACCTCTGATATAATTACTAGAATTGTCAGAGACTATGACGTCTACGCCCGACGCAACCTGCAGCGGGGCTACACGGCTAAAGAGCTCAACGTCAGCTACATCAACGTAAGACATTGCAGCTCTGCTGCACTTGCATCATGTCAGAACAGCAGCCAAATCTTAATTTGCTGCAGACAGAGCAAGTTCTGGTCACCTGACTAGAACATTTACTTATCATCTTAGATTATATTTTGAACACTTTGGTACTCCTCCTTTTTTGTCACTTTTATAATCATTTTTCCTGAAAATTTTTTTTTAATTTTTTTATCCCCTTAGGAGAAGAAGTATCGGCTACAGAACCAGGTAGATCGCATGAAGGAAAAGGTTCGAAATGTCGAAGAAAAGAGTAAACATTTTGTTTACCGTGTGGAGGAGAAGAGTCACGATCTCATCCAGAAATGGGAAGAAAAGTCTAGAGAATTCATTGGCAACTTCTTAGAACTTTTTGGACCTGATGGGACATGGGTAAGTCAAGCATGGTACTCAATTATAATGCTACAAACAAGGGAGGCAGATATCCACCACAGTAATGGTTCATCATAATTCAAGTCTTCTGTCAAGAAGCTTAAATCTTTTTAAAATTGATCTTTTATTGTTTTATATTGAATTTAGTGAAAATGACAGAAATTAGATACTGCTGTTTGCTTTAAAATTTATTGACAGATGAAGATGTGTAAAAATCACAGTTGTTACCACACATTGACGAAACATTGATTTTGTTTTCCTTAGGCCACTTTGTGTTTTATTTGATCATAGTCCGTTTGGAAGATACATTTGATCAACTTTCTGCCTGGTGTTTCAATATTTCAACATAATGTTGTTCTTTCTTCATGAAGCCACCTATCGTGCCCCACCTAAAGAAAAACAACAGCACAACATGATGCTGCCACTCCTGCACAGAAGAGCTGGGATGGTGTTTCCAGGCTTACCCTCTGTGTGCTGCAGATATAACAAATGTGTAAATTGTAATATGACTTTTTGCGTTGCATTTGGAATAATGGCCTTCCTGCCCATGTTGGTACAGAAATTGTTCTATTGTTGAAAATGACAGTTTCTTGCTCGCTTCAGCCTGACATTTATGAGCTCTACTGTTTCAGTTCTGAGGTTCATACGCGCATCTTGCACTCTTTCCTGAGCCATTCCTGAGGTGTTTAAACTTGCTTATAATTCTTTTTCAGTGGATGACACTTTGCATTTTCTGGATGAATCAAACTTGCAAAGGTCAACAGTTCTTTCCCTGTTGCTTTCACCGAGTCATATTTAGTTTTCCATGAAGGAAGCAGTGTGTTTGTGATTTTCCTGTGAAACGTGTACACACATATTCCTCTATTTAACTTAATTCAGTCTAAGAAACCGAGTATTATAGACTGGGCTCTTCCAAGTTGTTGAAAGGCATTCTTAGTGTATGTAACCTTTTGAATTAAAAAAAAAACACATACATTTTTTCCCATATATTTCTTTTTGGGGGTTTTTTGTCTTCCAGTTTTGAATCCATCAGGCTACTTTTTTCTATTTTATACCACCAACCTACCTAAAACGACATCTGTCCTGCCAAACAACAATCCTCCTGACAAGCCAGAGTTCTGCCTCCTCCTCTTTGTCTTAGCCTCAATGTTTGCAACTCAAATTGTGACCTTTCAGGTGGACAAAATTAACCGGATCCCATCAATAAATTGCCAGAGGCGTCAAAAGGCAGTCCTCAAGGGCCGATGCGTGTTCTTGCTCCATGACAGCTGAATTAGCTCCTGAGCGTTTCATCCAGCTCTGCAGGAGCAGACTAATGAACCATTCATTTGATTCAGGTGTGTTAAACCAGGGGAAAAAAAACGAAAGCATGCAGGGCACCAGCCCTTAAGGGCCGATTGCGGTTCACCAGTGATTTAGGTGGAATTTTAACAAGCAAGGATCGGATGAGAAAAAGAAGCCAGGGGGAGTGTTTTCATTTTTTATAACATCCACCCTGTTGTGTTTACTCACCAGAATTTGTTCCCAGGTCTGCTTTGGGTTTAGAAATTGCACTGCAAATCATAAGCTACACACGTACAAACCTTCATTTTCTTCTTCTTCTTTTGCTGTTGAATAGAAACAAGTGTTTCAGGAGCGCAGTGGTCGGATGCTGTCCTACGCTCTGTCACCCAGAGAATCGCCCTGCAACAGCCCCCCGCGAGAACTGTCCCCGCTGCGCTCCCCGTCCCCTCCGTCGCCCCCTGCCCGCTGGTACAACGCCCGGCCCTCGCCTCCCACCTCCCCCAAAGGCGCATCGGCCTCGATAAGCAGCATGAGTGAAGGCGACGAAGACGAGAAATAGATGGATTCAGATAGAAACGTTTCACTTTATGGTACACTGCCTGGGAACACCTCACCAAAAAAAAAAAAAACAACAACAACAAAAACAAATCAACAACAACAACAAACACTTCTCTTCAAACAGCGCCTGGAAACAGAACCAGGTTTCCTCAAAGACGTTGCAGATTTGCAATGCTGACATTGATCAGGGGAACTGTGGTCCGGACCTGTGGAGCTAATAAAAAAGCCATCATTCTCTGGAGACCCAAGCAGGAAAAAAAAGGGTGAGATGCGAAGACCAGGATGTGGATTTATTCGATGTATTTAATGTCTCCATTTTCTACAAGGACAAGAAGCCTGTCTGCGACAGACTGGCGACCTGTCCAGGGTGACCCCCCCTCTCGCCTGGAACGTTAGCTGGAGATAGGCACCAGCACCCCTTCTGACCCCACTAGGGACCAGAGTGTTAGAAAATCGATGGATGGATAGACAAGAATCCTGTGCAATATCTGTGAAGAGGACTTGCTTTGGATTGTCCGGGACTAATACAGACTTTCAACCAGCCTGCTTATAATATCACTGGATTGTTTCTTGTCCTGCTTTTTGTCCTTACTTTGTAAGATGCCATCCTTCCATAAGTTTCACTCTAGAATCCCCCAAACATAGAGCTTACAATAGCAGAAAGGTTACAATGGGCAACACAAAACACGCCACTAATGCTAGTTTGAACCATTTTTATTTGTGATGCCCCCCCCCCCCCCCAAAAGTTCAAGCTTTACTAATAAGATCCTTTTGCCTTTTTAAAGCACTTTTCGAGAGAATTATTATTCAAATCAAAATTCTGCATTCACGAATTTGATGACACCACTGGTAAAGATGAATCAAAAGTCCTAAAATAAAGTCACCTTATATGCAAAAGCTTAAATTCCTAATCAAAAAAGCTGAATAACCCAACCTCTAATTTGACTGTATTTCTTTAGTGAAAGCGCAAACTCCGTGTTAAAAATCTTGTTTTCAACAAAACAATGTCTGGCACAGTACCTCTTTGCACAATCTACGTATCCAGAGTCCTGGGTCCTCCGTGACGTTCTTATGGAACGCTGCTCCAATGGTTTCCTGTGGGTTTTACATCCAGGCACTAAAATGGGCATGAAAGAAGGTTGATTTTGTGTCTGGGGAACCATTTCTGTATTGATTTGGCTGTTTATTTTGGATTGTCCTCCAGTGAGCGTGATGTTTTTCAATGTATTTGGCCAATCCTGCCAAGAGGCTTTGTTACAGAGAAGATCAATGTTACTTTTGTTGTACCTGATGGCAAGACAAATGTCCTCATCCTAGTGGCTAAGAGAAATAGCCTTGTGTCTCATGTCATATTTAAGCCTAAAGGAAACAAAAACTCACAGAAACTCTTAAGAAACTTTAAAAGAAAAAAGTGTTGCATAAATTTAAAACAAATCTGCCATGGTTGCTATTATTTTAAAGAAATTGTTGGCAATACCACAAACTGTGCCTCTGGGTGTTTTATTTAAAACAATGTCTAAACAAAGTCTTTAAATATGACATCACGCTGCTACAGTAAATTATTTTACTTTGAGGCTTTTTAAACATCTTTACTAGAGGTGCCAACCAGCTTGTCTGCATCTGTATAATTTATTGCACCATGCATTCTTTTAGTCTTTGGATATGATGTCAGTTGTCCATAGAAAAACTCAGATGATACTTGAATTGTGTAAAAAAAAAAAAAAAAAAAGTAAAACTCGCCATGTGACTACCTTTAGAAACTTGCTTAATATCTGTTTATCTCAGGTCTGCTTGCCCATACCAGCTCAGTGCAGATGAGCTTCCATCACCAACTAAATTATAACTTTAATGCAATGTAGACACATTCTATGTCCTGTATGCACATGCTAATCTCCACTGTATGTAAACACTTTAAAATTATGTCTGTTTTTTTTAAATCACCATTGTTCAAAAGGCTTAACAAGTTAATAAAGATTTAGATCAGAATGTATATTGCCAGACATGTCTTTCTTTCATTATAGCAAAAAAACAAGACAGACGGACGGACCACACAAGAGTTTTCTTTATTGTCAGGTTTGATAGTTTCTACTGCTGATCTCATGCTGACTGACGAGATGAGTCTACTCTGTTACTTCCAGGTGAATGTGGCATTATTGGTCTATCTTGCATACAAATATATAATTTAAGCAATTTGTACAGAAGGATGAAAAACACAGTGATCAATCCACACACTATATGTACAGCTTACACGCTAGGTTTATCTGCTATATATGTATCATATTCTTTGAAACAGATCACGTAGATGTTTTGATGACAGCAGAGGTTCACAACATCCGAGCATGAAAATGGAGGATCGTCTGTGTTGCGGCGTCTTGTTTTAAGTCAAAAAGTACATTTTTAGGACAGGTCTAAAGGGAGACCAAACATTTACCCGCACAATTACTGCTACTCAATAACATAGCACTTTTTTTTTCTTTTCTTTTTTTACAGCAGGTGTGTGACTAAGCGCCCCTCAGTTTGACTGGCAGGTTTCGAAGGCATTGGCAGTGGTGAAATGCGGAGCATATACAGGATGTGGAAGATTTTCCAACACCGCATTCTTCTTTTATTTTACTTCAGGTGACGCTAAAGGAGATGAAAGAAGGAAACTACTTCAGACTGAATAGTATAGTTCAGAACCATTGAACTTATGTTCTGTAAAGACGTAAAATTTTAAGCTCAGTAGGATTCTCTCTTGGTGTCTTCTTTTTTTGTATAAAGACAGATTGACTTTGTCCCAGAGGCTGAACCTGATGGCAGTCCGACATGCGGCAATTCCAAAGGGGGTCTCAAAAGAACTTCAATCTCTAAAATACAAACGATATTTTATGTGCCTTAAGAGATTGTTGTGTTTGCATTGGATGGGGATTTGCATAACAGTCCATTTCTTTTAACAATGGAAATGGAGGTTGTGCATAACCAATGATCTTCCTGTGTGAACGCACTCAAAGAGGGGAACATGTAAAGCATTTTTAGATATGCAAAGGAATGTTCAATAAATGGAGATTTTTCTGTGGAACTTTTGAGTGTAGTTCAGAAAGCAACCAATCCAGGAGAGCTTTCCTTGATTGATTTTTACCCCCTGAGAGCAAAAATAAGAAAGCCCATGGATGTTAGCTTCTGCAGTAGTGCTAAGATTGTTTCCACTGTTCGAATCTACCCATACAAGGATTTGATGTCTGAACTGTTAAAGGCAGTTAAAAGCATTTTCAAAGCTGTTTAAAATATTCATGAATTGTAACTATTTGCGGGAACTTGTGGCTCACTGTGTAAGAAAAAGTGGATGTTTTTATTACTATTATTTTTATACTGCTTTACTTTTATATTAAGCAGATACTCTGACTGTAAGGGCTTTGTATGCTCTGCTCTCCACACGTTTCCCGTAGGAACAGAAATGGTGATGCACGCCTCCAACCTAAATTTCCTGTGGAAATATTCATTTCTGCATCCATAAACACCGAATGGAAACATTACGGTGGTGTAAAGGTTAATAAAATGACACTCGTTTACTTAACGATAATGTTTTATGCAACTTATTGTTGTAAGATGGCAGATGTATTCCCAAACTAGTTGTTGGTGTCAGCCTGCACGACCAATTGGATAATAATCAGGATTTATACTAGATGCAGACACTAAGAGAGTTACCTGCTGCACAAAAGATATTAACCGTGTATAACAGCCTAACAGAACATGGCCTGAAAAACAACTGAATCATCCGCTCGGCACACAAGTTAAAGACTTGGTCAATGTGGAACTGCAGTCTTTTCTTTTTTCATGTAGCTCTGAATGACATTTGAAGTTACTGCACTAAACCACTCTAAAGAATAAATATAACAGACTTAATAAACTGCTAAAAAAAGCTCCTCGGTGAAATAAAATGGGAGAACCTAATGGATTTTATTTAGCGCTCTGAGATATTTCACAATCCAGGGTCTTTTCTTTGAACATATTTTCCTCTTACAGCCTCTCCAAACACTCATCTTTGTGTGCCGTGTGACCTTTTTTTCCCCCTTTTTCTTAAATAACAGCTTTTTTTTTAAAACAACAAAACATAAACTAGATGTTCAAATCATCACTAAAATATCAAAAAAGTAAACAACAACTGCAACATCTAGTTCACTTTAACTCAGCATAAGAAAACGCAAAAGTACATTTACAAACTTTGTTCCAACTCATTCAGAAGACTGCAGGGATCAGCAGGAATTCAAGTGAAACACAAGGCCGACCGGATGATGCCAAAAGCGCACAAAGCAGTGAGCCTGTTGTTTATTCCCCACAGCAGCATGAAATGATGACAAGCAGAACAGCGTCCGTTGTTCAGGTGCTACAGGTCCATTTGTACCTATGAACATTAATACATTACATATTGCTGGTGTTGGGAAAGCTACTCGGCGCACAATGCTGGAATGGTTGTGTGTCTTATACATACATGACTCGTTTGGTCCTTTTAGTAGTTGTTAATCAGGGTTGCAAGCAGTAGTGTCTGATGAGCGATATTACTTTTAAGTACTGGTTTGTGGCTGGGTAATCTTGGACAATAAAGCTAAGCAAGTAAAATATAAACAAAAGTATTTTAGACTAGTTTCATTTTCATTGCCTCCCTTTAAAATTGTTCAAAATCCATTACACCATGAACCATGGTTCTAAAACAAAAAAAGCATATAGTAAGCTCCCAGAAATAAGGCTTTCTTTCATAAATATAACAAAAAAGGTTATCACGTCTAGAGCTTTAAATGTAATGTCTTTGAAGCATTACCTGTTCTACTTTCTTTTTTCAAAAAGGTGCATCTAGTTTCTAATTTATAAATATCATTTTTAACAATTAACCCTGACTAAAAATCTGAAAAAGTGCAATCAAAACAAGTATTTGCCACAATAATAACAAACTAGCCTACTGGCGCATTTAATCAAACGTGTTTCACAAAGAAAAACACAAATAAAAACCTCCTTCTCTTCTCATTTGCACTGAAACATTGCACTGTGTTTTGAGAGAAAGAAACAGAATAAATCTTTCTAAAGCCAAGAAAGAGACTCAATCAGCTGAGTCGGGCTTATCTGGCCAGAGGGAGGAACAGCTTCGTCAGAAAACGGCACAAGACAAGAGGTTAAAGACAGGAGTGTTGCAGAGAATTTAACTTCAACAATGAAATTGATAGAATCTACAATTGGGGTTAGATACGTTGCAGCTACAATACCGAGAATTTTTCACTCTGTTCTGAGCCACAACAACAAAAGCTACGCTAAAGAAGGTTATTTGCAATTGGGTGCAAATGTAAATCTGGGTCACAACACCCTAACAAACCTTTCACCACCAGTGCAATGTGAAAGCAAGTCTCATCCTAAATGAAGCTTTTACCCACGGGCAACATTTCAGCGCACATGCTCCACACAGAGAGCAGCCGTTTCATGCTGGCAGGCCATGCAGAGTTATCTGTTGGCTTTGTATATGGACTTGCTGGCGTCACGCGGCTCTTTGCTGGGGTTGCTCCAGTCGTCCGCTTCGGGGCTGGTCTTGTAGTGCCGCCAAGCTGACTTGTTGAACACAGGGAGGCGTTCAAAGGACTCACTGGACAGAGCCTTTAAGTGAGAAAAACAGAAGTCATTCACTGAAAAACACAGTCAAGAGCTAGAAGGAAGCTTGAAAGAGACAAGCTGAAGTGAACAGGTCCGTATGACTTTTTTGGGCTTTTATTTTGAGGTGTTGGTATGCATGGCCTTCAAAAGTTCATTCAGTGTAATAAACCAATAAAGTTCAACTAATGTTTGAATGTCAGTGCTAAATACCGGTTTGTCAAAATTCAATAATGTAAGAATTGGTGATTGTTTCAGCTGAATCAGTAGTTAAATGTGTTAGAAGTAACTCTTAAGTCTAAAAAATATATATAATTATATACAATTAGTTAATAACATTTAAAATGGAGACACAATTCCAAACTCTAAAGATGAAATTAAGCTCATAACATGAATATATTGCCTAGAAAACAGGTTTATCAAAACTCCGGACCTTCCTTTAATAAAAAAAAACAGTCTGTTGGAGACTGCCCCTAGTGGCCAGAATAAGTTTTTGCACTTGTACAAACTTACAAGCGCAAGGTGAACAAGCAGCAAGACGCCCTAAAGGAAGTCTGTGCTTTCTAATATCACAAGCTGACAAACAGTCATTGATGTTGCGAACACAAAACACCAGAAATGCTCTTATCCCCATTTTCTTCTTTTGGAAACTGAATAAAAGATTCTCTAAAATCCTAACCGTTTACTTAAATCATATTAATAAAAATACTACTACTCCACATCTGGCTGACCCAGGTTACCTTCAGATAGATGACAGCATCTGTGCCCACTCCCTCCATGGAGTAGAGCTTCAGGTCGCCCTGGAAGTATCGAGCATAGAGCCGGGAAATCGGCAAACCGTAACCAAAACCAGCCTGGAATAGAGAAAAGAGAAGAAAAACAAACTTACCATCTACATGCTAATTTAGATCATCATAAAACCGAATGATTTTGAGAGCGGGTGCACCAATGGGACGGCTCCTGGTTCCAGGCTGGGCGTCGGGGCAGTGGAGTACATGTAGTTAAAGAGACGGTCTATCTTCCTCAGAGGAACTCCTCCTCCTTTGTCACTGATCTTGAGACAGACGCCGGAAGAGTTAAAGATAATAAAAACACGGAAACAAAAAGCTCATGTGTCACAATGCGCAGATCTATTTACCTTTATCGACAGATCCTCTTTACCCAGAGTGACTCTCGCCTTCACTGGCGGCAGCCCCTCCTTACTGTTTTCATGAAGCTCCACTGTCGCTCTCATGGAGTTCTGCAAACAGCCACAACGTCTATAAACTGAGCTTATGAGGGCAGAGGGGTCTTCACAGAAAATCCAGCCAAGTCATTATATTTAAAGAGAACAGCTCTGCTCACCTTGAAGAGCTCAAACAACATGTGGAACAGATGCGAGGGCACGTATACCACCTGGATGGGCTTCTTCGGAGCTTTCACTGGAAAACAAAAAGAAAGAAAGTCTCTTTAAGCTGGTTCTTGGGAAGTTAATGACAGAGTGAATACTTTAATCACTATGGAGCTAAATTCGGAGCATCCAAACACATGTTTTGGTGCAACATCTGTGTGGCAGATTAAAAGAGGCGCAGGGTTTAATGCACAATGCACTTACTGTTGAACTCCTCAATCTTGAGCTCAGGAGCAGCTAAGTAGTACTTCTCACACAACATCTTGGCAGTGTCATAGGCATCTAGAAGGAGAGCAAAAAAAAAAAAAAAAAAAAAAAAAAAAGGCTGAGAACAGAGCAGCTGAATGTCCATTGTTTATATTTGCAGTCATGCTTTGGGTCACTAATGCTCTCTCTGTCCGCTCGCGGTTCACTCAGAGCGTTTGATCCACGCTGATGAAATGTTTTTTGAAACTATCGGTGATGTATGCGTGTCTGTGACGGAGGAAGCCACTAATTTCTCAGAAATCCCAAACGCTCAGGAAGCACAGAAATGTTTTTTATACAAGCTCAGGTCAGGCCACATTCTTGACTCCCCCTGAGAGCAGGCTGAGAAAAATAAAAATTAAAATAACACAGACAACCAGAGGCAGCTGTGGCTCAGGTGGAGCAGCAGGTTGGAATAATTGAGAGGCTGGTGGTTGGATTTCCCTTCAGGCAAGGCACAGAGCATTGTTGGCATTTGTGTGGATTATAAAGGGATATTATTACAAAAACAACCGCAGAGGAGTTTGATATACAAAGCAGAGGTCAAAGGTCACCTGTGATGCTTCCTGGAACGAGTTAGGATAGGTCTATGGGCTAGACAAAACATGTTCATAACTTTTTTCTTTGCACAAAATCATTATTGGATAATGAGATTTTAGTCTGTTCAGCTCTGTCCATTTTGAGCTCCTTTCAGAATGAGCCGTTCGTTTTAAATGCAAATAAACCCCACAACTCAATGTTTAAACTCGCACGTGAAAATGGCTGCAAACACAACCGTACAACACTAGTAGAGGTTCCTGCACAACCAGCAAGAATGCAACAAGTGGTTTCTGAATGGCACGTCAGCAACAAAACACTCATCTTTTCCAACAGCCATTGTACAGAGCATGCAGCGGTAAAACCAGCTGACTAAACATCTCAGCTTGAGTTGCTGGGTGAGGGTCAGTGCCTGCTAATTTGTGGTATTACATTCCAGAGGTTTTTGAAATGGCTCATTTTCTAGACTAAAAAACGGCTGGGTGTGTTTAATTTTTTTTTTAAGCACTTGGGCTGTTTTTAGAAGCAGTAGAGACCCAAATGAAAGTATAGACACCTGCAAAAAGGGAATTTTGCATAGGTTCCCTTTAAAATTAACCGCAAATTATTAACAAAAGGGGAAAAAAAGATATAAAAAATATTTGCATCCTCACCACATAATTCGGCATCACTTTGAAATACCCAAGGAGATGAGACCAAGCAATTTTGAAAACACTTTTTTGTTAAAAGAAAAATAAAGCTAAAGATTTAAATGTTAACAATGGAGGTGGAGCAATCGTGTCAGAGCTGTTGTAATGCCAGCTTCACAGGAAATATGATACTGACAGATGCTGCAATAACCTCAGTCAAATATCAGCCAATGTTAAGGTGAAAAAGCCAATGAAAAGCTGATTTATGGAGTTGTGTTAAATCCATGGTTATTCTCATATACACACTAAAGCATAGGTCGCCATCCATTATTAGAGGCACTCAAAAATATGCGCCAGTATCCATGCAGTAGGTTAAATACTGATGTATTTAATCAATGGAAAAAAATCAGGAGGAAACTAATTAATTGGTGCATCTCCAGTGACTGCAACTCCAAATAATCAATTATAGATATTATTCTAGCAGCAGTGGGGAGAGATCCAAAACAAATAAAGGCAATTTGTTTTGGATCACTATTTTAACACTGTAATGCTATGGGATTTGGAAAGAATCTAATTCTAGCGTATTCCTAAGTTCTGACAGCGTCTGCTCTGGTCGTCATATTCCCTAAAATAAACATCCAGAAAACAACTTTAGAAATAACAGGAAAGCATTTCCAAGCTGTAATATTTGCCATGGGGGCCAACAGTCCCCACTAACCAGACCGTGTCCCCATTATTTCTCTTGCATCCTGCTAAGAAACTTAAAAGAAAATGGAAAAAAAGAGAGAAGTTCACACCTGGTGGAAAGTTTATTTTTTTTTTTTCTGCAGAGCTCTTCCCCACGTAACCTTTCTACATGTGAGGACTCTGTTCTCTACAACAACATCTGGAAGAAATTTCCTAGAGGTACAGCACGTTATATCGCTTGAAGTGAGCCTTCATGCGAGTTTCTTTTGGTTTTTCTTGCCCTGTAAACAGCTACACAACACGGTTCTTGAGAGAAAAACAACAGAACTGTTCGTAAAAAGCTGAAAAGAGAGATTTTAGGTTGATATGTATGGACGTTTTTTGGAAAATAAGTCCAGTAACTGATGAAAACATAATAATTAGCAGCCTGAACCACAAACAACAAAGTAATCCAACAAAAAGAAAATACTTTAATTATTGCATTTTCAAACATAATGTTTCCATAATAGGCTGTAATTAAAGCCTAATTTAGCCCACAAGTTGGATGGAAGACACTCTTTTTGTATTTTAAGAAACTGATCAAGAACATGTGGGCCTTGGTTAAACAAAAACAAAAACAAAAAAAAGCACAGTTCTTAAACTCACCACTAACAACTTCAGCCACGTTGCAGTTGGGATCAATGCTGCCGATGTGTTTGGGATGGGCGGGGTTGGTGTCGTTACTGAACAGCAGAGCTGAACACAAACACAAAGGAGAAATCCAGCTTGCAGAGACGGACCTAACGAGAACGTGACGCCAACGGGAGCATGAGACTCACTGTGCTGGTTGATGAGCATGCGGAAAGAGATGCGGTTGGTGTAAAAGCGGTCGAGAAAATACTGGATGTTGCTGCTGATGAAGGGGTCAAAGCCAAATTTCTCCTTGTACTCGACGACGCCCTGAGCCATGGTGGGCACGACGTCGTTGTGGCGGTTTCGGATGTCAATCAAGATTTCCAGAAAACTAAACGAGAATGAAAGAAGATGGAGCAAACCCCTCGTCAGCTCTGACTTTTCCCACGTTTGTCTATATTAAAACCAAACTTCGGTGTATTTTAATAGGATTTTATGGACGCAAAAAGGAAAAATTTCAAAAGTATGGAAGTAGGACTTCCTCTATCAATAGCTTTCTTCTTACCACACTGCAATAAAAGGGCAGATCTTTGTTGTGAATGTCCTCTCTACAAATTCAGAGTTACCATGGGTATCCAGGCTTTTTTATTTTATGTACAAGTTTGTGACATCTGTAACAAAAGTCTGTAGAACTGGATTTTATTTAGGGGCGCCAGACTAATTGGGAATGAAAACAAAAATTCACTGTAGCCTGTGTATAATGTAACAACTACTTTTGTAAGGTGTAGCATAGACATAATTTTAGAATCCAAAACCATTTAGATTCTTCAGATATGACTTTATGAGGAGAGAATCAAACTCAAAAGAAGAAGAAAAAGAAAACACTTGGGGAAGGCAAGTACCAGCTTAGTATTTCTGCTGAGTCATTGTCAACAAGAGTTAAGTTCACAATGCAGTCAAGCCTCTCCTTATTCCTTACCATGCGTTTATCAGTCTTGCGTGGCTGTTTATCAGACGGGGTATTGTTATGATATCAACACACCAACACACACACACAGTAAGGGACACAGTCAGCACAGATATATGAGCACAGAGTCAATGTTTCAACTCCTGCTTCTAGATTCACTGAAAGCTGAACAAACTGTTAATGCATTCTTTACATTTCTAATCACAAAGTCAATATTCACTCACTCATTCAGAGTGTGAGGGTCCTCTGCCTTCCTGTTCTCGAAATCCAGCAGCTCCACGAAGCTCTGCATGTACCTAATCACGTCAAACAGAGACCAAAAGTCAACTTTCACACCCTGCAAATCATAAACTTTGTTGCCCGGAACCGACCCAATAAGAAAAGAAAAGAAGCCGTTACCACTTCTGGACCAGTTTGACAGACGGCTGGCTGAGCAGCTTGTCAGGCAGCAGGTTGACCTCTCTCATGGTGTTGGCCAGCCGTACTGGCAGCTCCTTACGCAGGAACATGTAGGATGTTTTCTCACAGGCATTGTCCCTGCCTGAACAAGGGTGAAAAAGTTGCATTTATTAGTGTTAACTGCAATGTTTTCAAGTTGTTGTAGAGTTTTCTGAGCTTTTGTGCAAACAGAAACCTCCCAAAAGTCACACATGCCATTTTTCATATAAAAGATGCTGGATCAAAACTGCCTGGAAATGGTTTCTATGCAATCCAGGTTTCCAATTATCTGCTGCATAATGTCGGCTTCATGGCTAATTGGGCACTGTATCACGCTCCGACCAATTAACTGACCAATCAGTCAACATCCTGACATTCAGGAGAGAATTCTTAGAGAGACAGAAACAAATTCTCACAGCATGTAACCAAAGCTGCAAAAGCAATACCAATGATTGTGCTCAAGTCATGTAAACATAATCTGTTATGCCCTTATTATGTGTGAAGGAGAACAAAATAGTTTTACTCATGGAGGGTCAAAGGTTAGTTGCTGAGGTTCACTGACAATCTGGTAAGTTTAACAACGAAAGCAGAAATAAAAAATGCCTCTGTAAAATAAGTAAACAAACTGTTCTAAATGCAGTTTTAAAAACATTTATTTTAAGGAGAGAGCAAACAATTAGTTGGCCGTTTCCCAAACAACTAATTGGGAAACGCCCAAATAATAATAATATATATATATATTTTTAGCTCTGGGCGATCAACATTAATGTTAGCCAATTAGTTTCTTTCTATTACAACAGATGACAATATTAGAACAGCTGTAGAAAAAATATTATTTTAATATGGAGGATCAGAGATGAGGTCACACTGTGTGAGTCAGAGAGAACAGCTGTAAAAAAAAAGGGTTTACTCTATTTTAAAACAAAGACAAAATGACTGAGTTGACATCCGAAACTGACTTTAGTAAGTTATATGAGCAATTACAAACAGCATTGCCCCCACTGCACATTGCAGAGATTGAAGGTCATAACTGCGACTTTCAGATTTCCAGAACACTCCTAATGTTTCCAAATCCACCTTTTTACAAGACAGATCCACTAAAAGTCTTTTGCTCGCTCACTCTTGCCACATGTTGTGCTTCCTTTCAAATGGCTTACATTTAGAGTTTCTGACCAGTATTTTACTCAAAATTGGCCACCAGCAAATTTCTAGGTACACGTTCAATTTTGAGACTCTTTCAAGAAAATAAACTGTGGAGAGTGCTGCGCTGCCCACGTGATCTCACTCCCAGGCTGCAAAAACACGTTTCTCAACTCTTCTTGCAGTCTTGTATGTGGAAAAATCTTTAAGGAACATCCCACCTGAACTCTCATAATCTGCTTTCAACTTTTGATTTGTAGCTTGTGATTTTGATAAGAAACACTAATAGCACTTATCTTGAGGCTGAGAAAAGAAAGCGCAATACCTTTCAGCTTCTAAGATAATACCCAACCTTTGTTATCCGACTGGAGATTCGCTCACTCTCTTCCAACTTAAGCTTTAGCAGATAAGAGAAACTGAACTTGGAGATCATAAATCTTTGGAGCAAAAAGAGATGAGGGATTAATGTTTAACATTTGAGTGCAAGAAGAAAATGTCACTCTGCTAAATTATCTTTCAGCTACATCCACAACTCTGTGCACCTTTCACTTTATCCTATCGTATCTGACAGTACATCGTGTCCTTCCAGCCTGCCGTCTCATGTGTGCAAGAAAGGATTCACGCATCCTACTAAGCCTTTGGAGGGCAAATCTGTGACTCGGTCAAAATCTGCTGCTCTCAAGTTACAACCCATTTTAGAAAAACAGCAACAAAGCATCTCCTGCAAGAGTTTCAGAAAACTCTTTTGTGCAACTGAATTGTCTTCAAGTGGAGAAAGAGGCCAAAAATTAAGGTAAGTAATCAGACCTACATCAGATAAAAGTTCACCCACCATCAGCCATATTACTGGAATGTGTGTGGATTGCAAAAACAAAGTACTGTACTAATACTGTATGTAAAGATTTTAGCGCTGAGGGAGAGAGATGGCCATGGCAGATTTTGTGTCCATTTCTGTATTGATCTGGCCACATGTTTTGGATCTTTATTCTACTTAAAGACTGGGATGTGACCTGAGATCATTAGATCTGAATTTAAAATCTCATGATATTTCAAAAATGTTTATGAAATTATGCTTTTTAACGCTTTTTTCCCCCCCAAGAAGCCTTAAACAGGCCCAGAGGCATCACACCTCCTCCAACATCCTTTACAGTAGCCATAAGGTGCTTTCCCACAGATTCAAACAATGTTTTATGACAAATCCACAGTGAGTGTTTGCTTCTGCAAATATGGCTTGAACTCTGTACATGTTTATTTTTGTGATGGTAGGGCACAAGCAGCTTTTGTTCTGGTATCTTTCCCAAATAACCAGTTAGAAAATTCTTCAAACTTAGATCAACATCAATATGCTAACAATTAAAAATTTATATTTATTTGCTGACAAATAAAACAAGGGTTTTGCTGACCGGGTAACACCAACAAAACCCTTGGTCTTGACTCAACAGTTGACACAAACTTCCTGTTGCTCACATCCAAACCACAGCTGTGGGGACAAATTACATAACAGCTTCTGTTTAATCATATGGATTAAGAAAAGCCTTGAGTGCAGGAGTGTGATCCTACGGTATATCTTGTTATATCTAAATCTGAATTAGTTTGTTTTTTTTTTTGAAAATGAAAACAGTCATGATGACTTTCATTTTTTAACACAATGAATCATGATTTAATTATTTTTTTTGTATGAGGAACCTGTTGGGGGGGATTATTAAGTCCTATTGAGCAACTACAACAATGTGAGTGGAGGTGCTGTATACCTGCACGCACCACCACTAGCCTGCATGCTGCTGCTTGTGCTAGCATGGCTGAGTTACCACAGTAAGAGTAAATTCAAATCAATTCAAATGCCACCTCTCATTATGATAGTGTTTCCCTGCAACATGTGGTGGTGCTCTTATTCTATTTATAAGTCAGTGATTCTTGAAAAGTGGGACAAAATGGGTTTAAATTTTCCCCCATTTTTTTAATTACAATTATTCCTCAGGCTTATGTATACAAATATGACAAATAATGTTTTGGAAATGTAAAGATGCAGGCTCCCAGTTGCAACATTTTTTTTAAATTTTATTTAATTTTTAATGGACCTGACCCTGACCTTTGTCATCACCATCTAACAAAAATAAATATAAAATTATTTTTAATGACCCTATTAGTGATATTTTTACTCAGTTTTACAGACAAATGCATCTCAAGAAATAAAGAAAAATTATTTAAAACAAAAAACAACATAAAGTCCATCTGACGGAGTTGACTGCATGACGGAGTTTATGCAGAACGGAAGGAAGTGACAAACTAGTGAGTAAAAAGAAATACTTGATACATGTGAAGTAATGCCCTTTATGTAAAATACATTAAAAGGAAATTAACTGCACGCTTAAGTAAGATTTGTCAACATTATGACTGAAAGAGTCACACTGACTAACTCTGATGGAGTGGACATCTGAAAGAGTTGACGAAATGCCAAACTACCTCAATTTATATTCTGAAGGAGGCCATATTGTAGCTGATCAGGTCCATGCAATCTTTACAGTACACTAAAGTTAAGCATTTATTTCACAAAATTTCAAAGTTTTGTAAACTGTCAGTTATGGTGTTGACATATCATGGTTGTGACGAACAACGTGGGAATAAAACAGAAGAAAAAACTAAAGAATAACAAGCTAACGAGAGCTGCCCTCTTAGCAAAGGAAGAGAAAGGAAGAGGTCATGGGGTCCTCAGAAGTACTGATGCCCCCCAATAATGCCTGATTTAAAAAAAAAATAATTTACATTCTTTTTATGTCTGATGGTGTTGACAAAAACTTGGGACAAATTTCAATTGAGTTGGAAAATATATATAAAATATATTTTTTTAATTAAATTTATTGATACTTTTATAATTATTTATTTGAATACTTATACTTAATTGTCATAATATATTATCTTAGTATTCCTTTAACTGTTTTAAACTATTATAATGTATTGAGTTCTGCTCCAGGACGAGGGATTTTAAAGACACCATCCACCTACTACAATGTTTAAAATAAAAAAATATTAAGCAAACACCAGGAAAACATACATTGTTGTGCTCACATGGCCCAGGTTAGTTTAGTCAGATATTTGAAAAAAAAAAAAAAAAATTATTTTGTGTATATTTTATTCAAATTTTGTACTTTATCGATAGGATCTCTTTTGTCCCTGTCAAGAATCACTAAAGTCCGACATTCACTGTGACACTTTAAGAAGCCCATAATAGCATCTGAAAGAGTTGACATGAGACTATAAAAGGCCCCTGCTGTAGTTGCCATCTCCAATTGCAAGCCATTCCTTATTTTATTATTATTATTAGGCTACTCACCAAAATCCAGGAACTGCTTGATGGAGAGCGGAGACGGTGAAAATCGGGAGTAATACTCGATTTTGGGGTTAGTGTTTTTCAGCAGACACAAGAAGATCCTCATTTTTTGAAAGTTCAACGACGCTCGTCTCGTATTTGTCTGTTTGTTTGGGATGTGACGTTTCAGAGTCAGAGAAAATAACACGACCGCACCATCATTGCCATCTTCACCGCCGGTAGCGATGGCAGAAACTCGGCCGGTCCGTGTCTGTCTTCGGCGTCCACATTTCCACCGTCCACAGTGGACACGAACCGATGGGACTCATTCATGTAAATAAGACGATGAATGACCAGCGGACACGAAGAGCTCTCGTTGCGGCTTCCTGTGTCTACATTTCTAGATATTCAGGTCGGCTCGTCGTTGTAAAGCGGCAGAGTGGAAGAAACCTACTTCCTGTGACGTTTTTCAAAGTAAAACGCGACACGCTGTGACTTCGAAGGAACCAATGACGACCACAAGTCAGTAATGTGCACAGATAGACACTAGGTGGTGCTAGAGCGTAGCCTTTTGTTCCCCAGGAGAAAAAAAAAAAGTGCCCTTCTGAAGTCGTTTGTATTGTATACTATGTAGCTCAAAGTACCATTTCTGGATTTAAAAGCATATATTTTCAATGCTTTAATTTTTATATATTTTTTTTGCATGACAAGATTCCCACAAATAACTAAAAAATAGAGGATAATACACCACTAAACAAAATATTCTACATTCTTCTGGCAGTTTTGGTCATTTCCATTCCTAAGAAACAGCAAATTACCATCACTTTGTGAAAGGTATTAGCAGGCCACTTTACATTTTCGTCCTTGTTACTTGATGGAAAATATTTATTAATTAAAGTTTGATCTTATTTACAAAATCAAACAAAATTTAAATGCACATTCCTTTAAATAGGTCCATTATATGAGAGCTGCAAAAATGTTTCTATGTCAAACTAACATTTTACCTCCTGTTAAAGCACAAAAGTAATCAACCTAATTGTTTTTCAAACATATATACAACAGTGAACAGTTAAAATTGTGTGTCTTTTGTTGATTGTTTGATTATTAGATTATTTTCATTTATGGGGAAGAAAGAGGTAGATTAAATAAGCTTATGTATTATATATTTGGTGTTATATTTATCTGGATATGAGCTTTAATTTTTTTTGGCTTATCAGTTACTTATTAGTTTTTGCTTCTGGTCAGTTTTAGTGTCCGTTTTCTGACGTTTTGTACGTCCTCTTGTGGTCCAATGTTCATAACTATATTTGATTAAAATCAATCATGTAAATATGGTTCATAGTACTTCTGATTCTTTTCTTTATGCTCCAGCATTTTCTAGCAGTCTAAATATGTCTGTTTAAAATTGAAAAATGAATAGTTTGTCTCATTTGACTATTTGATTTCATGACTGACCGGCAAAATGTCCATGAAGACCCCATTATTACTTTATTTGCATGAGGTGGAGTCATGAAACCAAGGAAGAGTCAAGCGAGACAAACAATTCATTCTTTTGCTGTATCTGGATCCAATATTGTTTGTGTTTTAAATCTGACAAACTATGACACCATACCCTGTATCGACTTATTTTGAAGCTCCGACCTATTCAACATCCGGTCCTGTGGTGACGTTTTCAAAGCACGTACTTTCAATTGCGACTCAACCGCACTTGGCGGGGAGGCGCCGGCTAATGCTGTGCAGTGATTGGCTGAAAACTGGGAAGTGGCCAGCAGAGTCAATTCAATTGGTTAAAAACGCGTCCATCAACATCATTCATTATCGCTTGTTTATTTTGTAAAGTAACAGCTGGACGGAACGAAGCACCTGTATGGTATGCTTAAATGTCGTCTTGAGGAGTAAAAAAAAAACATTATAAGGATTGATTATTGAAATCTGAGTCGTGCTTTTTAGCCCATAAAAACACCGGGGAAATTCAGGTCGTGATCTCTACTTCCCTCTAGTGGCAGAATGGTGAAATCACTAATATGCAACACAAGGGCAAAGCCATTCGGAATCTGACATTTTTATGTTTAAGCTCCTTTTTAAGACGCAGGTCAAGAGGTAATAACACAATAAAAGTTAACCAGAAGAGCTTAATAACTTTACGATAGTGCACAAAAATACAAATAAATGGTCAAGTTGTTTTATTTGTAGTTCACATAAATTGAGGGAGATGGGTTTAATTCCACACTGAGTTCAAGCAGGTTTTTGGAGACTATTAATGCATTTATTTCTGTAAATTCTTTTTACAATTATCAAATTAAATGTCAAAGATATCAAAACAACCTGCACATAAAGATGCAGTGGAAACATTTAATAGTAAATGTAAAAACAAACAAAACAAAAAAAAAGAAATACATGAAAAGTTCTTTTCACATTCAATGCAGCTAAACTGAATTCCCCTCTACTTCCTTTATGTAACCAATTTTGCTTGATATATTTTATATGGTGTTTTCTTTTCTTTTTTATTGTTTCCCTAATTTAGAGTTGTTTGTTAAAAAACTGAAAGGCAAATGAACCTGAGAGACACCAAGTTTTGTACCCTTTTGTTTCCACTCAGAACTAAAAGCAGCACACAAACAAGGAAACAAAATCCTGCATAAAAATACAAGCAATTTTATCAACAATGGCATTGGTTAACAACTCTAAAATGTTCTCCGATAACAAATATTTGGCTTATGACTTCCACTTTGTTTCATCATTCATATGAAACAGCTGTTCCACATGTTACAAGGAACACACTTCATGGGAAAATAGAGGGTTATTTAAATCCCTGTAAGGCAAAGATCCCAACATTTATAACCACAAAGGCACAAATTCAATACACGCATAATATACTATATACTCTTAATAGCAATGGAAAAAAGATTTTTAAAAAAACACACAAAATAAAAGTATTTGATTCTCTTTGAAACATTAATTTGCCATCTGACTAACCATAGCTGAGAGGGGAAAACGAGGCAGACAGTTGATGTTAGAAAAGAACAGCAGGGCAAATATAAACAGTGAACATATTGTCAGAGAGTAGTTTTCTCAGAAGTGTAGTCTTAACTTGATCCAAAGTCATAATAATAGCAGCGAAAAGTACAGACAAATGACATGCTCCTTGACGAGCTACTCATTCTGCTGTGATGCACAGTGGTGGAGGTGTTACAATTTGGGCTTCACAGTCTCAAGGACTAGCCAGCTTGAACTTACTGATTTAATTTTACTCTGCATCTTTAGAAAGCATGCCTGAGAATAAAACCTGAACAGTTAAACTGAACTTTGAAGGGACCATTAAAAAAACATCAAATTAACTGTATAAAAGCCTCACTTAGTTTGGAAACTAAACATTTTTATACGTAAAAGGTGCGAAAAATTTCAATAAGGTGCCATCAGTGGATGAAGGACAATTATTCACAGCAAGTAGCTATACATGTGGGTATAGCTAAGTTGCCTCAGCTATATTAGCATCAATAGTGTTTATATCCAAGAGGTTACAGAGAGGAGCTTTCCAACTGAGCTTTCCTCAATCTGAAGATGAATGCTTACTTGCCAAAACATATTGCTAAAAAGTGACCTGAGTGTTCCAGTCAGTCAGCTGCACAACCTCAAAGTTCATTTGCATCGATTTCATATTTATTGATTAACACAACTTTACATAATTCTTTCACCAAACCCCTGCATAAAGACTCTCAGACGCACACATTCCTCTAGCCCTCACACAGAAACTGTTAATGTCATCAACTTGTTGTTTTCATTGTCGCCCGGTTCTTCTTCTGGGAGAGGCTCGTACTGTCGTCGATACAGCAGCCGGGTTACCAGAGTGATGATGAACATTTCCAGGATGAGGAGCTGCTGACTCAGCACTGCGGAGACAGACAAAATCATTTTAAGGCTTCATTGGAAGAGAGATTGGGAAAGTCAGGAGTTTGAGTTTCTTCGTGACATTTAATGATGGACTGAAAAGAAAATTTACTATTGGTCATAATTCACCACAATCCTGTTTGACTTGATCTGTTTCACTCACTCATTTAACAGTAACTCACACCTCTGTTGAAATACCAGATTAATGAGTTGGACAGTTTTTTTTTACACTATTTTAAGTTTTTTTCGCCTTTGCTATGATAACCGCCTGTGCGATACCACTGAAAAGCAAACCAATTTGTTATGGAGAAAATGTGAAATCTAAAAAAGCTGTCACTGGCATGTTGCACACACATCAAGAAATTTTGATTTAATTAACATATCAGTTATAGATCATTCTACAAGTCAAATGTCAAGCTTATGCATCCTGGTGACATTTTCTTTAGATTTGCTTAAAGATCGCAATGAAATGATACCATTGTACAAAAAGTGTCAACATAACAGTCTAAAGTTTTCTTCAATATCATAAGACAAAATCCATTCAAATTTTTTGGGAATTTCTGAATTTTGTTTAGCAATACCTATAGCTCCAACATGAATGATTAGATTCTCAAGTGTCAGGTGATCAATAATAACAAGATGTATTTTCTCTGTCGTATCAGACACCACGTCATGGGAGAAACGCATCAACTTCACCTTCTTTGCATTGCAGAACAGGATGAGCAAGTCTTCTTGTTTCTTAATCACTTTAAAAGGAAACTGCTTGGATCTCTGCTCCAACAGAAAAACAAATTGGCTGACTGATTAGATGATTAATTAAATCCATCGGCAACGTGTGAGCAAAGAGGCTGAAGACGAAAGCCTGGTTTAACAATGACAAGAGCCCAAAGAAACCGATAGAATATGTTGAGACTCACTGTATCCTCTGGCGGGAGACGAAAAAGGCGGAGAGCAGGCGATAACGCCACTCATGGCCAAGATGTTGATAATAGCTGTCTGCAGCTGGCTCAGGATCAGCACCAGCTACCAACATAAGCACACTGATACAGTTAACTGCTGAGAGCGCGGTGCTGGGAAACTCTGTGTTTGTTTGGGATCTTACCTGATACATGGCATACTTGGGGATGATCTTAAGCGTTCGCAAGGTGGTCCTCAGGTGCATGAAAATGATGGAGACAGGCCACAGAGCAATGACCGTCAAGATGCCAACAAACGGGTTGATCCATATTGCTGCTCCAGTAATGCTCGTCTGAAAAGTGATGTCATGTAATGTTTAAGTATGCCAAAACCATCGTCAAAACTTCTGGACATCTGATAAATCGGAAAAATTTCGATTTCTGACAGAGATTAGAGAAAATAACAGTACTCAACATTTCAGGCAGCAGTATGAGCTCACCACAAAAAGTAAGAAACACGATGCCTTTAAAAAGCATACTGAAAGAATATGAACAAAAACCTTTAAAGCGGAAACTGATTTCTACAAAAATAATGACAAACCATGTTTTCTGGGAATATAAAACATACTAGCAGGGGACACATGAAAAACAGCAAATATTTGGAAGTCATCTATCTCTAGAAAGTAGATTGTCTCTTTTCAGAAGGAATGGCCTAAAGGGATAAATATTTCCTTGGAATTTTATTGGCAGAAAAAAACCAAGGCCAACACAAGGAAATGGCTTCTATGTGAGAGCCCAACTATTGACATGTGGTTTGAGATTTTACCAGAAATTGACAGGATGGAGAGAACAGGAGCTGAGGTGAATTGTTTTGAGGGAACGGTTTCTCTCACGGTGGAGGAAATGGATGGACTACAGAACAGAATACCAAGGAAGTCAAACATTGGCTGGGTAACCTGTAGATATTGTGTTTACACAAGAGTGTAGATAAAAAGAAAAAAAGGAAGAAAAATCCACTTTCACAGAGAGTTAAAAAAAAATCAAATTTCATGTAAATATACGTCTTAAAATGTCAACAAAAAAGAAGAGAGAAGAAAGCGAAAGTTTTAACAGTTTATAAAATTGGACATCAAAAGGAGGGCGAAACAAAGTGATTTATTTTCTCTTTACTTAAAAGGAAATATAAAAAATAAAGATAGCATTTTAAAGATAGATTGATCTTATCTTAAAGTCTTTAAAGCAGCAGATAAATATGAATGTCTAATTTTAAAGAAAACAAGTGAAGCTCAAAACAATATCAAATATATTCTTCCAAAAGTAAAGAGTTAAAATATTGCTCTCTTCTTGTTTTAGATTTTTAATTACATGTTACTTGTTCACTAGTAACAGAAACCGAGACATTGACAGGCACCCACACAAAGTAAAGATGAGACTGAGTGAATCAATATAAGCTCTTATTCAAACAGAGAGAGGAATTTGTGACTCCTCCAACATTCACTCACACACTGAAGCATCTGTTAAAGATAACTCGCATATTTAGTCCTAATGGCACTCATGAAGAGTAATCAGAAGTGATTTCCTGACAAAATACTGACCATTCCCACCCCAAAAGAAGAAGAAGAAAAAACATCCCACAGCATGATGCTCTCTCCTCCTTGTTTCACTGTGTGGATGGCGTTGCCGGCGGCGCCTAATGAACATCTGGTGCATGTTTGGATTTTCTCATTCTAATTTGAATGCTTTCCAAACTTCTTTTTTTTTCTCCGCGTCATAAATCTACGTTGTGTGGATATATCCACATCAGATGTTAATAAAACACATTGAGGTTTTGTGGTTGCAATGTGACAAACTACGAAAACATTCACGGGGAATGAATTTGTGAGGTGCTGCATGTACGCATTAAACGGTCTTAAAAATCATTAAACTGGCATTAAATGAATAACTATGTAAGAACACACACACATATGAGCTGTGGGAAAATAATGGGAGTTAATCTCTTTAACTTACATCTTGCAGGTTGAAATTCCCGTCGGTCCACAGGATGATGGAAAGGAGGGTGAAGATGAGCTTCAGAAGGGCAAACTGGAAGGATCCAAGCTTCAGCAGGAAGAGAGTGCGTCTGGAGTTGGAACAGAGGAAATCAATTTACGGGCGCTTTTTTTTTTCTTCTTGAACTTCATCTTGGAGACATAAAGTTACCACAAGTCCATTGTTGAATCCCCACCTGAACTCCACCATAAAGATGTTTTTTTTTTGTTGTGTTTTTTTTTTTTACAAGACAGAGGAAGGCCTGTTTTATTGGAGAGGTGCGGCAAGTGAGGATCTGAACATGCCCAGAGAATGTTAACAGTGCCAGATGCCTCTGAGTGATGTCTTATAAACAGATCAGTCGAGAAGTAGCAGAGCATGCCTTGGCATGATCATTATCATCAGCATCACTGTGTGTGGGGAAGTAGAGATTTTCTGTTCCACAGATTAGAAGAAAAAAAAAATCTCCTCAAATTTAGCTCTGCCTCTGTCTAACAACAGCATGCAAGCAGCATAAATGACAGGGTTTAATCTAAACCTACCTGTTAACAATTATTAACAGGAACGGAGGGATCACGACATCCATGATGAGTATGAGAGGTAAATGACCAGGAGGTTGCTCAACCTGTGTTGTTTGGAAATCCTGCCTTCCTCCTGTTGAATCCAACACTGGTTGCGCACAGGCTGATTATGTTCAAACAGGCTAAAAACTGCTTCAAAGCTCTCTGACATGACTGAATCCGTCACTGACTGCAGGCTGCATCTGTACATGATCAGTGTTGCAAAATCCTCCACACAGTGCTCCTATGTTACATCACAGACAAAGCTCCTTCAAATCCTTAGACAACTGCGTTTGTTCAGCACAGATTTTCAGCTAAAGCAGGGCAGTACCTTGCAAAAGGTTTCACGCTTCATCACCTCTCTCATACTTTGTAAGGATACAACTATGTACAACGTCTTTATCGTTTTACTGAAGACAGACGACATTCATGCAATAAAAACAAAATGGAAAACACCACGGTTAAACTTCAGTATTGTGTCATGTTATTTAACAAACAAAAATGAATTTCAACGGCCAAAAGTGAGCAGGAAACCATCACACGAAACCAAAGGGATGCTGACGATAAAACAAATAAAATGAATCGTAAAGATCCTTGATGCATTTGTACAAAACACATTTACAGTATGTTTTGCGAACGCAATTCAGCATTCCTCGGACCTTTGAGTATTAACATCAATTTCTCTGTTGTTTCCCGTAAATAACCTGATAACCTGATTGTTTCCCTGATGTATGACTCATTTGAATTATTTTTGCTTTTCTTCTTTGTCTTAACATTAGCCAATGAGGCTAATGTCTCACCAAATGTCTCTGGTCTCGCAGTGAGCATCACTACCTTCACCATGTAACGGTGTTTGTCGGAGGTTTGCTCTACTTCAGCAAGGGGGGGACAGACCGTTCTCGCTTTGGCATCATGTCAATTGTGCCATAATTTTTCCGTTCTTTATGATGACGGCTTGAACGTTGCTCCAATGAGATGTTCAAAGCTTGTGGTCTACATTCCAACTCTACTTAAAACGTCTCTGAAGCTAATTTTTGCAAGGCCTGGCAAACAAAACAGCTATTCTTCATCTCCTCTGATCTCCTTCAAATCTCAGATGCCACAAATGTGAAAAAAAAATATCTCTCTCTTAAATTTTATGAATGCAAAACCTTTTACACGATCTTTCAAAAGGTTGTGTCATTTTTCTTTCTTTTGTTTTTGTAATAGTCTTTTAAACGAATCATGGGAAATAAAACAACTAGTGGGACCAGATAATAGGTCATTTTGATTAACTTTCAATACCCTGTTTTTACTTTGCCAAGAATATAAGGAGACTGCCTAAAAACAACATGCCAAGCTAATGATATGCTTTCTGTGGAAACTCCACTCATGCTTCGATATTACAAGGAACAATCCCTTGGTTGAGTAAGTAAAACGCTGAAAGGGTTTATTCTAATGGGCAGAGAGAGTGAGTAACTGCGGGAGTTTACCCTGTGATGGCCACGTGTGGGAGACAGGGGCAGCAACAGCAGCAAGGCCCAGTGCTGATCTTCAGTTTGTGTTTGCTAGCTCGCTTCAGGAAGGCCTCGTCCCCTCCAATCTCCTCCAACATCATAATCAGGAACTTAAACACCACGATGGCGAAATAGCTACAAGGACAGAAGAGCAACACAGGCTATTAAATCAGGAAGAAAAAGAAGAAGAAGAAAAACTATAGGAAAGTGAAAGCATGTTGCACAACAGCACGGCTGTTTTCTATAAAATGTTCCATGGAATAACGAGGTTTGAGTTCCCCTTTGATCCTTGAGCAGTCGG
This sequence comes from Xiphophorus maculatus, assembly GCF_002775205.1. Lineage (NCBI taxonomy): Eukaryota > Metazoa > Chordata > Actinopteri > Cyprinodontiformes > Poeciliidae > Xiphophorus > Xiphophorus maculatus. The sequence continues at coordinate 13,357,461 of NC_036463.1, read as the reverse complement.
GATGTAAGGGTATAACTCACACGGCATACAAACAGAGAAAGAAGTGAGAAAAAGAGAGGGGAAAGGGAGAGAAGTCTTACGTGGCCGAAGTCAGATCTGTAATCATCACGGCTCTGGGGATCCACATCCCTATGCAGGACATGGTGCTGATCACCTGGAAGAGCCCAGGAGAAAAGAGGCATTACTAAACGTGCAACCTGAAATGAAAGACGAAGTATTCATGATGCTTCAACTTATTCTCATTTTGTCACATTTTAACAATAAATACTGTGTATTTTAAAAGGATTTTATATATTATTGCTAAATTGTTAAGCTCAAGCGTTGGCCTGGCTAAAAACAAAAGTATTCCCACAGCATGATACGGCTACCGCTATGTTTCTCTCTGGAGATGTCCAATGTGTGCAGGTTTTCAGATGGACATTTCTTCAGAGTATCAGAGTAAAGGAGGTTGAATTTATGGTAATAAAAAAAACAAAACATATTAATCCACTTAACTATTTTGTACTTGTTTGTGTTGGTTCATTACATAAATGATCAAGGAAATGTAAAATGTAAGGCATCTACTCTCTCTGCGGGAAAAAGAAAGCCTTCCCACAGCATGCCATTGCCAAAACTTAAGTTTCTCTGAAGATGGTGTGTTCAGCTTTTCATATTTACGCTGAGATTAAGTTACAAACAGGTGGGCTTGATTCACTAAAGCAACTTCTGAGGGCAGCAAGTTGTCTTTGACTTTATTTAGGGGTGTCAACGTAAAAGAGACGGTAAGTAAAGGCATCGCCAACCTTTTCAGATTAAAATTTATTATTTAAACTCTTGAAAACTATGCTTAGTTCACAATTGCACACATGTGTACTATATACATATAACCCAGAGAAGTGTGATACTTTAAAGTGACAAAATGAGACAAACTTAAACCATCCATTTGTAACTTTACCGGAGCTGCCCCGTTCACCCAGATGATTACACTCTTCTTGTTGGCAGGCACCTTCTTGTAAATGTACACACACTCCTCTAGGAAGACCAGCAATGAAATCGTTGCCATGAAGGTGAGGACTGAATACAAAATAATGCCAAATATGTCTTGATCTGAAGGAAGAGAAGGCAAATTAGATTAAACAATTAGATTTATGTCCAGAAGACAGTCCTTTGGGGAAAAAAATTCAAGTCAGAAAGAAGGGTTTTTTTTATTTCAGATCTTGTTGAAAAAAAGTTCATGCTCATACTTGCTTTTTCAGGCTGGATAAAAAAAGAAAGACAGCCTAAAAGTCAAAAGAACTTCAAGTCCTCACAAGTTTTAAGAGGCAAAGTCAGGGAATCGTTGCTAGATTAAAGCGTTTATCTTTGAGCCAAAATAAACTTTGGCTCTTCTTTTGCTTTGCTAAAACGTTGGCTCTTCTTTTGCTTTGCTAATGTCAGAAAGATAACCCAGAGAAAATTGAATATTGAAAATGTTTTAATCATATTTGCCACACTTAAAACCAAAGCAACACACAAAACCCCAAGAGTCGATCAAGGAAAAGATTGGCGGATGTGGCAGGATGTTGATGATGATGAAGGCAAGACGATACGGTTGACTGTAATGGAGGTGGATGTCGCCATCAGCGCACCAGTGAGAAAGGTTTTTGTTCCAGAGAAAGGAAAATGTAAAACAAAGAATGGAAGGAAAGGCAGTAAATAGCTGAAGCTCTTTAGATGTAGCTGAGTCTATTCTTGTAATCTGCGTCATTTATTGTCAGGAATTCAAAGTCATTAGTGGTAGTCAGACTGAAACAAACCCCGCAAACAGGTGTTCCTGTTTTGCTTCGGGTTTTCTGCACTGCATGTTGGCTGTTGTGCCTTTTTGATTTCGCTCAATAACTTTAAGGCTAATCCACACAATTCAACTTTCTGAAGCGTCTCTGGATTCTATAGTGAAATGCAACTATTCAGCTATTTCAATCTCTAACAGATGTGCAGGACATACTAGAACTTCTCTCTTTTTGATTAGAATTCCCTTTTTTAACTGAGCTTACAGTTAGGGATGCTGGAGAGTATGGATGATCGTTATAGTGCGTTGAAGCCAAATACTGACCGGTTGTATTTGCTTAGAAATTTACTAATCAAATGTTTCTAGATATGTTGTAGAAATTTACTAATCAGGATTTGATTTCGGGCTGCATGATATCCGGTGGTTAGTGCTGTCGCCCCACAGCATGAAGGTCCAGGGTCTCGCTGGGGTTTTTCTGTGCAGAATTTAATTGTTCGAGTTTGATTGGTTGTCTCTTCTGTGGAAAGTTTTTGATACAGGCAGTTGCCCAGGGCACCACCAGAAAGGGGCCCGCGACCCCCATATTAAAAATAGAACTTATTTATCTGTCAGCTTGAACACCTTTTATGTTTGGCCTCACTAGAGGTGTCCAGGCCATAACATGAAGGTGATTCATCTTCATCTGACTGGGTCATGTTGTTGAACTGTACAATTTCTACAGTGATTCCAGGGCGGGCCTAAGCTAAAGCAACAAAAAGGACTGCATCAGAAATATTGATCAGAGGTACCGATTCAAATTAAATAAGCCCAAAAAACCCCAAAAATGTATCCCCCTAACTAAAATAAATAAAGAACGCTCGTTCCAAAATAAAAGGGACTCAAATCCTACAAACTGCTTAAAAATCACAAAAGTGAAGGTGTTCAAAGAGGAACCAAACAGCTACGTTAGCTGGAATGAGCAGGAGATGAATTGTGATGTATGCGGCAGGATCCTCTTAAATGAGGAGCCCTCTGCTTGATCTCAAGAATATGGCAATCCTACAGGGGTTGCTGTCTTTTAGAGGCAAAACTTATTCCTCAGGATCTTTCCTCTTTGGTGCAACTGAAAATGTTATAGAAATTGCATCCTCCCAAACTGGGACCATTTCTGTGGATGAGTGGATCACAAAATTGGTCACAAACGGGACAAAACAGAACCAGCAAGAACAACATTGCCTGTTTATTCATGCATAGACATGGATAGACTTATAAACTGGTGATCTGTTCACAATACATCTTACCACTATCTCGTCTGTTCGCTGCTGGGTAAGGCTGCGAACATTTCTTTATTTCTTTAAGAAGAAATTAGGCTTGAAAATGAAAGAGCACCAATTTGATCGGGACTTTAGACGTGACGTTGCAAACACAACATCATCACTTTAGAAACACGAGTTTCTCCCCTCCTCCCCCGAGAAAAGCTACTAAATTTTATGCTCAAAGTGAACAAGAATCATTAAGGAAAAAGTCTAAGACAAAGACCAAGAAAATATATTACGGAGAATTGAATAACATAAATACAGAACATAATTTAGAGAACAAAAAAAATGCAATATGTTTTGAGGAACATGTAGGGAGAACAGATTAAGATTATGAAAAAAACAACAACAACAAAGACTTGATACAGAAAACACCTATATAAACCTAAAATACAGTCAGTGAGGTGATGTAAACAGTATTCATATAAAGAAAGCAGATAGAAATACTGAATCTGCCAGTAATCTTCTAACATTTAAAACTAGTTGAGTAAAAACAACATGCTTGTAAGTTAAAGTTCACCAATGCAATGCATTAATAAGCAGATTTTATCAGGTATTTTTTGTTGTTTACATTTCAGCGTCTTCAAACATGACGAATGAGATCATTTGCAAGTGATCTCGAATATCTGTATGTCAAGAATGAGCAGTGGGTGATGATCAACAAACAATAAACTAATCACAGGATGCAATTCTGAATTCATGGTTTGTCAGCGGTGAGCAACAGGAAACCTAATTAATTATTCAGTTATGATTCATCCTGAGGAACATTAAGGGTGCCTCCAGAAAATGATGTAAGAGGGATACCAGATGTGAACCATTAATGATCTCCAAAGGGTATGCCCAAACCAATAACATTTATAAAGCGTAACAGTTTAATCAACCTTATAAACTGCAAATTCATGCTTTGAAGTAACTATACATCCAAAAATGTACAAAAATATCAAGTGAGACTGAGGCAAAACGACAGGTAATGCAGGAGAAGGGTCTTCAAAACAGAAGGATCTGGTGAGGAATGAAGAAAACTAAATGGCTCATAAAAACTGTGGAGGTGATCAAAGATGTGTAAGAAGTTAGCTTTATAAACAAAACGTGTAGCAGTTGAGAGGAGAAAACTATTGAACATAAAAAATAAACAGAAAACTTAATAGAGTGCAGACAGACTGCAGCTAAAATGACAATCTAAATACATGAAAACCAAATACTGAATGAGAATTTAAATACTGAATGTCAAAAAAGACGAAAACAGAAGGAATCACAACACAGTGATTAAAGAACAAAGTCAAAAATCATAAAATCCCAAAGAGTCACGGATCATAACAAAGCAAACATTCGCTTTTGTTGAGATAGCTTGAATGTTGAGTCTACTGGCTCTCAAAAATAGCTTTTTATTTCCTATTGTGGGCTGCAGGCTTGACAAGTTCTACAGATAACATGGCTGTGTATCATTTTCAGTCCTGTTAACATCATATGTTTGAAGTGGTCCAATGGAACCTTGTTAACAGAAGACAAGTAGGATTTTTTTTTCTATTAGTAATTCTTATCAGATACCAATAACCAAAATCAAGCAAAGTCTGGTTTTATTCCCAATTGAACGATTTAATGAAAATGTTAATTTTGAAAAAGAAAAGGTGAATGTTTTATTGCCTAAAAGTAGGATGTTCCCAATCACTGAATTTACTGATTTTTCTATAGTCGTGAATATAACATTCGGGTTGAAAACTATGGCTTGCCACATAAAAAAAAAAACTGTATACACACACACACACACATATATATATATGCACACAACTATAAAAATTGCATCTTTGGAACAACTGCTGCTTTATTTCAGATCTAGATGTAATTTTCAATGCTCTTTCAGGTGAAAGGCTTTGTTTTTGTTCGTAAAATACAACTTTGCTAAAATGCCTCCTGTTATGAACAAAAACTAAATCATAAATAAAAAATTTTTTTTTAGAAAAATAAGTAAATAACGCTGCCAGTCAACAAAGTTTATGTTTCCTTCTCTTGAATCCATGCATTAATATTGTGCATTCAGGATTCTGTATCCAGTGAGGGGATGGGCAAACTACTGGCACCCCATGGTAAAATTATGCTTTCTTTTTTCAATAGTGATATTCCCAATATTACATTCTATTTGTATCATCTATCCCTTTTCCAAAAAAAGAGAAGAAAAACAAACTAATTTTGAGTCATATAAAGTAGAGATTACATATCTAAGCCAAGAAAACACCCGTGAGCCAGAGCTTTCTAGGGTCAAAAACAAAATCTCGACCACCTGTATTATTTTGTTTCCATGACACCGCAGTTAAACACTGCTTAAAATTTGGCTCAGACTAATTAAAATTCCAGAGGGGGAAACTTGTTGGTGCGTAAAGTGCAAATTCTTCATCCAGTCGCTCATCATCATCAGGGGGGGGGGGGGAAACTGCTCAGTAAGCTGAATCTGTGCCACAGAACCAGGTCCAGTTTATACTCACTTCTGATGTTGTCGATAGCGAACGGAGGTTCGCCGTCACACGGGTTAGCGGTCCGGTTGGATACGTTACTCATGTTGGATGATGGTTGATTGGATTCACCCCCCGCAAATGCGCGACTTCCAGTTGAGCGTCTTCCCTGCTGCTCACATCAACAGACAGCTCGGTGCGTAAAGAGCCGGTGGACGCGCACTTTCTCCACTGCAGAGTCCGACAACTTTTCGCTCAGAGATGATTCTGCCTCCCTCTGCAACCCGTTCAGAGACATTTAACTGCAGTCGGTGGTCCCGCCCCGCCCCCATCTACGTTGTCATGGGGCTGACGTGATTTGCTGTGTCATTTACTGTAATGTAAACTTTTTTTGGTTACTGTCAAAAAAAACACACACACACACATTATTTTCCTGTTTTAAAGAAAAACAACAAAAAAAAAAACAACAGGAAAATAAAATAAAAAATCCCCAAAGCATTTCTTCTTTTTTTGGTCTTACACTGTTTCCTTGAAGTACCAAGAAAGTAGAAAACTTCAGCTGTCCTGGTAACGATAAAAAAAAATGGTGGAGGTCTAGTTTTATCTTGGTGAGCATTGTTGGTAAATGAATGTTTTGAGCATGTGGACAAATCAGCCGTCACATGCCCCCCCCCCCCCTGTTCCCATGGTAACGTGTGCAGGGGCCATTATCATGTGAGGTTTGCTGCAATTGATTTTTTTTTTTCCTTTTGTATTCTCAGCTTTTTATGAATGGTTTTCCTCACAAATTTCCCAGCACTTTTATTAGTTGCGTACATAGTTATGGAGTTTAGAAAAATTAGACATGGTTTTGAAAATCTGAAAGGTGTGGCAGGCATTCGCATGCAGCTCACCGAGACAAGACATTGTTGAAACACTTTTGGCTGCAAATCTCCTGGGGCATGTCCATACTGGCTTTTTCCAAGCATGTTTAGTGTGCTGGTGGATGCAGTCTTTGTCTTGGGGTGGCAAGATAACAAAGTGACTAACTACTGATTAGGCTGATGTTTGTTGTGCTGCATGACAGGCTGGCCGAGGCAGACAGGTGCACACAAACAGTGTGCATTTGGGATCTGACAGGGGTGGAAAGTAAACATGTAGCGAGACAGTGTGGCTGTTCAAGTGGGTGAGATATTCAGGTGAGTATTTGTGAGTTTGATCCTTCAACAAACATCTTTCCCATGGCCAAAAAGGGAGTTCCAAAAGCCTTTTCTGAAATGCAGAGATATATAAGAGGTAAGTACTTCAAACTTGGACAGAGCAGACCAAAATCCAAGCCAAAAACAATTCACTGTCTCAAGTTGAAAGCACATCTTCTCAGGTCTTAAATATCGACTGCTCTGGTGATGAGGTGCTAATAAGTGCAGCTGCGCTGGCATTTCCCAGGATCAGCTTCGCCAACTCAAGCAGGTAAACATGCTGCAGGAAGCAAAGAGCGTAACAATGCAGCCACCAGCCATAACAGGACATATATTAATATGACCGGTCTAGCTGTGGCTGCACGCTTAGGGATGTCAAATAGCTGAAAGCGATCCTGCAGGCCCAGTCTAAAGTTTTTTTGCAACTTCCAACAGATTTACTTGAACTTAGCTTCTCTGGTTTTCAAATCCACTCAGACCAGATTCTATTTCTCTTCTAAAGAAAAAAACAACCCCACAGGATGACTCTGCCACCACTATATGCATGCATTCATTCTTGCAGGGGTGTGCTTACATGGGTTTTCCCCCTGGTGCTCTGGTTTCGTCCTGCAGTCCAAAAACATACATGTTGCAGTGCCTTGCAAAGGTTTGCACATCCCTCAGATTGTTTCGCATTTTGTCACGTTACACGTCTAACTCGGCTTTAGACGCCTCCCGAACTCTTTCTACCTGGCTGCTGTGTGTCCCATGGTCTTTGTGATGGCATTGGCCGTCACTGAGATTAAAATGCACACAGGTGGATTCTGCTGCCGACGTGTTTGGCTTATGAGGGGAATTGTTTGCGCTGGATTTCATTTAGGAGTACTATAGGTCATGGGGTTGAAAATAAAATCCTCTACACTCTCTTCAAAATTCATCCCAAACGTGTGCAACTTTGTGTGGGTCTATCGCATGAAATCCAATTGAATGTTGCAAAAATCCAAGCAAGTTAAAGTTCACCGGACGCTTTTGCAAGGTATTGTATATCTTCAACTGGAACTTTTAAAATCTTCCCTCCTCATGGGAGGGCTGAGAACAGAACCCCTTCTCAGTCCTCCCCCTATGCCCCCATGTTTAAAATCTCTTTTTCAAGCCGGCATGCTTGCTCAAGAAAACTTCCATTATCCTTGTGCCGGCTGCCTCATCCCAGGGACGTACCCAGCAGCCTCAAAAACAGACAAGTGTGGACGAATCGCAGCATGTGACCTAATGCTCCTCTTTTACGAAGTATTCCATTTAATGAAGGACGAGGCTTTCACAACACTGTTACAAAATGCAGAGTGTGAGCTACCTACAAATGTTAGATCTTATACGACCATTGATTCATTTATTCAAGTTAGAACAGCTCGACTTGGTGCACACCTTGTTAATATTCCTGTATTTGTGATGAATTTAAAAGAATCTGTCCTGACTGGCCTGAAGGAGGAGCTATTCAGAAAACAAGTGTTCCAAGAATCCTGTCCAACAAAGCTGACGCTGGTGGGCTATATTGCAATTCTGAAAAGTTCCCCTGTCAGAGTCTGTGTGCTGAGACAAATCTGATGCTGCCGGGACTTGCTCAAAGCTAAATTTACATCTGGATGCCAGATATTTATCTGGAGTTTATCAGGAAGCAAAATCAGAAGCAAAGCTCCAAAAAGTATGGCATGGATTTCTGGAGTCCTGCCAGTAGTTGGTATGTTTGCAAAAGCCTGAGATCACTTTCCAGTATCTCAAATACTTATTCCGTTAATGGGTGTCCCATGTAGATACACTGTGCTCACTTTGGGTTTAGGTCCTTTTTTTCTTTTTCTTAAGCAAACGAGTTTATTATCCAACTTTAAAACTGACCCAGAGTTCATGACATTGAGAAGCAAACAGCAGCAGTTTGATGCTGAAACACAGGAAACGCTTAGATTTAGTTTGGTTCTCGTTCTTTAAAGCACGTTAATGCAACACATTTTGGCCTTTTTTGGTTCTATCAGTACAACAGGAGTTGTGGCCTCTGCAGTCATGTCTGCAGAGACCATATGCTGGAGTTTGGCACTTTCAAAAAAAATCACTTCTGTTGAGCAGATGTATCAGTTCAATTTCCTGCCCTGATTTGCCTGTAGTTTCATTTGCGGGTACTTCTAGTAAAGGCGATTACAACTGCATCAAAAGAACGGGTGGAGCATGAGTTAGTAGGAAGGGACGGGGACGTCTCTCTGCGGCGGATGTCAAGGGCCGGGGTGCCACACAGATAACAGGGGTCAATGATCAACTGGGTTCAGGATTTTGAGTGCACAGAATGCTAACTGAGGTTGAACAAAGCTGTGTTTACTGTTCCTAATCAGTGTCATCTGCTGACAGAACAAGGCTACCCACCACATCGCTCTGCTGTTACTACATCAGATGCAAATCTTTTCCCCCGAACAGCACCAAGCTTGCAAACTTGTGATCTTTGTCAAGATGCCATTTATGTGGCTCTGCCTTTAATTTAACTTCTTGTTTTGTTTCATGCCTGACTCATGTTTTTGGTGTAGTTGGCACCACATTTTTATTGTCGCATCCTGTGTGGAGCTAATCTGATGTTGATGATCTAATCTTGTGTTGCACACTGCAGTGTGCATGTAGAAAACCCACTGCTTTCGGGTAAAAAAAACAAACAAACCGTGGGTTCAACACCACACAGATGCTCTTATACATATATGAGTAATATGGCATTTCCTTAACCAAAAGGCAGCATCACTTCTTCTAAGATGCCTTCATGTTTTTCAGCCAAATGTGAGATCTACCTCATAAAAGGTTTGTGTACTCTTGCGTTTGTTGGAAAACTGAAAAAGCTGTAAGTTACATCTTATCATCAGTATTTGTTTAATCCAGTCACAGTGCGCCAAACCATCCCTACTGACATATATTGGTGTAAAACAAGAAAAGGAGAAGATATCAAAGGCAAAGTTTTATGCAATTTAACACTACACATCACATCTCCCAGTAGTCTTAATATTATGACATGAATGGGTTTTTTCATTTTTATTTTTTATATATCAATTCTAAAAAGTATTAATTATTAAAACAAAAATACATATTAAAAATGCATTAAAATACATATTAATAAAATAATCATTTTAATTTGGGGTCTGGTTTAGTCTTGGGGAAAATAAGTATTTAATGCACTGCTGATTTTCCACCTGACCTTTTTAAGTCTGGAGAGGTCGGTCATTTTCATTTTAAGTATACCCCGACTGTGAGAATCTAAAAAAATAAAATCCAGAAAACAACATTGTGTAATTTTTATGTAACTAATTATCATCTTATTGCATGAAATAAGCATTTGATCACCACGGACATCATGTCCTCCACATGCATTTATTGGGAACTAGTTACCTATAAAAGACACAGCTGTCCACACATGCCATAAATCAGACTTCAACCTCCCGAATACTTTATTTTTTTTTATCTTAATGTTTTCAATTCAAGTTTTTCTTTTTGGGTACTGACTGTTATTTATTTACAGAAACCAAATTTTTTGTCCACTGGAAAAAAATTTCTTTAGTTTTTTTCCCCCTTCTGTGTTGTATGAACATTTAGAAGCCTTTATTTCTGTTGATTATTCTGATTTTAGGCATATGGGTAATGTAAGTCTCACAATTAAGATTGCAATATTACATCTGACCAATAAATAGACATTTTTATTATTACTGTTTTATTATTACTTGTTTTGACATGTAATGGTGAACATACATGATTGCACTTGTTTATTTTTGTAATATACAACATGCCTATATGTAACTGACTGCTTTAAAAAAAAAGGTATGAAATGAGTATATTGAAGTTAATTGAGGGGACCCTTTATTGCTGCTTTACTCTGGATAAAATCTCAACTCTACACCATCTCACTGCATTTCACCTGTCTGTTTGGAACCTTTAGGGTTTATGAGGTTCCTTTATGCTTGTTTATTTCTCTGTATACATTATTGAGTTTTATCCTTCTGTGTATTTTCATTTAAAAATCTGGAAAAGTAATAAACATACAGTACAGACCAAAAGTTTGGACGCACCTTTCTAATTTAATGGGTTTTCTTTATTTTTATGACTATTTATAAGGCAAGAAATCACACTTATTAACCTGACAGGGCAGGTTTACCTATGAAGTGAAAACCATTTCAGGTGACGACCTCTTGAAGCTCATCAAGAAAATGCAGAGTGTGTGCAAAGCAGTAATCACAGCAAAAGGTTGCTACTTTGAAGAAACTAGAATATAAGGGGTATTTTCAGTTGTTTTACACTTTTTTGTTTAGTGCATATTTCCACATGTGTTATTCATAGTTTTGATGCCTTCAGTGTGAATCTACAATGTCAACAGTCATGAAAATAAAGGAAACTCATTGAATTAAAAGTTGTGTTCAAACTTTTGGTCTGTACTGTATATTTGAAAAAACAGCAACAAAAAGAAAGCATTTCCTTTCAAAAGGTATTTTGTAAGTTCATGCCCTATTAGAAAGTGTTCAACTGTCTGTGGAAGCTTTATGTAAGGGAGTGTCAGATGTCTAACCTGATGATGATCTGAAAAGGATCCAGCTGTTCTGACTAACTGCTGTGAAGAATGCCCCTCTAGCTATATTAGAGCTATGTTGTAACGTTGCAAAATATGCAATATGTTGTTTGGGTTATGACCTGGAGTTAATGACAACCAAATTGTAAAAAATACACAACAATAATTTAAAACAAACTTAAACAGATTATGTTTAAGTTTGAATAATGTATTCGAAAGTGGGTAGAGGACCCAAAAATCGTACTGAAGTATGAGTCACACTACTCAAGTAAAATGCAACAAGGGAAGAAAATACTCAAGACTAAAAACGCTTCTCAAGTATTTTTATTTGATTTTACAATTGTTTTTTTCAAATAATTTGATTGGGAATAAATTCTCATTTTCAACAACGACCTGTTCAGGAAACGTCACACAATGGAACGTCTCGACAAAAAAACAGAAGAATATCATAAAACAAAAAAATGTAATCCTGTTTATACTGTCTAAACATACTACATACTCAACATACCATGTAAACGTATAAGTGCTGAGTATTTGATGAGATTATCTGATTAAATATAAAATGTCAGACAGAAAACATTGTACAGTTATGTAAAAAGTCAGGTATTTTAAAGATTATAATGCAATAAATTATACAAATAAAGTGATTACAAAATAAGATCCAGGCTCTATTAACACTTGTGCAACTCATTTTTTCCCATAAAATGCAAAACAAAAACCCTATAAAGCTATCACTTACAATCCATAACGCTTATATTGATCATATTAGAACACGGTCAAGTATTTCCAGGGCAACAGCAGGTAGAAAATGCCAGGAGAATAACAAAGCATGTGTGCAAACAAAAAATCTATTTTAACTTGAGCTGCAAAACAAAAATACTTTTGCTTTTTCTTCATTTGGCGAAGTTACTCACATTGGGTAGAGTATCCAGAAATTTTACTCTAGAGTAACGATACTTTATAAAGACATTGCTCAAGTAAAACTACTCCTAGAAGAAATTTATTTCCAGAAAGTCACTCATGGCGGCGTGGAATGGAGGCGATCAATCATGTGGCTGTTCAAGCATCAACTCCACCTGAGGTCCACACCTTGTGAATGTCCCCAAACTTTTGAATGGTTCGGCTTCTCGATCTTGTCAAGGATGGCGTCATCAGTGTTACACGTGTGTCTTTGTTCCAAAGGGGCTTACTTCTCTCGTGAAGAGTGTCAAAGACCGTTTGCTGGACAAAAACAAGTCAGGAGTCTTCCCCACGATTGTGACATTTCTATATTAAAATCCTTTTTTTTTTATTTGATCTTATTTTAAGAAAATTCATTTTGAATTAATTACATTTAAGCAACATTAGTTAAATGAACAAATAAACACTGGATATTTGACTGTCTGTGGAGTCTACTTCTAAATGCAATAACTAAAACAAATTAACTTTAACGTTATTCTAATGTATTAGGTTCCTCTTGTATGCTGACTTTACCCAGGACTGACCTGCTTATGTGTGCAAGTGGAATAAACCACAAACAAGAATTCATTTGAAAGATAACATCATTGCTTCTGCTCATGATAATCTCCAATTACTCAGATGGAAAACTGAACACACGTTTTTTTGTTTGTTTGTTTTTAAAAAGACATTTATTGTTATTTTCCCAGTTAATTAAGAGGCATGTACTTATAAGTAGGTACAATGAAATTAATGAGACAAGAAAAATATATATAGTAATTTTTTTTTGTTTGCTTATATAATACACACACTTTAAAATAGAACATAAAAAGATATGAGCAGTTATGATGGGCTACAACCTGAACTGTGGAGACAGATGTAGCATGGTATCAATGTATAAAAGATAACCAAAGTCAACAGATCCTTCTTCTGTTTTCACAGGAGTTTTTATGGCTTCATTTAATCAGTTTATACAGACAAGAGCAAAGCTTGTTGAAAACATGACTTGCAAAAATTTCAGAAAAAAATTGACAATTTCACACCAACCCTTCCTCTCCCCCCCTCCCAGTTTTATAATAAAACTCCCTCCCTGCCCCCCTTTTACAGAAGTTAGGTGCCATGCTTTGAGCCAGAGTTTGTTGCACAGAAGCATTCCTCCCAATACAAGAATATTACAAAAAGACACTAAAATGAAGCATTACAAAATACACACACACACACGCACGCACGCACGCACGCGCCCACACACACACGCACACCCCCACACTCTGCTTGGGGGGGTCAAACAGCCGGGCAGAGGATACAGGCAACGGTAAAACAAGACGGCAGGTCTGATGTGAGTTCCTTACGTGCGACACAAGAACATTCTGAAACCATTTTCTTACACTAAATGTTAAATCATGAGCTATACATAATCAGGACAGAACCTTGGCTTGGACAGCGATCCCTTACAGTAACTTAGTCTAGTACTTTTGAGATCTAACCACAGTGTGATAGTGCAGTAACAAAACCCCTCATTCGCTGGTTTGTAAAGCATAAAAATAATAATAACCATACCCAGAAAGACACAACTCTGAAGTTAAGATTTCCGAAGAAATCTCACGACGTTTCACCGCACCAAGCTCAACATGAACAGGCTGTAAACATCACGACCAAAGAGTTTGGTGGGATCTGTTCTGCGGAGGGGCTCATCCAGCGACAGGTTTCTACAGATCCCAGCCGACTCTGGGATTCAGGAAACCCGTGTTCGACATTTTGAAATGAGACCAAATACAGCAAGAGTCTCGAACAAGCTCAGGGTCCTTCGGCAGTTCTGAAAATGGGCACAATTTGAACTTCAGCCACTGTCGACTCTGGTCAGAGGGGTCTGATTCGCTTTCAGAAGAGATCTGGCTGGTTTATCACAGTAAAGCGATCCACAATGATCTAACACTGACGAAATACATGAAAACTGGGGGGGGGGAACTGCAGTAAGAAAAAAGAAACAGAACAGACTTTTACATTTGAAACCAGATAAACAGTTAAAAAAATGCACATTTCTTGCAATCGCATTCTAATAAAGAAATTTTTTCTTTTGCAAAATGCAAGAATAATCAGAGATAAGGTTTTAACAAACTCTACTATATCTTCAAAGTCAAAAATGACATCCAATCAGATTATTCGATTTAATGTCCTTTTGGGATCAACAAAGTTTTTTTTTAATTGAATTATGATGCCTTCAATTAGGGCTGGGTAACATGATTTAAAAACATATCACAATATAAACATTTCATATCAGTCAATATTGATAATTATTGATTAGTTTTTCCTTTAAAATATGTAAAATACTGCCAAATCGCAGGCATAATCTTTCATGTTTTATCCACCACCAAGCTTTTGTACTCATTTTCCCCTTCCACTCCAATTTTTTTTTTGTTTTCATCTTGCCACATGCTTCTTAACTGCTTAGAAACAAAACTTACTCAACAAGGTTGTTGCTAGGTAACAAAACAATGGGTAAGTTAGTTGATGCCACCCATCTTGCTAAGCTAGCCGTCAGTAGTTGTGGGACAAACGCCTTCCCTCTGCCTACGCCCCCCAGAATGCTGTGTGGTTCTGCGTCGGACTTCACTGAAATTATTGAACATTCTCTTTGATGTATTTTCTGTTGATATCGATCACTCATCCATTGCGATATATATTGTTATTGATTTATTGCCCAGCTCTACCTTTGAGTAATTTGGGAAAAACCCACATGATGATGTAAAGACATCGCTCAGCAAAAATGAAACCGCTACTCCAAAACAAACATTAAAAAAAAACACACACATTACAGTCGGAGAATACTCGTCCATCACTACCATCATTTGACAGAGAGGAATGAAATATAAAGCTTGCCAGCCATAGCACGCCATCCCAAACTGAAGTACGGGGAGGACGGTATCATGTGGCTGTTTTACTGCAAACTGGTGTGATTCACAACACAGTTGGCCCCCTCTAATAATAGGGACTACACTGAAACAGCATCTGAAGACATCTGCTAGGAAGTTAAAGCCCAGGCAAAAACAGGTCTCCTCAATGACCCTAATTCTACCACCACAAAGTGGTTTATGGAAAGACACCCAGAACGCTAAACCCAATACAGACAGTTTAAAAAACAATTTTACGAGAGTTTTCTAAAATTCACAAACTGTTCCTCATTAACCTGGCATTTAGCAAACAGAAAGTAATGCGGTAACCTTAACTGAACTAAAACAGGAAATGTTCTGTGTGATTTACAATCAGAAAAGGCGTAAAGAATAAGGTTGTGTCTTTTTAAAGTACGTGAACATCTGGTTTTAACTGCATCTGCCTTGGTGCACACAAAAAAAGCACATTCTCTCCACCTACTGTCTGAAACTGGTAAAGCAACAAGTTTCAGAGAAATATAAAAGCATTCAGAAAAATGTATCACAGAAACTGCTGCATCCATTTCGGGATGTGATGACACTGGCCTGTGAGGTTAGGATAAAGCTAAGATGCTGTAAACACTTCAGGTTCAGATGTCAGACCTGACATCTCAGCCCTTATTTGGCAGCAGGTGTCTTGGTAAAGGTTGAAGCTGTGAGCTGTGGAAATCAACCACCAGACAGTAAAAAAAAAAAAAGAAGATAGCCAGAGTGCACTGGGTAAAACACCTTCCAGGTTCAACTGTTTCATTTTTTTTAAAGCAGCATAATTCAACGCCATCTAGCCACGAAGACACTTTGAGCTAATCCTTTCAGTCAGTTTTTGATGACTGTGACTTGAGCTGTAACACATAAACATAAACAACATCTGTCACACCATTGATATCGTTTGGATACGTTAAAGTAAAAAAAAAAAAAAGGAAAGAAAAGGAAAAGAAAATGCTGTTTTGTTGGACAATTAATATCAACAAAGTGCAAATGCGCCATCTTGTGCTCAAATATCTCTCCACGTAAAGTCTGGCTCCAGTCTTTGATGCCGAGGACAGGCACAGTCCACTGAACCGTGGGGTAGAGTCCTCTGCAACGGTCCAGGTTTTGGTGGCAGAAACATCCATCTCCAAAAGGTGCAAAAAATAATAATAATAATAATAATAATCACTCCAGCTTTATAATTTTCTATGAGATGCACAGAATGGGTAGCAAGGATCCATCTCCACTATATGGGTTGGTTTAAAAAAAAATGCTGAAAAATTTTACAGTGCCCTTGGCGCGTCTGAGATCAGGTGCATCGTGGAGTCTTTTGGCACAAAAATAAGAATAATTATATTAAAAAACAACAAAAAAAAACAGTTCAACTGAAGAATCCTGTAGATCTTCTTACACTTGCAAAACAAAAGGAGAGAAATGCGTCCGAGCCGAGCGTGGTGATGGGGAACCCGTGTTTAAGAGATGTCCATCCAACACTGCATGCAAAAACGCCAAGGCTATTAAAGCAATACTGTGGTGCCCTGTGCCAGCGGACTGCGTTTCCAAAAAGGTTCTCTGAATGTGTCCGTGAGGAATCCACTTATGGGGACTGTTGCCATAGTGATGAACAAGACTGTTTTTTTTTTTTTTTTGTTTTGTTTTTTTTAAGGCAGCGCATTAGATGACATGTGTTTCGCCTGTGGCCCAGAAGAAACAGAACAAATTAAGCACTGCTCCTTATTTGTTACAAAAAAAATCAAAACCTTGCATCGTCAAGAAATGTCACAATACATTCAAACTTATCAGTCCAGCCTGAAGATACAATGCTTCAAATAATTAATTAGAAAGCCCAACATGCATGTAAACATTAATGTTACATGCCCACTGAGTTGAAATGAATTGGTCTGAGTGGACTTTGTTTACCTGGTTAGGACTCACTCTCCATGGTGACGGTTTCACTCTCGGCTGTGAAGTCAAAGTGAAGACACAGTAAGGTACACAAATGTCTAATTAAATCTAGATTAATGCAATCATTTTCATAAAGAGATGCACCGATCTGACGTTAATATATGTATTGGTCCCATATTGAAAATAATTTCTACATGGGGTATTGGTGACATTGTGCCCGATCCATAAGGACAGATCTATTCTCTCAGTACTATGCTTTGTGCTCTGAGAGGTGTGAGGCTTTATTTATTTTACATTATATTTAGAATGCCTAATTTCACTTTCTGACCACTTTCTTTAGTGCTGTTTGACCAAGATAGTCAACCTACTGTTTTTGTCAGTTTCATATTCATTATTTATTTTACATTGGCTGCTATACTCCAATGTTTTTGGAGTATTACAGAAAAATCATTATATTCCAGAGTCCACTGACTGAACAAATTACAGTTGTGTTGTTTTTACGTTTGGCCAGGCTTGTGAAACTATTGGTGTATTTAGGTGTGCTGTACTAGTGCATAGTTACCAAACAATTTTGTAATTTTGCATATTTATGTTTAAAAAGAGAAATGTTTTGGGTGTGCCGTGGTGGCGTAAGGGGATAGCGCGACCCATATTCGGAGGCCTTGAGTCCTCGACGCGGCCGTCGCGGGTTCGACTCCCGGACCCGACGACATTTGCCGCATGTCTTCCCCCCTCTCCTTCCCTGTTTCCTGTCAGCCAACTATCATATAAGGGACACTAGAGCCCACAAAAAAACCCCTGGAGGGGTAAAAAAAAAAAGAGAAATGTTTCAAGTCAATTCAGCACTGTTTTTCTGTATTAGAACGGTACTAAACCTCATATCCTCATATCGCAAGTGGGAAAAAAAGGTGGATTGGTGCGTCCCTCATTTACCTGATTTGAGGAAGTTTTCGGCCAGGTGGTCTTCAGCGTTGTTGGCCTGCTGCTCGTTGCTCAGAAGGCGGTTCTGTGACTCACTGAGGGGGCTCACAGAGACCTCCGGCACGCTGTAAGATGAAGTTCTATTAGCCCTGCTTTCCAAACAGGAAGAGACAAAAGGAAGTATGTTTTAATGTATATATGAAAAAAAAACAAAAAAAACCTCATCACCATTTATTGGAATCAGGTTGCAGAGTGACAGTGGCTTGCTCTGCATCAGCGTTGACCAATCGGGTGGGAAACGTCAGACCGTCCCCCTGACTGGAGCAAATGGGGAAAAAAACTTAAGATTAACAAATGAAATTTAAAAGGGAACAAACTTTGCATGAACTGGAGCCTAAATACAAATATGCTAAAAAAAAAAAACCCTTAGCTCAATGTATCTTCTGTGTCTCCAAAACTGCAAGTCTGTTACCTGGTGAAGATCGGCAGTAGCCAGTACTGCTTCTGGTCGCCGAAGACCTGAGCGATGTTCTTCCGGAAACCCAGAGAAAAACCGTTCTTATCTGAGCCTGTTCTAAAGACCGGCGCTCTGAATGCCTCTGCAGTGAAGAAGCAAAGCAAAGAGAGAGACCATAAAGTAATAAAACACTGGAACATGTAGAACCTATCATAAGCAGGAGAGGAAAAACACAGACAGACTGTCTCATAAGTAAGATTGATTTTATTCATACGGCTCTTTCTGCTAACAAAAAGAAATAAACTACAGGTTTCTTGAAAGTCTTTATTTCTGTTATGTCCTTTCATAGTAAGGTGTTTTAAACTGAAGTCAGAGGAAGAAGTCATTTCAAAGGAAATTATAAGCATGTCTGCTGATCATTTATAAAAAGCACGGCCTTCAGCAGGTAATACAAATGTGAAAACATCACAACAAGTTGTTCTGTTTTCTCCTCTCAGCCTCTGTCTGTCGTGGGACATGCTGGATAAAGATATCTAAAATTTAAGATAGGGATCTACATTTTCCCTCCCATTATGTGAGCACAAAAAAAGTCTGTCATTTTTTTTCTTTTTTTGTTCTTGAAAAAAATCATGAAACAATGAAGTGATGGAAATATTTTTTCCTTATGCATTTGAACAAATTTACATCAGTTAGAAACTATGACGGATAAATTTCAACTTGATGTGATTCAATTAAGTGGGGACTAGTAAAAAAAAATCCCAGAACTAAAAAAATTTAGAGGCATTTTTTTTATTTTTGATTGACTAAGTACTCAAAACCCATGGTAATTATTGAGTAGGATAAGTAAATGTAAAAATGCTTTCATATTTGATCAATTCTAAGTTTTATACTTTTATATAGAGGAATTTTAAAAAGTCTGGAATTTTTTTTCTTTTAACTGCATCAGTACCCTGCAAGGCTGCGTAAAATGTCAACAAATCATTGAGTCCATAAAAAAAAAAAAAACTCCTACTGCATTTTTGCAAATTTAGTTAATAAGCATCCTTAAAAAAGCAAAAAAAAACAACAACAACAAACAAAAAAAATAACAATTGTTGAATGCATGTGTATGCATTACCTATTGTGGACCTGTTCTTCCCTACGAGCCACAGATGGTAGCTGAAGAGGGAGAGAATACTGATGCAGAACATGGCCGCCACAAAAAAAAGAAACAGGACGTGGAATTTGGCAGAGTTATTCAGCTCATTCTGTGGGAAGAGATGGGAGGAGAGGGAAACGGGGATCAATAACAAATTTACAGGGATGGTAATTTTAGAAAGGACGAAGGGATAAAGCAACGCGGGCAACAGTAGGATGAGAATCATGTCACTGCATGCGTATCACGATGGCAAGCAAAACTCGTTGCTTCAGAGGACGGCGGGGTTACCTTTGGGCAGTTCTCTGCCGATTTCCTACGACAAAGCTTTAGTATAAACAGAAACAAGACCAGTTAGGAACAACAGGAGAAAACAGGGAGAAAGCAAGGAGAAGGCTGACGAAAAAAAGAGGATAAACAAGTGAGAATGGAGAGAGAGAAGAAATGAAAGGAAATGCAAGTGGAGCGGCTGCAAGAGTGTTTGCTGCTGTTCTAGCGGTGTGATGGGTGGTTCTGATCGTGGAGAGAGAAAAATTGGAGAACAATTGTGTGTTGTGTGCCACGACTTCAGACGAGGAAACTGGGAGAGAACCGGGTCAAAGGGTCAAGGGTGAGAGCGGACAGAGGGAAAAAAAAATAAAAAGACAGCACAGGAGAAGTCAGCGCCATGCACAACCATTTGAGTGGAAGCTCATTCCGAACAGATCTGCATCTGAACTCACTCACACACACACACACACACACACAAAACACACACAGAGCCGACACCTCTGCATCAAGTACTCACGGTCCAGAACTTTATGAAATACTGTAGAACCGTGGCAGCAATGAACAGACAGTACACCAGCGAGTAGGCCAGGAAGAGGATGAAGAACTTGTAGTTAGAGAAGCCGACGCAGTTGTTCACCCTGCACACACACAAAATTCATTAACAATCACCTAATTAGAGAGAAATTCAACATTACAAAAAGGAAGTGAAAATTCTGGAGTATTACAGGCATTAAGGGGCTCCAAAAAAGATAAATATTAAGCAAATTTATTTATGTATTAAGCATTTTCCTATTTATAGGAGAGAGAAAACATTCAATCCGTAATGATAAAGTGACTAATAATTGACTGAGAGAGAGAGAGAAAAAAAAAAATCAATGGCATTCTTAAGGTCTGGTCACGAGTTTTCCAATCGTTGACTGGAAGTGAAGCAAATGTGTCTTACATGTGAAAACACTCAACCTTAATGCTATATCAACGTTTTTATACTATTTAAAGTTTTACAGATCATATCATATTAAAGGCACACAGACTCACAAACATGAGCTGGAAAGACAACTACTTGTGGGTTTTAAAGTCTTTTACAAACAAAATCTAGAAAAGCGGCTACCATGTAAATTTGGCCGCAAGATTTAACAACCTTTAATTGCAATTACATCTGCAAGTCCTTTGGTACGTGCAGCTTTGCACCACTACACCCTGACTCTTCTACCCATGAGCAACACTTTTCATGTCTTGCAAAACAAAATAGATTTAGGTCCAGGTCATTGTAACCCATGATTATGCTTCCATATAAACCAGTCTATTGTAGCTCTGGATGCGTTTAATGGCTCAAGGAGTTTTGGTACTTTTCTAAGGGACTGTAAGAGCAGGAAGCAGATCAGATTTACCAAGGACAGTGGTGATCCATCTTCAGCACACACCTTTGCAGCAAAACAAAAAACAAATGGTCAAATTACACAGAGACACACAAAAAAATGAACGACAACAAAAAAAGAAAGAGTTGATAGGAGAGCAGAATTTCGTGAAGGTAGTCCGGTTCTCTTACATGTCACATGCGGAGCAGTGGTGACACCGGTCCGGCTTGATGACTTGACAGCGGTCGCAATAGCGGATCGCTGCAACGTGATTCGCACATTCTTATAGTCATAACTGGGTGACTATGAATGACAGTATATCCCTGTTACCAGCCGGGTGACGCAGCCTTACCTCCGGCGCCCGTGCGAGTGTACAGAGGCAGGGTGGAGGCGGCTCGCCACAGGATCTCCTGCTGGGACTCTGGCCTCTCTTCCTTCTCGTAGCGCTCCTTCTCGGCTTTTGGCAGGCAAAACTGAAACGGAGTGGACACGACGCTTTTATCATCCAGCTGGTTTCGTCATGGCAGGGGATCAGAAGCATGCAGACAGAAAGGGAATGCTATGGGATCTTGTACCTCTTTGGAAGGGTTGGCAGGCTTGGTGAAGATGGTCTTCCAATAAGACCACACAAACATGACGAAAGAGACGTGGAAGAAGATCAGGTAGACAACTGGAGGCGGGGGAGGGAGGGAGAATGGATCAGCGGGAGAGTAACACAAACCATCCAGCAAGTGTGCAGACACAGAACATGAGTTATGGTAATACTGCTGCTACTCAGACTACAGGCCTGATGAGGATACAGTTATATAATTAATGGGAGAAGACTGCAAATGGGTAGTGCTGATTAAGGAGGAGCTGCCGGGAGACAAGCAAGCAAACTTTTCTGTGCCAGCAAGTCTACAGAGTGCATTACAGCAGACTTTAGGGAGATTAATCCGAACAGGCTCAGCTCAGTGAAATACCATTCGCAACAAATTAAACACTTTTCATCTTTTGCAGTACTTACTCCGCTCTCCCATCATGGTAATGGTGTCTGTAAGGGATACAGAGAAAACATAAATGTTAGAAAATAGTCTTAATCAAACAGAAATAAAAAGTTTCTTTCTGCACAATAACAAAAAAAAACGACAACTGGAGATTCAAAAGATATTTAAGTGGCATTTCAGGATGGAGAAAACACTCAGTCAACCACGGTAATATGCAAGGTGGGACAAGAAAATCCAAGTGGAAATTTACTGAAATTTCCAGTGATGCTCTTTGACCTGGACTTCCAGAAATGTTTTTATGATCTTTTTAAGAAACAAAGTTTTTTTTTTTTTTTATCTCTATCCTGTGTACTACAAAGAATTAAACCCCAAAAAGTTATTCTTGGGCCAGAGTCATGATCTTAATAAAGGAAAACTTTAGCCAATTAGTAGCTAATTTAATACTTTATGAATTTTATGTAGAGATGCACTTTTTCCTGGTCAAGACAGATTTCCTTTGAAGTCAAACTTACAGATTCTGATTTGGTTTCTATGACATCTCCATTTATTCCTCAAAGCACATCGCCTTTAGCCATTTTTTTTATTTACACCCCCAAAACCAGTGCTATTTTACAGCGTTTTATGCATTCATGATCAACTTAAAAATTAGCTCAGTTGCCTTGCAACAAGAATGTTCTGGGTTTGAATCCCTGTCAGGGTATTTTTGCATTGAATTTGCTTGTTCATCCTGTGTGGGTTAACTCTGGGTACTCCAGCTGCCTCCCACAGCACCAAAACATGACTTATTAAGTTACTTGGTTCCTCTAAATTGTGTGTGAATGCATGTGCATCACTGTTTATCCTGTGTGACTCTGAGATAAGACTGGCTACCTGTCCTGAATGTACCCTTCCTCTCATCCAGTGACTGGTGGAGGTAGGCATCAGGCTGACACCCACTACCCTGGCAACCCTGCTAAGCAGGTATAGACAATTGATGGATGGATCACCAATTGAGGTAAAGTTGGCTGATTTCAATCTTTGTGAGATTGTTGGTGCATCTTTACTCTGCAGGGTGGGGATCACATGGCCTCATTTCAGAGTACAAACATAGCTTCAGCTTGGCCTTTACAGTGGGGCTTTCTAGAATTAGCTCATATAAGTTTTACATAAAATTAAGAGTAATACATAGTAAAATATTAAGCAGAAAAGTTAACTCTTGATTAAATAAAGGGGACAAACAGAAGTCAGACTTAAATTTAACTATTGCTTCTTTCAATTTAAAAAAAACAATAAAAACGCACTTTCCGTCCAAACCGAGCAGAAAACAAGAAATGCAAAACACCGGCAGTCTTAAAGTGCAGCTGGTGAAACCTTACGCGTTCCCCGAAACATATCCTTCTGAATACAGTACAACCCGACGAGATGTCAGACAAACAGACACGTATCTGTGTGTTCGGAGCCGGCTGGCAGGCAGCACCATTGTTGAGCTGCAGCCCATTCACTTCCTGATGGCAGCAACAGCAGCCACAGCAGCTGAGTGTTTGTGAGTGGACACTACAATGAAAACATGTCCGTCTGAAAAGCCTTCAGGGACGCGACAGAAAGCAGCGACCCGTCTACTTACACAAACAAAGCTCCACCACGTAAGCGTAGTAGGACCAGCAGACGACAAGGGCGATAAAAATCACAGGGATCCAGGCTAAACACCGTTGACAGCATCTCAGTACGTGAGTGGGCGCCATCTTTCTCCCTCTCCCTGTTCTTCTGGGAGCAGGGAGTGTTCGAAGTGAAGACGTCACCAAGCACGTAGCCACACCGGAAGTAGTCAAACTTAAATAAATATATACATGATTATTTATATTTTAAAACCTTTTTGGACCACATAGGAAGGGAATAAATATCAGTTCTGAAAATAAAATAAAATAAAATAAAACGTCTCTCTCAACATTTCAGCTTTGACCTCAAAATTGCAGCTCTTTGAACCCCTTGTGATGTTTGAATGACTCCAATAGTAATACCACTGTTTATCACAACCTAAAAATGATAGCATTTAGATATTTGACTAAGTCAAAGGGTGTAGGCAAATTTTCAACCTAGAAATTGTAAGAATAACTGACAGTCGATCAAGTTGGTGGTTAAAAATATTGTGCACTGAAAAGAGACAGTGTGAAAAGAGAAATAGTGTAGTTTAAACATTTTATTTAACTATAAATATGCCGGTTTTATATTATAGTATGGCAGAGTCATAACTAGGCAGTCATCCACAAATCATATTTTGAAAAATGTTTTTTGATTTTTTTCCTTAATAAATGACTAAAGTTTAACTGTGAATTTCCTTTCAATTTGACAAATTATGGAAATTATATGAGATGAACTTCTGGACCTTACTGAGGATTGGGCAGCAGCCTCTAGCACTGTTTTCCTTAACTGCGCCTCTGCATTATATGCCACGGCCCACGAGGGTACCCTTTTTATGTACTTTGACCCTGTACATCCACACATTCATGTGGAATACTATGTTTTGACCTGTTCGCTTTCTGCCATTAATTCCCCTGCACTCGGTTTCCAAAATAGTCTGGAAAGGAAAGTGGAAGTAAAGCGTCGTGAGACCGAAAGCATAGAAGGTAAAAAAAAAAAAATGTCTTCCGTGAAGATGGAAGTGGATCGGTACTTGTCGCGGATCGGGTTTGAAGGCCCTTCAGGTGTGCCCAGCCTGGAGCTGCTTCGCTCGGTTCACACCTGTCACCTGCTGTCGGTGCCATTTGAAGACCTGACGGTGCACAGCGGTGGACAGGTCAAGCTGGACCTTCCGGTCCTCTACGACAAGGTTGTGAACCAGCGCAGGGGTGGCTTTTGCTTTGAGAATAACTCGTTGTTCTACTGGCTGCTGACCCAGCTGGGCTTCCAGGTCACTGTGCTCTCAGGTCAGGTGAAGAACTCCATAACTAGTTGCTACGGGCCCCCGTTTGACCATTTGATCATAATGGTCAACCTCGAAGGGAAACGGTGGCTGTGTGATGTCGGTTTCGGCGCTGCTGGTTTTAGTGCCCCGCTTTCGTTGGATACTTGTGGTCCTCAGGAGCAGGGCCACAGAGTTTACCGTCTCAGAAGGATAGACGACGTGCACTTTCTGGAGTGGCAAAAGGAGGAAAACAGAGGCGAAGATGGGGACTGGACGGAGATCTACAAGTTCACCCTGGAACCTCGGCGTCTGGAGGACTTCACCCAGATGTGCCAGTATCACCAGAGCTCTCCTAGCTCCATCTTCTTCTGCAAGTCCCTCTGCACAGTGTTGAGACCCGGCGGGAGGGTGTCTTACATTGGCCGCAGGCTGATCACCACCAGATTCCCATCTGAAGCAACGGGAGGTGGGCTAGAAACCACAACCAGGGAACTTGAAGATGAAGAAATTCCAGCTGTTCTGGCAGAAAACTTTGGAATTGTGCTTCAGTCTCCACTTATTCCAAAGGACGACACAATTACTCCACCCCCAGTTGTATACTGATTTATGGATGTCATAACTTTTAAGGCAAAATATACAACTACAATTTCTGGTGTACCCATGAGGTGCTTCCGGTTGTTATCAATTTTTTTGATTTTGAGAATAGTTTTTTAATTAAAAAAAACTAGATAGCAAAAAATACTAAAATGTACACAAGGGTAATTGACCTAGGAAGTTATTTTTAATTGACCAGAATAGAAAGATAATAATCTTAGATTAGGTTTTGAGAATTTGACCTGGCAATGACCAATTAACAGTGAAAAATTGAAGAAATTGTGATCACAGCTATAACATTTGGTAAGTAATTTCAATTCAATAAGGTTTTACATTTTTGTAATTTAATGATTAGAATAAAATTATCCATCCTAATTTTACCAGGTGACTTTGCTGAGCAATCACGCACACACACACACACACACACACACAGACAGATTTTGCTGAAAACATACAACAGAAAATGTAAACTGTCACTTTGATTTAATAAATTATACATACAGGTTTTAAGATGTACAATGGTCATTGCATTAATCCACAACTGTCCTTTTTCATAAGACAAAGTCTGCTTTCAAAGTATTTACACATGTACAATTTATGAGGCGGCGCTTCACAAAAAGCAAGGCATGAATGACAATACACATGATGTTTATACCCTCTACAGTTACTCTGTGCAGAGGGGGGGTGGTCTTCAGTGGGTAACTGGTGCAAAAACGTGGCACACATTGGACACAAAGATGTTACTCTGCGATGGGGTTGGAGGATGGGATAGAGTTTGCTCTGCTAGATTTCCGTTCGTAGTTTACAAGCCTCTGACCAACCAGGTACCTGCATTGGGAGAATACATGTCAGAATTGACGTTTTTCTACAACCAATTAGATTTGCTGAAGAATAAAAAGCATTTTATGTTTCTATCAAGACATAAAATGCTAAATGTTTCAAAAGAGACTAAATTAAAATAAGAGTCCCAGAATTTATTACACAAATAAAGATTTTAGAATTGTTAAAAAAAAATGATGGAAGACAAACATTCATACTTGTCATTTTTGATGTGCTCATAAAGTCGTTTAAACTGTCTGATCTGGAAAGACAGGATGCCGATGAGTGACACCACCATCAGGAGGAATGGATAGATTCTCCTCTGCATCAGGATCTCCATTTCAGGGGTAACACCTGGAAACAAAATACAACTATATGGTCTTCACTTTTCTCCTAGTCCTGACTAAAAGTGATCACCAGAATGAGGCTAGAGGCGTGTGGATGACGACAAAAAGTAGTTGGATGCAAGACGGAATTTGTTTATGGACATTTAGCGAAACTCTGTAGGGGAGGTGAGTGGGAGGGGCAAGGGTCCATGTACATATGTGAGTGTATATGTTGTTTAGATACTGTGGAGGAAAGAAAGTGTCATATAAATTTAAAGTGGTCTAAAGCATCTAAAGCACATGACTGAACTGACTGAACTCAAGCGGCCCTTGAGGACTTAAGTCCTTAAGGGCCGCTGTCCTGCAGTTTTTAGATGTGCCACAGGTACAAAACAGTGGAATGAAATGGCTTAATTACCTCCTCCTTGTGTAGATCAGTTCTCCAGAGTTTTGCTAATGACCTAATTATTATATTCAGGTGTGGTGCAGCAGAGGCACATCTAAAAGTTGCAGGACTTGAGTACTGGAGTTTGACACCTGTGGTCTAAAGTGATAAAAATAAAAAGCATTTCTATTACTGACCGACAGCAGGAACCACTCCAGCAGCAATCACATACGGCACACACAGGGACAACAGCAGAACTGAGATAACAGGAGCTGCCAGCTTTCGGATTATGAATTGGAGATCAATGTTGCGAATTCCATTTGCATAAACCTGTAAAGAGGCGGAGAGTTAACAGGATTCAGATCAAAGCTCCACTGAGCAAAAGAAGTCATCTCAGGGCTTCACAGAAAGACAAAATGAACAGGCAATTTAATCTCAGTCAGCAGATACTTTTTAAATTGGGAAATTTAAAAAGGATCATATTTATATTTCATATTCATTAATACTTTACCTGCTCAATTACAGCCTTAAGCCACCACTGTGGACCCATGAGGGTGATGGCTGCAATGATTTTGGCATGGAGAACTCCAAGAGCCCAATCCTGAAAGTAACGTCAAGACATGAGCATATAAGAACTTCTTAATGCACGTTTAAGTGAAAAATTGGTGAGATGACAATCTTGTATGCATATATAATCCTACCTGCCAAGGATAGAACAGAGGGGTTTGGTCTAAAGGTACTCTAAGTGGGGCCACAATCACCAGTTCAAACAGCAGCCCCAGTAACAGTGGGATGACTCCAGCAACCAGCAAAGCCACAACCAGGGTCTTCAGGATCTACATGAGTAATATAAACAAAGACAAGAGTGATCCCCCACTGGTCTTTGACAAAAAAAATATATAATCACTGGATAAAAAAATGACAGAGAAGCAACAATCTGACTTTTTTTTTTTCAAAAGATTAATGACATTTTGTGTAAATTTTCCAACTGATTTAGATAAATACTTCCTCCAAGTTTGCAGGAAATTTAGTTTCATTCAGACTCCAAAAAATACATAATTGCTCTAATACAGTTAAGAAACAAACATTTATAAATTTCTCTTTAAATATGTTTGCAGCATTAAATTTTATAGCACTGCTGTACACATTTTTAGCTACATGGGTCAAAAATGTCAATGTAAAATAATTTTTTTCTTTAAATTGTAAGCCACAACAAACAATTCCATATTGATTTTCTTTTTATTCTATCTGCTCAACAATTAATTAAATGCTTATTTTCTATAAAGCAAGTCACAGTACTTTGAAAAGGAAATAATTCCCACTGCTCCTGTTTGCTTATTAAAATTTAGCTTGAGACTCCGCTGCTCACCATGAGTGTCCATTCCTGGACTTTGTGAATGATTACGATGCGTCCCTGTGGCATCCACGCCAACAACACAGTGACTCCACGCACCGAGAGCCAGCAGACATACAGACCACACGCTGCTGTGTACAGCTCGTGGATTTTAGAGTTTCCAGTCCAGAAGGACATTAGCCAGCGGCCTGTAAATACTGAAACACACACATGGCAGAGCAATTATTCACCTCACATCCAACTTTGTAGTGGTAACAGAGGGAAAAAAAAGACTCTCCTCACTTATTATAGTTCAGGAAAGACTTATCATTATGTGTATGTATGAAAGAGACAGACCTTTCATTATGGTTTGGGTGGAGTTCAACAAAGAATTAATTTATCTGTTAGTTTAGCTGTTTGACATCACTCCTTACCTGGTAGAGTTAAGCACACCAGACTGGCCAATAGGAGAGTGATGCACATGAAAATAATCAGGAGCACAATCTAGGGAACAGAGGACAAACCACGTAAGAAACTTTCATACTTTACAACAATTGCATAGAAGTCTTAAGAAACATATGATTTCTTTACATTTTAAAGTTGGAGAAAGGGAAAAAACATTTTTTGATTTTCTCTGATAGTATCTTTAGGATGTACAAATTATGAGCAATTTGTGTACAATGCAAAAACACAAAATCTTACCAAGTATTTTGTCTAGTTTCCAGTGCAAATATTACAAGTAACTTAAGCAAGATGTAGGAGCTTGTTCTAAAATAAATAGTACTAGTTCGAGTTCAGATTATTTCACTTATGACAAGATATTTTCCCATGTTATAAGGGAAATAATCTGCCAGTGGATGACACTAGTACTTTTTCATCAATATTAACAAATTATTGACTTGAAACAAACTTGTATGTCTATCTGAAAGTTATTTGCATACGAGTTTGTTAAATTTCAAGTGTGCTAAGATATTTGCACTATAAACTAGGCAAAAATACTTTGTAAGGTTTTGTGTTTTTCAGAGTGGTAATAAATTTCAAATAGGATTGAGTAAGCTAGAGATGATTGTAAAGCATATTAAAAACCACAGGACTGTCTCACTCTGAATGGGAAGCGCAGGGGTCGGTGGTATGGCTGGAAACCCACTGGCCCCCCCTGCTGCAGGATGGCCTGATGTGCCGCATGCAGTCCTTCCCCAACAGCTGGGGCTGGGTTGTTATTGTTGTTATGAGGACCGTGGGGAGGGTTGTTATTGTTGTTGTTGTTTGCAGGCTGGTTGGCATCATTGTCCTCCTGTTCACCGAGGAGGTAGGAGTGGAGGTCTCTGCGGACAGAAAAGAGAGGTTGATCAGCGGCAGGAATAAAAGGGCACCATATGTTGCTAGTTGTTGACATACCCTGCTGTATGAAGTACAGTAGAAGTACAAAAAATTTGAACGCGTAAAGTAGTGTGTAATTGTGAACTGGAGGGAAACAGATGTGGTTTTCAATTTTTTGTAAGGTCTGGTGTATATTTGTATTCCTCTACTGTGTGTTAATGGCAAGAAATAATGTGTGTCAAAAGCTGATAAGGACTTTCCTCACACAAGTCAGCCAACTGTGACTACCTCGTTCAGAAAACGCTAGGTATGGCCAAAAGATGTCTAGGTCACATCTTGAATTGTTTTGTGAAAGGGGCTCATGGTTGTCCATGGAGACAATCAATCCAAGGTGATGTACAAAGTTTAACCACAAGCTGGATTTTGCATGTAAATGTAAACCTTAGTCTCTTTTGCCAAACTACTGATGAGAATTATTATGACTTGGTTAATGCTCTTCAATAAAAGCCAGATTTTGTGATGCTTCAACCTGAGCTGTGAATCTCTACAGCTCCTCCAGATTTACCACTGCTGCGTCTATGATGATGATACTCTGCTTGCCTAGCTTGTCATTTCAGGTGAACAGCCATGTTTTGATTGATCTGTAGCTGTGCCAGACTCTACATTTTCTGGTGATGAACTGAACAGATCTCAACCAGATGTTTAAATCACCACCTAATTTTTCTTCAAACATATCCACATTTTATGATTTTGTTTACCCACTAACGTAGTTGAGCAAAACCAAAACCTTCACAGAACAGCTGTATTTACAGGGCATAGGGTTAAATTACATACTGATCAATTCACTTCTTTAATCATATGACGGTTTGTTAAAATGGGATTTTATTTTCAGCATCATAGTAATGGGGTTGACAAAAAAAATCATGCAACACATTTCAGATTAATATCTGAAAAACATTTTAAAAAACATGTATAATTTTCCCTCAACTTCAGAACTTTGCACTAGTTTGTCACCTGAAATCCCAAGGTGACATGAGAAAAAATGAAAAGTGGTAGAAAATGCCATTGGAAAGCACCTGTACATGCTGATTAACATTTGTGATGAGCACACAAACTATCAACATTTTAAGTATTAATGCTGTTCAGGATTTGACTTACAGTAAATAGCCAGCACTGACTGTCCAGGCTCTGACCAGACCTTTCAGCCACTGGCGAGTGTGTCCTTGCTCTAACAGGGCCGGGAGGACAACCTGAAGTAATAAGAGCTCCAGAGACAGCTCACTGACAGGGGCGTCACTGAAAGACAAGATGTAAAATAATTACAGAATGACTTGATGGTGTTCTCCAACCAACTAATTTACCATAATATTTATTCATTTCTAAAGCACACAGACACATTCAAAACAAACAAGTCACAACAGATGTGTTTGTCCAGCCCCTTGTTGACTATACTCTCAACATTTCTTTTTTTTGTTCACAAACTTAAGAGAAGAAGTTGTGCGTTTCTGCATGAAAAAGGAAGTGGTTTGTCAAACCACTTTAGATGCAGAAAGAACAAGTTCCAGTTCTGTAAAATGTGATCTAAAATGTTGCTTTGCTTGCCGGTTACCTGTAGAGCATTACGTTGTACGGGAGGAAAGTGGGCATCAACACTTTTATAAGTCTGATTGGCAGCCACAGCATCAGCAACACAATTGAGCCAAAGACCACCACAGACAAGATGAAGCGCCGCAGGTGTCTGTAGATGGGTAAATGAATCATTTCCTGAACTGGGTTGAAGTCCGGGTCATTGAGGTTTCTTAAAAACCAGAGCACTCCGGGCCTCAGAACCTGATGGAGATGGATTTTATGTTAACATCAATTTAATGTGAAATGACTATAAGCTGAAATACACAAAAATAGACCAGGTCTCACCTCTCTTAGAAGCAGAATGAAAGACGCAAAGTAGAACACGTACACCATACCCACAAGCCAGTGCAGGAACATGGTGGTGCCAGGTGCTGACTTGAAACTCATTTCTCTGTCTTTCAATGAGGCGTCAAACATTTCCTGCAGACAAAGACGGTAACATTAAAAAAAACCCAAAAAATCTAATCACATTTTGGGTCTAATAAATCAGTCTTTCAATGCATTAACTCAGAGAATTAGAATTTCTTCTGTCTGATCCACAAGCTACTGCAAGTAGTCATTTTAAGGTTCATAAAACTATCAGAATACAGAAAGCTTTGCTTTTTATGATCCAAATTTGGCCTCTAAAGCGAACTACCAAACACCCCTAAGCATAAAACAACATGCAAGATATCAGGAACAAAATCAGATCAAGAGTCTTACCAAAGAGCAGATGTCGAGCCACCAGCCACAGATCAACGGGAAAACTCCAATCTCCACGACAACCAGCAAAGAAACCTTTGACAGAGCATGTTTATTTCAGCCATTTTAATTCATTCAATTATATACACATTCATTTCATTCCAATACCAGTTATAATGCATGGCTGCAGAGTTAATTCATTTTATAATGGCAAATTATCCAAAGTGTGCATCTAATCCTTTCTTCTTTTTTTTTACCCCTCCAGGGGGTCTTTTGTGGGCTCTAGTGTCCCTTATATGATAGTAGGCTGACAGGAAACGGGGAAGGAGAGGGGGGAAGACATGCGGCAAATGTTGTCGGGTCCGGGAGTCGAACCCGCGACGGCCGCGTCGAGGACTCAAGGCCTCCAAATACGGGTCGCGCTAACCACTACGCCACCACGGCACGCCCATCTAATCCTTTCTGAATTAAAAAATGACTGTACAATCAAAAAAAAAAAGAAAAAGAAAACATAAATCTGAATCATCTTGTTTGATTCAGAAGAACTGCTGTAGCTTTATGAAGTGGAAAAGTTCACAGTGGTTTCAGTTATATACATAATATCACTGTCATACCACACAGTACATGTGTATGGGAAAGTGTACAATGTCAACACAAGCACACCAAGCATGCAAATATCACGAGGTGACCACAAAGCTGGTCTGATAAAAGTATGCAGCGTATGTGAACAGTGTGTTTTAATAACCATCAGAACGCACTATAGAGAAACCAGCTGGCGGGGGGATAATATGAATAAAACAATACAAAGAGCAGAAGATCCTGTCATTGTGGATAAGAACTGTAGAATGCTTTGTCATTTCTATTGTGTTGTACTTAAAGCTGCAGCCTACCACAGCTGGAAAACTTGTGGCAATAGATATTTTCCCACCATTTATTATAGAAGGCTGCCCATAGGTTTTGTCAGGGTTACTCAGTTACATTTAAAATGGTAACTGATATTGTATAGAAGAATGTCCGATATTTTAAGAATTTAACACCTATAAATACTCTTGACTACACTCTGTTTATTCTAAGAATACAACAAAACTGAACAATAAAGAGTTTTTTCTATATTCTCACTTTGTTTATATTAGCAAAAAAATATTCAGGCCTTTGTTGCTGTAGAAACACAGAAAAGGAGTGCATGTTTCCACATACAAGTATAAAAAACAAAGCAGAAAGGCAGAGGTTACCTTGACAACAATGTAGCAGACTCCCAGGAGACGCCGGGAACGTTGGAACCTGACCAAAGCAGCAAGTCCCTAGAATATATTCATTAAGGATATCTTTCGGTTGATATTTTCACGAGAACATGGCCTAAATTAATCTATTAGAATTTATTTTGAATATTAAACATTTTACATGGGGTATTGATCTTAGAACAAAGGATACATGGCACAGGATGAGAGTCATGGCCAGCAGTATGTAACCCACAATCGTCGTGATTAGGCCCTCAAAGTGAGATGCTTGGACCTAAAGTATAGTGTTACCAACAACAAAAGATTAAATCCCACAGCATAACTGTGTCTTATAGTGGGATAAAGTAAAGGTGGAGTCTTACATATTCCTCGAAGCCGAGGCCAACAACGGAGAAGTGTCCAATGTGGTAGGGACAAAATGCTAATAAGCAAAGAGCAAAAATGTACAGTAAATCTTTTGTATATAAAAAAATAATAATAATAAGAGTATTATGGTTAAGTGCAGTTTATAATGATGCTTGTTACACATCTTTGTCTCAGTCGACTCACCAAATACCAGAATAAAGAGTGTGTTGAGAGACACCACCCAAAACACATGCTCCTATTAAACAAAGACAAGTTGTGTCAAGAGGAAAAGCTTTTGTTGGACCTTATAGGTAATTATTAATAAGATAATAAACAGATCACATAGAAATGTAGTGTAAATATAAATTACCAGAAATACAAGGGAACCATCCAGACCAAGCATCTAAATGGGGAACAACAGTTACAAGTCAATGTGGTACAGGTTGGCGTTTTAGACATAAAGGATTACTGATTTTATGCCATTACCCTTTCCCAGGTTAGTTCCTCTGCTGCTCTGTCCCACTCCAAGGCATTCCAATTCATGTCATCTAAAGCAAAAAAATTGTAAAACACTCAAATGTAGCAAATATTATTATTATGTCACTATTTTGGAGGAAAATATCTGCAAAGGAATTAAGACATAAAGGTTAAAAGAAATTTGTCTTCAGAATTGACAAATGTATAATAATAAATTGTTCTGTGAAAATTTCAACTCCAAAATATGTCTTGTAAACATAATGTTAAAAAAACAATACATATTTATTCCAGGTGAAATATTCTGCATTTGTAGCCGCGAATACAGAACATTTGTATTTGCTGCGAATAGAGCAAACACAAATATGTTGCTTAGTCTTTCAAAATAATTATATTTTGGATTGCAAAATCCTCCGCTTCAAGGAAAGCTTTGCTGTTATACAGAATAATAATATAAACTTTTCCATGGTGCATGGTGAGACTTATTTTTATTTTCGGACATAACTTATCAAAAGTAACAACTTGGTAATAAGTAAAGGTCACAGTTGCTCTAGTTTTAAGGTCAAAATTAAACAAGACTCGTTTTTCTATTTTACTTGAAGCATTAATATATGATAAATTATACAGAAACCTTGAGCTCCATTATTGGCCTCTCCATCTTCAGCAGGTGCACCCTCTTCTTCCAGCTCAGGGTCATCAGGCTGGTCTGGAGGGCCATCAGGGGGTTCAGGCTCGGCCTCGTTTTGAGCCGGAGGATCAGCGGGGTCTGGTTGGGCCCCAGGGGGCTCATCAGCTGCTCCCTGACCTTGAGCTTGACCCTAAGGGTGAAATATTGGACCAACAGGACTATTAAATCCAAGGTTATTGAATCATTCGATATCTGACTAACTGAAGAATGAGAAATCATAATATGTATAGTTTTCACTATTTGTGTTGGATGTTGTCTGGAATGATTAGCCTATATTTGCAGTTAGTGAAAACATACATTGTAACCTGCACTTTATACTATTTAAGTGGTCACCAAACATACAATTGTTATATTAGTCTAGAAGTTTCTAATGTCCACTTTTTTTAATACATGAAGTTGTTGTGTACCTCATTGGCTTGTCCAGCAAGGTTAGGGGGTGGAGGCTGGTGCTGTTCCAGCCACTGGGGGGCGCCACCGTGGACAATCTGCTCTCTGAGCCACACCAGACTGATGAATGCACACAGAGTGCAAGTGACAACAAAACAACCCTGAAGGCAGTCTGCGAGGAGGTTGTCTCTGCAGAAACACAACAGAAATATATTAAAGCAAACAACAGCAACTAAACTGTTCAAAATTTCAAACAGGGAATCATCCATTTATAGGAAATGATCTCTTCTTACGTAGAGAGCATGTCCAGCGGCAGTGTCAAAAGAGAGCTCACAGAGCCGGTAAAAAGACACTTATAGATGCGACCTGAAAATATAGAGATCACAGTATTAAACAAGTTTTATTCTTGTAAAATTTTATTAGATTTTTATTAACACAATTTTGAACTGATTCAGTCATTCTGTTGATTTATGCTTATTTTTTCCTAACTAATGAGTCATAGAATGACTTCTCTCTTGTTTCTAAAGATGTGAGAAACTAAAAGCTGCATCAGTTAAAGGTTAAATAACTTATCAGCACAAGTCGATTAATCCTGGTGAAGCTTTTCCAATGGGAGTCTCCTGTTGATTTGATTACACAATAGGTGTGGTACAGTGATTGTGAGGTAATCCCTGTTTTGGACCGTGATGATTCCTCTGCGTGTCTCTGTTGGTTCTTACTGCCCTGGGTACGCCTTCAACACCTACTAATTTACTAAGGCTCACACTCCAAACTTTAATTAATTGGTTCATTTGTTTTGGGTAAAATCTGAATCACTTTAAGAAAAAAAACCCCCAATAATAACCTTCCAAAAATATTTTTGTTTCCCTTTCTAGTCAATTTTCTAACAAGGCAAGTAATGACAGAATATCACTTACATGCAGTGAGAGGAACCACTCCAAGCCATGCGAAAGCAACCAGCGTGTAATGGAACCAGTAGCGGATGGCTGTACCCACACTGGTCAGCAGGCCAGCACAGATGTCCTGGATGGGCAGACGTGAGGGCATATCTGGAGAGTAGACTGAAGTGGGCAGAAGAAGAAAGTTAGATTTCCTGACAAGAGTAAAACATTCTGTTTACAATTCATATTGTTTGAATGCATGAATCAAGCTAAAGAAATATCACTAATAATGGGACCTAATACTGTATAGATCTATACTCAACTAGTAAACATGTTGAGTACTAACATTCTAATGGATGGACTCACTTGGTGTGAAAGCAAATCTGTGCTTGCATAATTCACAGTACTCCTTCCTGCTGTGTTTCAGCCACTGGACCAAACTGCAGACGTTAGAAGAAAAATAAATAAATACAGAAAAATGCCAGCCATCCCTGAAATATCATGTACAGTACTTATATTGACAGGAAACCACAGTATCAGGACATCTAAAAACAGAAAACTGCCTTTAATATTAGGTGTATTGGTACGTTGAAAACACTCTGAGCTTGATTAGTTCATAAATTTCTGGTTTAACTTAACATTACCTTGTTATATTATTATTGAAAAAAAGTTGCTCAGATCAGATTTAAAGGCCCATTGAAGACACCTGCTTCATTATTCAAGAATATAAAATGTACACCCAACACAATCAGGCATTAATGGATTCAATATTTGAATAATGCAAAAGGTTTAACCAAAAGACCTCTCTATTAAAAGGTTTCTGGGTCAATTGTTAATTTAGACACTTGTAAAGATTTTGAAAAAAATAATAGGTATCGGACCAGAGGATTGAGTCCGACACATACCATTCCTGGTGGATGAATTTGATGCTGCCGGTGCACACGCATGGATGGTACAGGGGTTTGTCTGGGGTCCCCTCAGAGCGACACACACGGCAAATATCCGCTGGAAAAAAACCCCCAAAAAACACAGAACATGAGACCAATTGATATTGCTAGAAATAAAAACAATTACTAGATATCAATGTAAAATGATATCTAGTAATCATTTTATATTGTCTATAACAATGTAAAATGATTACATAGATACATACATACATAGATACATTTATCTATAACAAAAACAATGTTTTGGATTATAGATTTAAGATATGCACAGATAAGTAATTTCATAAAGATTCAACTGGATTCAGGGAGAAACTAAGGGTGAGTAATCTACACTACTACACTACAATACTTACAATTACAGGTTGACATATAAATTTCCCTCAGTCCGTTCCTATGGTTTTAAAATCTGATTAATCAGATGCCAGGAAAAGTGCCAGAAAATTTTACATGGCTAAAACAAAATAACACTTATGGTGTATAAACTAAAGAAACAACATACACCGCATTTATTAAGGTTATGTTTTTAGTTTCCTACAGATGGGAAGCTCCTAGCAGAATATCTGTTAGACACTAAAGGCTGGCAACCCTTGCAGATAAGCCAATGTGCAACAAAAAACCAGCTCATATAAATCTGCTATATCTGTAATACTCTGTATTGCCAAACAAACCCGTGTGTTTTTAAATTAATTTCTTCAGTTGCTTCTGTTATTACTTATTTATCATCGTTTCAATTTAGTTACTCTTCTCTTTTTTTGACCCTTTTTCTTTTTAAAATGTATTTTCTTCTAAATCCCTCTCCTATTTTCTAGTGTGTTTTTCCACAGATTTAATTAAAAGCAACTAAACCTTATTGCAAATACGTTGATATCGACATTATCATACTCTGAGAACGATGCTAACTTGCAACAAGAATAAAAAAACACGTCCTGGACCAGCAAGTACAATTTCCCCAGTAGAATCCAAGTAAGCATTTCATTATTAGTTGATTTATTTATTAACTGGATTAAGGTTTAGATCTGGGCAGTGTACTTGACTATTATGCAAAGCTAAGCTTAAGGACAAATAACAGTAAAGTGATGACATCATCCGTAATTTCTGTTGGGTTTTTTTTTTTCTCCAACGCTCTCAACATCAAAATACATTTCAGCCAAATCTACAATCACGCGGAGCTTTGTTGCACAAAAATAACATTTGATACAGGTCTCATGCCTTCTCGAATCTACCTCACATTTCACTGACAGCCGCTGCTAATCATCTGCCATTAGGAGAACTGCTTGGGAGCAGCAGGTTTGTTTCTAAAAGATGAATTTCAGAAGCTGACTGCTGTTAACCACCGATTCAAAAGCAACAAGAGACTCACCTTCTTCGGCAGTGTCCATGTTATTGACTAAACACCGATGACGTTCTCTAATAGGGTAGTCTCGTACCGTGAACCCATTAACGACACAGGCAATATCGCCAAGCTAGCTGTGTTACGCTAGCGACACGACTGTATCCTACGGTTCGGATGCATTGGCAGTCGTGAAATGGTTTACCAGCAGAAAACACCGAGGTGTTTGTTGTGTTCTATCCTTTCGCCTTGAACACCTAATCTCTGGTGCGGGAAATGTTTCTATTCCACAGTAGACCGAAACTCGGGAAAATTGTGTTGCTAATTCGAGAGCTTGGATCTGGACGACAAACGGCTAATTGCTAAACGGAACAGCGCATGCGTAAGCGTTACGGCCGTGTTGTTCGTAGCTGAGTCACTGCTGTTTGCCAGCTCGTTTAAATGAACGACATAATCTGTCTGTGAAAGGCTTGTAAGCGGAAAAATTACAAAATAGAGATAAGTAAATGTAATAATAATAAAAGTAATCGATATGCAGAGCGGGCACACTTAATAGAGCAGATTAGTTCATTCTGTGCGGAGAGGGAATGAATCTTATGCAATTTTAACGAATTTGTACGTGCAGTTTAGTATTACTTTCCTGGAAAAGCATATATGTTTTGCATGTGCGTATTTGTACATTTACTAATAGAACCGTACCAGAAGAGGGCCAAATTATAATCGCTACACAAAAGATATGTTTGTGAGCCGGACGAGCCGGATCTTGTTGGTTAGCTGAGCCAAATGGTTGGGATATCAGAACAGGGGCAGAAAGCCCATCCCTGCCGCTGTCAAGCTTGTGTCATGACTGTTTTACTTCATTACAGTGTATCGATTGCAACGGCATAAAATCAAACAAAACAACAACAATCAATAAAGCTAGGCTAACATTTCACTGCTTAAAGACAGCTATGTATTAGTCTTATTAAAATGAACATGTCTCCATTAGGGCAATTTTTGCTAGGTTTCTCTCAGATGATGCTTCTAGAAAGGTGTCCAATTTCAGGTAATAGCCCCACCTACTGGAGGATACTTGTACGAGTTTCGTGAAGCTAAAACCGGGGCGTCTTCTGTCTCTTTCCCGAGCAGATAAAAGGTGAAGTCTTCTTATCGCTGTAGTTCTAGGCTCGGTTAACGGATATGCAAAAATTATAAATACTCTCCTCCCTATTTTTGTTTGCATTTCCAGGTATTCATTTTTAGCCTTTTTAATCTTATGCACAGATTTTTTTTTTTTTTTTCAAATAATTTTGTATTACATGAAACCACATTCCTTGGATCTTTTACATTTTTCTTCCAACCGCATAAAAGATAGACATATATCTTGTTTCCAAGAGAAATTAGCAATGAGCTAATGTAAGTGAATGAGACTTTAAGGACACCTGACAGTGTTTTCATGAGGATAGTTGCGTGTAATCTGTTTATAAATTAATTGTTTTGACAGTAATAATTACAGGATCACTTATTCTCAATGAAAAGGCACCGCTGGGATTCGAACCCAGGATCTCCTGTTTACTAGACAGGCGCTTTAACCAACTAAGCCACGGCGCCGATATTTAAGACATTATACAGACTACACTGAGCTGAAAACCGGAATCATGATCCTGTTAGATGTATGGCAGCTGGTTTCTTTTGCATCAGAAAAATTGGCACAAACAGAGGAAGAGAAGTTGGATGTGGAAATAGCAAAGTACTGATGAACATTGTACAGTAACAATATCCTTGTGTTACATAGAGCAAAAGAAGAGTTGGCTATAGCGTCATTAATTCATGTCAGGTTTCTCATCAAAATTTTATAAAATTGAAATGAATAATTTCTTAAGATAGGATTTTAAAATGCCCACAAATTGTAGGTCTGATATAATGCAGCTTGCATTAAAATATTTGTTTGTTTTAGACTGTTTCTACATGTGGAGTGCCCTTTAAAAGAAATAGCTTTATTCTAAAAGTTTCAGTGTCACCATGCAACTAAAATGGAACCCTGAATACGTTTTAACCTAAGCAAAATAACAAATTCTGCACAAAACCTGTTTTATTTTATTTTTAGAAAGTTTGAGATAGTGATTGAACTTTGATAAAATTAGACTCTGCAAGAACAAGTGGGCTTAAAAAAAAATGAATAAAATACCAATCTTTTTGTTCAAACTCACCACACTGTCTTTAAACTTTGCAAAAATATCTCTATGTTCAATGAAAACAGACAACTTTTTTTAATGTAAGAGAACTGATTCATTTTATTGAGAAGACTAAGAAGATTTGAGATACAGAAATATCACTCAGAATCGATTAAAGGCGCTTTAGATCTTAATTTTATCCTTAACTGCTTTTGTTTGCTGTGACAGTACTTCTTTCTAAATAAATTGGGTAAAATTGATCGTTGATCTTCAGTTTGAATTTCATGTTGTTAATCTAAATTTTCCCCTTTCAGTTTCTGCAAAGCAAACACTTGATAAACATCAAACACTGAAACTTTCTTGCATTACAACAAAATGGAATTTATTTTGTAGTATGAAGAAAAGAAAAATGCTTTTATTTTGAAGCCAACCTCAAGAAAGTCTTGGCAGGTTGATGTTTGTCACGTGACCAGTTATTTATTCTAGTAGCCCATTCATTGTGTCAGAGTCTGCAAGCCTTTCATTTTTCTCACATTGACCATTACTATACTTTGGAAACCCGCAGGACAATACGGTATGTGTCTAAACTAGTGCAAGCTGATTTTCAAAATGCTAACGGAATGCTTAAAAATCCGTATAATTCTCACATTTTTAGAAAATAAGCCATTATTACCCATAAAGATCGATAGAGGTTTTCTTGCAAAATGCTTCGTCACTGTTGCGTAACATAGAAACTTTTACCATAATGATCCTAAGTGAGCAACTTTGTGACAAAACTTGAGCTTTCCTCATTCCACCGTGGTGGCATAAATTAAGATTTAAAAGGCTTAAATGGCAGATTTCTTACATGCATTGGTATTAAGAGGCTTCGATAATGACCATAGGCGTTGCCAGACAGTTTACAAAAGCATAGTCCTGAAACTGCTTTGCTTTCTTTTCTTTTTTTTTCTTCTTTTTTTTTTTTTTACCGTAAAAACTTAAACATGAACAAAATACGCAATGCATTTTTTTTTCTGTTGCTTTTCATCACGATGTTGAAACTCCTAGTAACTGATTAAGGTAATAAGATGAGATTATATTTTAAAAATTCACATAGGAGAATGATAAATATGTACCCACGAAAAATGATATAGCAGAATGTATGTTTTTGCTATGGGAACTGCTCCTTTGGTCTCTATTTTCTCTCTTGCTTTCCTCAGTCATCCAGCATCTCTTCTTTGTCTTTCTACAATTAAACCCTGTTTATCTGCAGTAGCTTGTAAAATTTACAAAATATTTATTTTCCATTTTTACGTGATTCACATAAAGAGCATTAGGATAAAAAGACTAACTGAAACAAGGTCACTGCTATTCTACCAAATGCTGTAACATCTTGTTCCACAAGTCATTATCTTTTCACCTTAATTACACCAACGTATTCATTAGGTCATTTAATACGTTATTTAGTCTGCCACTGTTTTCATTAGGAACTAATACGCACAATAGAATACATTTGTCAGTTTTATTCCAGTTATGAAATGTCCGATTGTGGTCGGACCAAAGATTTGCCTTGTCACCTTAGCACATCCTGTGGTCTGAAAAGCATGTTGATTGATGAGAGGAGTGGCGACTGACTTCATCCGAGTTCAGCAGATAACTTGATGAAACCAAGTTACGTATTCTTTATTAAAGACCACAGAGGTCATGGAGTCACAATTATTTTAAAAAAGTCGTCCCTGATCTTTAAAACTGAATTTCAAATTTAGAAAGGAATTCAACTAGTAGAGAGCCAATAATAATTCATTAGCAAGTGAAATAATTGTACATTATTTTAAATCAAATATGAATAATTTCCCAATTGAATTCTTCAGTTACTTATTCCAATAAATGACTCCATGATATACCTATTATTATTTTTTTTTTTATTTGTTACGTGTGTACTTTCTTTCATCATTACTAATATTAGTACTTTTAAATTACATCTTTGGATTGTGACCCCTTCCAGCCCATATTAAAAATGTATGTTATTTTCCCAAATTAACCTGAGGTCACACAACATATTCCCTTTATCCTTAGGTGTTATGTCCTACAAATATTTGTTCTGACAGAATAGAGACACTTTCCATCTCCATCATACTATGTCTGTGTGTGTGTTATTAGATGGCAAACGAGGCCAAGCCATGTCCCTGTGATATTGGTGATCGGTCTGATTACGGAGGGCTGGGCCAAGAGGTCCAGATTGAGCACATCAAAGCGTACGTAGTGAAACCCTCCGCCACATCGGACAAGGCTGTGATTGTCATCCAAGACATCTTTGGATGGGAGCTTCCCAACACCAGATATATGGCTGATATGCTGGCTGCCAATGGATACACGTGTGTAAACGTCACTTCTGTATTTTAACTGAAAAATGCATCAGGATTGTTATATTATTTGCCCTGATGGTCACTTTCCACGTTTTGTCCTGTGCAGTGCTGTTTGTCCCGACTTCTTTGTCGGGAAGGAACCTTGGAGTCCAACCAAAGACTGGTCCACATTTCAGGAGTGGCTTAAGGATAAAAAACCAACTGACATTAACAAGTGAGTACACTTTCAGTTCAACTTATCTAGGTGGACTCATATTGTGCAGAGCTTATCTCGAGTCTTTAACATCATGCATGAGTCTAATAGTTATTTCCTTCTCAGAGAGGTTGACGTTGTGCTGAAGTACCTGAAGGAGCAGTGTGGAGCCAAGCGCATTGGAATAGTGGGCTTTTGCTGGGGAGGAGTGGCAACACATTACTTGGCCTTGTTATATCCTGAAATCAAAGCTGGAGTGTCTGTTTATGGTACGTCGTTTAATTAGCAGAACATATAATATTGATTATTTAAGTTGGATTCAGAATGGGGTTTACGTGTTACTCTGCAGGAATAGTTCGTGAAAGAGAGGACAGGTATTCACTGAAGAGCCCGACACTGTTCATCTTTGCAGAAAACGATAACGTCATCCCCCTGGATCAGGTCAGTGTGTTCTGTTTCTGACTTTTATTGAATTCATGATTTTTTTTTATTTAGAATGTTTTTAATTAACTTTGGAGTGTTTCTATAGACCCTTTCAAAAATTGTGATATTTCTTGAAATCTTTCTCACTTTAATATGCACTGAATCTTTTGGTTACAAAGTTTTATATAATAGATCAACCTAAGATGTGCAATTTTTAGTTGTTGGAAAAATACAGCATACCTTTGTGTATATACCCCCCCCCCCATTACCCATGTACCATCCATTAATGACTGTATAAGTATAAAAATTGCAGTAAAGGAGAAATGCCATTGTTTTGGAAAAGATTTATAAAGTACCCTTCAAAATAAAGTACTGCTTTGTGTTGCTTTATCACCTAAAATTCTACTGAAACACTTCAATGTTTAAGACTTCAGTGTGACAAAATGCAAAAATGTTCTGAGATATTGCACATATACTGTGCAATACATATACTGTATTGTAGTATACTGTAGTTTGTGTGCTTAAACAGACTTGTTCTTTCACTCATTAGGTCAGTGCCCTGGAAGCAAATCTGAAAGGGAAATGTACAGTAGACTTCCAGTTGAAAGTATTTCCTGGACAGACCCATGGCTTTGTCCACCGCAAGAGAGAGGACATCAATCCAGCTGATAAACCCCAAATTGAGGAGGCCAGAAAGGATATGCTCAACTGGCTCAATAAATACATCTAAATATGTGAAATAAATCAGTTTAAATTGCTAAAATAGTGCCTTAAAACACATAATCAGATTAATATGGGTATTGATTAGTGGGTTATGTAATCTTGTGGTTGATATTACATCATACACATGTATTTTTTTTAATGTCTGGATGAAAGTATTTCTTATGAAAAAAATATTTTAACCAATAAATCATGAATGTATGCCAAAAACAGACTGAATGCAGTACAGAAACACTATAAACACAGTGACAAAATATACTCAATGAAATGATCAGATTTTTAATATCAATATTTAAAATCTGTAAATGGTGAATGTATAAGCAATAATTGAATGTCAATAAAATGAAGCACATGGAAATTTCATCAGTCAAATGTTTTATTGGTGACTTTGTAACGAATAAAGCTTGGACATGTTGTATCAAATGATAAATAGCAATACGCAGTGAGATGTGGACATGGAGCTCGAGGAAGTGCCAAGGACCTCTGAAACAGCTCACACATTTAACCCCTCCAGAGCACACTTGAGCTGCTTTCCTTCAGTCGGGGAGCTTCAGTCTTCGCTCTCTCCTGGGTTTCGGATGTCATCTATCTTTAGGATCATCTTAACCACCTGGGTAGCCAAAAGAATCTGCTGCTTCTTGCCAATCAAGGTCTCAATTACATGTTGCTGCTTCATGTCTGTGCAAGAGGACACAAAGCCAAT
Organism: Xiphophorus maculatus; assembly: GCF_002775205.1. NCBI lineage: Eukaryota > Metazoa > Chordata > Actinopteri > Cyprinodontiformes > Poeciliidae > Xiphophorus > Xiphophorus maculatus. The sequence goes on along the minus strand of NC_036463.1, from coordinate 13,312,582 downwards.
TAAGCTAAATGAGGCCTTGAAGGTTTTCTCAATTAATTCATGTTGGTAGACCAAAAAAAAAAATTATTTGTTTCTCAAATATGCAGATCAAAGAACAAAGCACAAACGCCTTACCATTGGTGTTTTTGTGCAAGCAGTCGATGCCAAGGAAAGGGTTGTTGTCCTTTACTTGTCTGGCTCTGACCTCGGTCATAGTCTGGATGGGGCTGAGACCGCTGTTCTCAGCCAACGCCATTGGGATGACCTCTAGAGCATCAGCAAATGACCTCATGGCATACTGTTCCAATGATGGGCACTGTTGAAGAAAACCGATGTAAGTACAAAACGGTCTAAGTGTCAACATCAAGATTTTTACATCAATTGTCTAAGTCGTACCTTATCCGCCGCCTGGTTCACAGCGAGAGCACATGCAATCTCTGACGCTCCGCCGCCGTAAACAACACGGTTGTCTCTGACCAAATTGCGAATTACACACAGAGCATCATGGAGCGCACGCTTAGCTTCCTCGATGATCTATTATCAAACATGAAAGAGCTGATTAAAACCAACATGCGCCAAGGTAAATACGTAGTTTACAGGGTGAGGGATGGTAGGTGTTCACCATTTTGTTGCCACCACGGATGAAAATGGTTACGGCCCTGGTGTTTTTGCATTCTGTGATCACCAGCATGTGGTCCTTAGTTGTGCCAAAGGAGATTTCCTTCACTAAGCCGGCGGTGCCCAGCTTCTCTGGCGTCAGCTCACTGAACCTCGGCACAATCCGCCCCCCGGTGGCTATCGCTATCAACTGCACAAAAAACATAAAACACACCGAGTAATTAGTAAGTAATATACTCGATTTAATGGGATAATCAAGGTGGAAAGAGTACAGGAAAGTTTGACTTTAAGGTTTTCGGCAAATTTTAACCATTTCTTACTTCAATCTCTGGCCCACCGACCCAGCGCACGGCAGGCAGCTCGTTTTGCAGCAGAAGGTGGTTCGCCTCGTCATCAAAGCCCCACTGGCAGATGGCCAAGTTAGCACCAGTGCTCTTGACCTAAAATAAACACACACACACATTGTTTATACCAAGTGAGTTAATCAAACATTTAAGTCGTTACGACAATCAGCTCTAGCAACAATCTAAAGCAGGACAGTAATTTGGGGCGTTTACCTGCTGGATCATCTCTTCAAACTTTTCTTTTTCATACTTCTGCAGGGCTTTGTAGTCCTCAACTGAGGTCACATCCAACTTATGCTTGGTCTTTGGCTTTGGAGGCTCAAACGGGCAGGTCAAGATAGCGATTTTAGCATCATTTAGAGCCTTATAAAAAAGGAAGGAAACATTTGCCTTGTTACGATACAGCTAAATCAGATGCAGGTAATCAAATTGATCTTCATCCTATTTATTTATTCTTAATCTGATTAAATAAATTACAAATAATTTATATTTCATCTTGCTGGAGGAAAATTAGAAGCAGATAATTAAAAGATGATTAACAAAAAAGACAGGAATCCTCTCACAATATTATTCATACATATTTATACCTTGGGCATCTGAGGGTGGCTGAACTCTTTGTCAACTACCACACCCTTGATGAGCTGTGTGTCCTCCAGCTTTCCTCCTACTTTCCCTTCCACCTTGATGAGCTCAAAGTCTACATCCTTCCTTCCCATGTCAGCCACAGTGAGGATTGCATTCACTGCGATCTCTGCCATCTGTCTGTGGCACCGGTTAATTCTAGAAAACAAGAAAAAAAACCCATTCAATATAACTAACGGGATTGATTATGTGAAGTTAGGAAATAAAAAGATCTCCCACAAATGTTACTGTGAACCCAAAAACCTTATGACTTACACTTTTGATCCCAGTGTTGTCATGGCAGTCTGGATGAGAGGTTCAGTGTTGTTGGGGTCACAGGGAAAACTTTCTGCCATTTTGTCTAATGTCTCTATAGCAATACGTGCAGCCTGGTCGTAACCATCGGAGATCCTGATGGGGTGGATCCCTCGGTCCACCAGCTGCTCGGCCTGCTCGAGCAGTGCTCCGGCCAGCACTAAAACAAAATAAAAATGTCTTAGTTAAAATCTACCATATAAAATTAGAGGCTAAAGTCCCATGTTCGATTCTTGAGCTGAGTAATTTCCGGCATGTTTTCCCCATCTTAACAAACCTTCTTCCTATCAAGCTAAAAACAAAGGAAGGCCACTAACGCCATAAGAACAAGACAAAAACACATAGTTGACATGTACATTACAGGGATATGCTACTTCTTTTCCCCATCCCATCTTAAATAAAGGATTTAATAGAAACAACTTCGTTCTATTGACTTCCACACAGAACTCTGACTGTTCATTAACACTTCAGAACCACCATCCTTGACATTTGAAAAGTATCAATTGTGTGTTTACAATGAACTTTGTTGGATCCAATTAATGCAAAAAATTGCCTGATAAGTAGAGAGAAAATACATATATATTTTTTAAGAACAATATCTTTACATTAATGATTGAATTAATTGAAACATTAATTGGATTACTCCAAAAAAAAGCTGTTAGTAGCAGGCCTACCTGATATGAACAGTTTTTATTTGAGTACAGGACTATTTTGTAAATGAATAATTATAGCAGAATGGATTCAGAAGCACCATCACATCTGCGCCAGATCACATACCGACAACTCCAGTGGTTCCATCACCAATCTCATCATCTTGGGACTTGGACAGCTCCACCATAAGCTTGGCAATCTGGTGGTCCACATCCATCATGCTGAGAATAGTGGCTCCATCGTTAGTGACAGTCACCTCTCCATCCTTGTCAACCATCATTTTGTCCAGACCTAATTAATAATTGTTAAAGAGGAATGTTAATACACTTAACTGTATAAAGACAAATAGAGGTTTGAAATAAAAGCCACTCGAAGACCCTTATAAAACGAAATGACAGCATAGTGGATAGTTCTTGCATACCGTTAGGTCCCAAAGATGTTTTCAGCGTTGAAGCGACTGCTTTGGCTGCCATGATGTGAGACTATAAAAACACAATATTTGAAGTTAGCCAACAATTTCATCTTTTATCACTTAATAATTTGCCACCAAATGTGTGCATCACCTTTGTTATAGAGGTGATGCACATCGCCATTGACTATTGTGGGTAGAGCTCTGTGAAGCAACACCCCTGGCTCAACGCCTTACGGAGAGCACATGGGCCTCCATGTTAGCATGACTGCTTACAAATCTTTCAAGTGCTGTTACGATACTAATGCAAATCAGGTGGGCTTTCAGGACATACCTATGCATTTAAGGTTAAACGCCTCTCGTACTTAACTCAAATAATAAGAAAACATCAAATTCACTTCTAGTTAACCATAATGCTAATTTTTTGCTAGCTAGCCCATTGTACCTTCAATGCGTCAATTCCCGTTAGCCGAGTCTTCTTGTCTTGGTCTTTAATGATGATAAAAGGCCTGCCATATTCATCAAATGCCAGTGTGCCCAACGTGGACATGTTGAGTGATGATTTAAGAGTCGCTATGTGCGCTCAGTACTTAGAAAACTGGAGTGTTGCTACACTGCAAGCCGCACGGTTCTGCCGGCGACTTCTGGAAGGCTCCACGGGCGGGGAGGGCGGAACCAAATACTCAGAAATGTGCCTTAATAAATGCTCAAAAATCGTCTAATAAATGTACAGTTTACTCTTCTGTCTAAAATAATGAACTATTATGCTTGATTAAAAAAAAATATTTACAACATTGGCATGACGACCGTTTAGAAAAACATTAGCAAAATGTGCTTTTTTACAACGTGGTTTATTCCGATCCCGTTCAAGCTCAGCAGGCGCTCTGATCTCGCGTGAATTCAGAAAAATAAAGTCAATGGAAATGTGTTGACGAGGTGAATTTGTAAAGCCATTCTTAACAGGTAAGGGCCGTTCTACAGAATAAATGTCTATTAGCTATATTGTCTAAGTTATGCGGTGCCGTAAAATAGTATTTCATTTGTACGAACGGAAGCAAATGTTTGCAGCAAGAGATGAACCGGAGTTCAGATAACTGTGCTTTAGTTTCTGAACTTTATTCTGAACTTGCTGTATTTTATTTTTAGTTTTTACAGTGGCCGGTGACCGTTTCTTTTTGTTTATAAGTGACAAAACTACACATTTCGCTCCCACGTGTGCTGTTATGAATACAGCTGTCAACGTGAAAGTTGGACGTAATTTCCGGTGTGCTGTTGATATGATTCCGGTCAGACTGTGCAGGTTTTACCCAGCTTGGAAGGTGTTATTGTGGCCGTCTGTCTGTTATTTGTCCAAGTATGTTGGTAAGAGGATACATCTGGTACACACTCCTACTTCGAGTAGATAATCAGATTTTATCTGTTGTCATCCATCAACAGATGTTTTGTTTAGCTACACTCATTGCAAGGTTGTGTCTTACTGCTTTTCGCCCATGCATTATACTATACATTTTAAAATACTGCTTATGCTGTGAATATGCATAAATTACTGCCTTAATACTTTGTGGAGCCTTCATACGACTCATTGATTTATGCTGAGATAAAATGATAAACACGTGGACTCTTTTTATTAATCAGGGAACTTTTGAGTGCATCTGGTTGCACATAATAAATAGAGAATGCAAATGCATGCCACACTTGTCAGTTACACATTTATAAGCATTTTGTGAACATTATCCTTCCAAATGTTAATTGTGCAATACTTTGTGTTTCACATTAAATCCCAAATCACATTCATTAAAGTTTGTGATTGTTATGTGGCAACATTCTATTTCTAATTTCTTTCAGTGTATTTAATTACTCTCTTGTTCTTTAAAACATTTGAATTGCCTTTTGTAACATTAGTGTCAAATTTATAAACACTCTTGACTTCCCCTGATAATATATTGTTTAAATCTTAGCAATGGTAAACAGGTATTTTTATTATAATTTAAAGTTACTCCGTAATGCTTTTCTTTACAAAGTGCTCCATTCGTAAAATACTCATAATAAATACATGTTATTTTGTTTGATTTGTTCGTTAAGTGTTTATTTTGACAGATGATGTGCAGATTTTTGCTGCCAAACTAGGTGATATGACTGACCAAAGAAAGGTGGCAGCTGAGACTACTGTCACAATGTGGTGACAGTAACTCTTGAGTGGGGAAAAAAGATTAGAGTATATTTATATTAATGCAAAAAAGCCCTCTTTTTTTCTGGCTTTCCTAGCATGCCTCTTGAGGTGAAGCCTCGCTTTGTTGTGTTGTACGGCTCTCAGAAGGGTCAGGCTCAGTCCATAGCTGAGGGCATCGCCGAGGAGGCTGAGGAGCACGGCCTGGTTGCTGATCTCTGCTGCCTGAACCAAAACGACAAGGTATCTGTCGATATACCAGAATTACTTTTGTACTGCATGAGTCCCGCACACAAGAAACCATTCGGAACAAGATAAGGATTCCCCTAAATCACCTAAATGCTTTGCAGAAATGCTGATAACCAGTTTAGAGTATGTTTACTTCTAGTACAACTTGGAGAAGGAGCGTGCCCCGGTAGTCTTTGTCGTGTCTACCACTGGAGATGGGGAGCCTCCAGACAATGCCCTACAGTTTGTGAAGCGCATCAAGAAAAGGACCCTCTCCCCTGATCACTATAAACACCTTTTATATGCACTTTTAGGTAATTTCTTACGCAAGGGTGTTAAGGAATTCTTTTTTATAGCTTATCCATCAGAAATATGTCAACTGCTTTGTCATGATTTATAAAGCAAATATAACCTCACATTGTTTTCTGTTCAGTCCCTCATCAGCTGTTCTCTGTTTATCTCAGCTTTAGGAGACACAAATTACGCAAATTTCTGCAACTGCGGGAAGACAATTGAACGTCGTCTTCGGGAACTCGGAGCCAAACAGTTCTACCCGACGGGGTACGCAGATGACGGCGTAGGGTAAGCGAACATCCAACTTTTATCACTTCTTTCTTCTGTGTTCTGCTGCTGTTTTAGAATCTCGCCGATTTTGTTGTGTCTAAGGTTGGAGCTGGTTATTGACCCTTGGCTCAAAGGACTGTGGAATTCCATTAAAGACACCTTATCAAAGATGGCTTCTGACAGAACTGTCCAACTTAAGGAAGATTCTGCCAAAGAAATTCCTGAGTCATCCTTACCGGACGTCCAGTTGAACCTCTTGAGCATCGCCGATAAACAGATTTGTGAGCCAGACTCTAAATATTCTTCTTCTTTGGCCATTTCTGATGTCAGGCCAGCTTCAGCGTCAACTGTCTCTTCATCAGCACCAAAAACACAAGCCTGTAGTGAAGGAGTCCCCCAGGTTTCCTTGGCAGCCTCACTGACAAGTTCCCTACCGCCGCTGTCTGAGTCCTCTCTCAATGTTCCTTCGTTACCTCCGCCATACTTAGACGTTGCTTTACAGGAAGCAGACGCTGTGGAGCAGGTGATGAATTTTCGAGATGGAAAAGGAAAACATATCTGCTATACTTATCCTTCACCCCATGAATGTTTTCTTTTTTCAGGCTGTTGAACGTTTGAGCAAGGAGACTTGTAATGAGGTGCCCATCTCTAAGGCGGTTCAGCTGAGTAAAGGAGACTCGGTGAAGACAGCTCTTCTGCTGGAACTGGATATTTCTGTAAGCGTCACAATATACTATGTAGTTCTCTCTCCCCATTGATTCCCCTTGTGATGGTGTATTAAAAAGTCTAAAAATAAAAAACTTTTTTGGTGTATTTGCATAGTCTCAAACGGAAAACTGTGGAAAAATCCAAACTTTAATTTGAGCACACATATTGAATAAATGAGCCATCTCTCATCATCCCAGATTATACTTGGCCATCTTTTATGGTGTCTTTTCTTAAGTTCACCCCACAGGTTTTAGGTCTGGGGACTCAGCTGGTTATAAAAGAAGGTTGATTCTGTACATTCTGTATACTATATTCAAGTATATTTGTTTTTCATGCTCTATTAAAACTCTTCATCTACAATATTACAAAAACAATCACTGCAATAAATAGGGAAATCCTAGATTTCCATATGACTGGAGTGAAATAAGTATCAACAATGATGTTCTGTTAGAGGTGGCCACATTTGCATTTTAAACATCCTGTTATTTCAAAGAGGTCGCGATGCCGTGCTCAGCAGTGAGCGTGAGGTGTTTTCCCTCACAATCACCTGGAGAATGAAGAACTGAAAAACTTAATTGTTGCATCACCTCAGACAGGAATTTGAAGCAGAGTTTAGTTAACTATGCACATTTATGCATACGATGGTCAGAAAAATTAAGATTTGTTGTGGCATGCCTTCTAAAGCATGTTTAGTAAATTAATATTTACAACATGATAGGAGGCTGTTGTAAATGAATATTTAGTAATTGACTAATCTAACAATTATTCTTATGATTAATTGAGTAATCAGATAAAGAAATGATACAGTAAAACATTGGTAAATCTAACATAATAGCAGAGTTACTATCGCATATTAACATCAGTCCAATTTTTCACATTTGAGCTTCCCTAACAATAACCTTTCTGTAGTTTAGAAAATTAACTTGTAACAATAATAACTCACTTTTCAAGTTAACCTGAAGAAAAGTTATACTAAAATCTGAAATTATATTCAATTCAATAATAAAGAGGTAGGCTCACAAATAAAAAATGTCTGTAGTCCAGCTTTTCGATTATGTATTCATCTTCAGTCAATTTAATAGATGAACTCTCACCTTGTCCAGATATTTATAGCTTTTGTGTTTATATTAGCGATGGGATTTGACACCTTCCTTCGTCACACATAGAAACTCATGTACCAGCTAAGTGCCGCCACCTATTTGTTGAGACCAGGATGATATGAAATACATTTTTCTCATGGTTATTAGAAAGCTTGTTTTTTTCTGCTTTGGAAATATTTCTTTTCCTCTCTTGCCATCTTCTTTACTGTGGTTTTCTTCCAAGATGAATTGCGTCCTTGCCCATGCTTGTTTGTCACAGTTCCAGGGCTCTTGCAGACATTTTCTTACTTATGAAGATCTGGTTTACATGAATATATGATGGTATTCAGTGGGGGTTTCCCAGCTAAACAAACGGCTTGAGGTGTCTAAATTTTTCTATTAGATTATGGTACCACAAATGAATTTATTCTAAGACCTTTTAATTAATATTTTTACCAAGTGTTGAAACTGCAGTGTATAACTTGGTGTAACGACAACATTATATAACATAGGTTGTTACATTTTTATTTAATCACTAGGCTTTCCCATCCATGACCTATCACCCTGGAGATTCTTTTGACGTGTTTTGCCCAAATGTGGCCGAAGAGGTGGACCATCTGCTCCACAGACTCGGCCTTCAGGACCAGAAGAACCATCGCGTTCAGATCTCTCTTAAACACAATACAAAGAAAAGAGGTAAGATCAGAATACGGTAGTTTATTTTTTTTTGTTTAGACAGCCAAACTCCTATATAAATATGTTGTAACAAATTGAACATCATTTTGTGTATTTTTCACAATAAATCCTCTTTACAAAGTGTCATTTTACATTCTTAGATTTTCTTTTCTTCCCTCCTGAAGGTGCACAGGTGCCACCACACATTCCTGAAAATGTTTCACTGCTGTTCCTGCTCACTTGGTGCCTTGAGATCAGGAGTGTTCCTAAGAAGGTACTGCATGTTCCAAGGTTGTTCTATAGCCACTTCTGCCGTCTTAGCTTAGTTTGAACATGAGGTTATGACAAAAAACAAGAAGACAAAGTTATTTCAGCAGTCACTTCAATGATTCTCATTTAGTACATGTAAGTTTAGGCAAAAGGAACAAGAATAGAAAAAATAAATAAAAATAGGGTGTCTGTGTCAGTAAATCGGTTGTGTTTGTTATAGATGTTAATGAAAAAGATGCAAGTGTTCTTCCCCTTCGCCCCGCAACAAATCTCTGGATAGGGTGAGCTGAGAATGATCCACCTTAACCGTCGTTTCAATTCGGGGAAAAGAAGAACGAATTTGGAGGCGTCTTTGAATTTAGACAGCCAAATTCATCGCATCGTTGTGACTTAATTGACTTCAAATGCGGCCCTTGAATGAAGAAGCCCCTGAGTTGAGATGGACCCTAATAAGCCAACCCAAGTCATTATTTATGATTTAATCCAATGAGGGTTTTTTCTGGTCTATGTGGTTAGCAGCGCTAATGCTAAAGGCAAAGAACTTCCTACTGAAACATTCTTCTGCTTCTTCCTGGCAAACTTTTAAAGTTCTTGTCGAAGTTCGAGAAAGGAAAAAATACTTCACTTGTAGTGTACATGTAATTAATTGCACAATGCAGATATGATTAAAATATAGCTCCTTATCATTTTTTGTGACTGAGCAAGTCTACTGGGGCTCAGACTGTCTTTGTTAAGCTCTAGCTCCAGAAAGGAATGCTGGGGTTCAAAGTTTGCTTTGATAAGTTTAGCTGAGGCTGAATTTACTCAGTCCGGGGCCGAAGTTGAAATATTCATCAAACTTCTCTAGTTGCCTGTGGCGGTGTAGAATTAAAATCACATGTAGAGTGTGAAAATATCAAGTTGTAGCAGTTCTGAGCTGTGAAAAAAAAATGTCTGAGCTGTGGTCAGGAATGTGCTCTGCACAAGTTTCTTTTGGAAATCTTTAAACACCTTCTTGTACTCATTGTCTTTCTTTTTTCCTATGTTTTAAAGATGGAATTCATATTTATTTTTCTCATGGATGTATCATTTCACTAGATTTTTTATATTTTGGAGAGCATCATTAGTTCATTATTCATAAATTAGTAAATAAACCAAGTTTGTTAAATTGATTAATTTGAGGAATATTTAGTCTTGAAATCCGCTTACTGTATGTGACACATTCCATTGCAGTTTTAACATGAAGCTATTTATATTGGAATATCAAATAACAGTGTGTCAGTATGGCTGAACATTAAGAAAACTTAACACTGTTTTTAAATATGGCACGTGTGTTGATCTTTGTGAGGTCAGGAGATTACAGGAAAGACAAAGTTCACCTAAACTTGTCCATATCTACAGATGTGATTAATGAGCCCAAAACAGCTGAAAGTGTATCAAACAAAAATTGATGAGGACCCAAATTTATATTTTTAATGAGTAGATGACAGTTCATAACTAATCTATGCATATGTATACAGCTGTGTGAAATTATTCAAGCCACCTATGCATAATTAATGTCTTTCCACAATTTGGTTATCCTTTTAGATTAATTCACAGCTATTGAAGGAAGTTGTGTAATTACTTTTTAATGAGGTTTTTAGTGCTTTCAATTAATGTTTTTTAAGTATTTTAATTGAAAACACAGCCTACGTTTGGGAAAACAAATAGTTTTTCCAAAACGTATCGTAATTGTGAATTAAATTGCATTTAAATTGAAAATTTAACAAGATTTCAGGGAATAGAGCTCAATACCTGATTGCACTAATAGGTTCTGATGAATTTGTTTGAGTATTAAAAGGTTACCTCAAGATAAAATGGCCAGCAAAACCATCTCCAAGTTTAATGATTTTTTTAGAGTAGTTGAAGCAGCAGCACATTTATTAAACTGTCTCGCACAACGAGGCTAGAATCAAGGTCTTCCGGTTTGCATCGTTAAATGCACCTTTATTTGCTTCAGTGGATGAAACCTTCAGTAGGGATAAAATGCAGAAGGAATGTCTGCCGTGGCTGATAAAGGCGCAGAGCAGCTTTGGGTGAAACCACATCTGTTTTGTGTGTCTATGTGAAGGCTTTTCTGCGAGCGCTGGTGGAACATACGTCAGACAGCGCCCAGAAGAGGAGACTGCAGGAACTCTGCAGTAAGCAAGGTGCTGCAGACTACAACCTCTATGTACGAGATCCAAGCCTCAGTGTGTCGGAGCTTCTCACAGCCTTCCCGTCCTGTTCGCCTTCTCTCAGCCTCCTAATAGGTCAGACATTAACCTGTTTACTCAAGCACTTTTTAGTTCTGGTCACAAGTTTACACGCACTCGTCATAGGCATGAATTCGTGTCCAAATCGAACTACTTGCATGCTTTTTAAACGCATGAACTGAAAACACAAGTTGGGACTTTTTTGTGGCTATAACTATCCCCTAACTGGAAAAAGAAGAGAAAACAGGTTAAGCTGTTTTTGTCAGACATTTTTCCTAACAGGCCACAGAGAAAAAAAATCTCTGCAGATCACATTTATTTTTTTACTATTCTTGTTTACCTTATTCTTTCTGTCACATAATCCATAGGAGTGTGCTTTGTATTGATCCAGCCAGCTACATCAGTAGCATATAAATACTCTGAATGTTTTCATTTTGTTCTCTTCAACAGTTGTGTATAAATATTGAATGAAGAGTAAGCTTTCATACTGCCATATGTTGCACTATAACACTTTTATTTGATTTTTGTTTTCTTTAATGAGACTTTATGTTTTGGTCGAGGCAGCAACAATCTTTGTGAAGGAACTGGACACATTTTTCTGTTATGATAAATTTCATCCACTAGGTGTCACTGTAACCTCAGAAAAAAAGCAGATTTTATTTTATTTTTTGTCAAAGCTTTTAATCACAAAGTAGTCCACTCAGTCTAATTTGGAAGACTCCCAAAGGATCAACACTTATTTCTCTATTGAATTTTTTTATGCACGTCAGCTCCAATAACAGTTTGGTGTCATAATTTCAGTGTGTGAAGGTTTATTGCTTACCTACATCACTGCTAATAATTTTATCGTTTCTCATCTTTCTTGGACCAAACTGCGGGTCAAAAGCAAACATTTTTCTTCAGCTCATTAAGATAGTTGGCTGGTCATCCTACATGGATCCTAAAAGGATTTGACTGAAACTTACCCGACAGTGAAATTAAGTTGGCTTCAGCTTCACATATACAAGTTGAGTCGTCCTCCAAAACAGCTGTGTCACAGCTCTCGACCTACCCCAATGTCAGTTATTTTAGGCCAAACTTGCCAAGCGCAGCACCTTTTTTTCCTTCGCTTCCGTGGTGAACTGATGCAGAAACCTCTCATCCGGACAGTCTTGCCCTGGTGAAAAATGGTGCGTTCAAGGCCCTGCAGGGCAACAGCTGTTGGCTGGTTTGCGGATGAGCCTTGGAGCTCTGGGAGGACAGGGGAAAAGGAAAAAAAAAGTCCAGGGTCTGTCCGGATCATAGGTTAATGGTCAAATCTGGCTCAGAGTGTCAATTGGACAGTGCACGTCTGCAATTTTTCCACTTCTCCTGCTTCATTACCTCCACCGAAGGAAAGGTGTTTGCTGATGTTGTTCACTAACTGTAAATACCAGGGGGAGATGCATTTAAGCCCAGATGTCTACATCCCACTTCAGGTTGAACGTAAAAGTAAACTCAGGGTATAAGTTGAGGGAGATTTCTACTGCTTAGAGCCAACTATCTTGTTAAATGATCCATTGTTCCATTGTGTCAAATATAAACTTTGGGGTTACAGCCTCAGGGAAAGAAATGTTCCCAGAATTGCTCTATATGAGCATTTCTTTAGTTTACTTTACTGCTGGGTTGCAATGAAATAGTGCATCTTTTAGCTCTCAGTTTTTTTAAGCTTGATTTTTACTTCTGCTACCAACTAAATCAGTATAAAGTAGAGGGAATCCAGCACTGTAAAACAAGTATTCACCCCTTACAGTTTTCTTCTGTTTTTCCTTTTATGCTACACTTAATATGACAATTAGCCAAATAACCTAAGTCAGTGCAAGTTTCAAGCCAAAGCCACTTTTGACCAAAAAAGAACACAGTCTCAAACCACTCTCACAACTACTGTGGTATAAATAGCATTTCGCCTTCAAAACTTTAAGCTCTGCTCTCCAGCAGAAAATCCCAAAGACTGACCATCGGTTTTTGACCTTTAAATTGGGTGTTCTGAAAAAAAAGCTAATGAGCCAATGCTGACACAAGCAAGTCCATCTATGGATGGCTAAAAATAGCCAAAATGAAGGTTAAGGATTTAAATCGGATTGAAATTGTACGGGGTAACCTTTCGGAGGCTGTTCATGCTCTGAAACTCTCAATGGAACTAAATTAAAGCACATCTGCAAAGAAGAGTCGGCCAAAATTCCTACACATTGGCGTGAGAGGCTCGTTGGCAGTCGTTGCAAACCCATAATGGCAGAAAGTAGACTTGGGGTGGGTTTTGATGTCCATTTTTTGCTCTTTCATCACTAAAATAATTTCTTGAAAACTGTACTTAGGATTTATGTGTGTTACATTTGTCTGTTATACATATTTTTTGGGAGATTAAGCATTTGAAGTCTGGGGGAAAAAAGCAAAACCAGAAGAGATCTGTGAATTCTTTTCACTCTGACAAATACTTTTGTCCTAAGAAACTAGACCTGCACCATACATCACGCTGCTCATTTTAATTTTATTCCAACCAGATACAATAAATTGCCTCTACAAGTGTTTCATTATATGGATTTTTAAATAGAACAGGTGCTTAGGTTTTTAAAATGGTTTGATGAGAAATCCTTCTTTAATGCTAATTTTTTAATCCCTAATTTTTTGTGCAGCCAAATAAAACGATCCATACGTCTCAGAAGGTTTACACTTTTACCATAAGCAATGTTGCTGTCTTATTTTGTAATCCATATAAACAGTACTTTTGCATAGAAATTCCATCACAGACACACATAAAATAGATTAGACTAGGTGCACTGTGATCGACGATTCCCCTGAAAATGATAATTTCAGAATACATTTCAGGGGATTCTTAGACTAAATTTGTTGGATGAGAATTCATGTTCTTTTTCTCTCAAGTGGATAGTTCAAAATGTGCTCTGTAGCCACTTACTGCTAAAAAAAAAAAGAAGAAAAAAAAAGTTTTGTCTCAGAAAGTTTTTGAAGATAGACATCTTTCGAGTGGAAGAGAGGTATCATCGTGTCGCAGGACTGCAAGATGATGGATTGATTTTGTTCTGCTTCAGACATGTCCTGTCACTCAGTGATAGAAAGGCAGCAACTGGAGCGCTGTGCACTTGTATGGGATTGTGTTAAGGTACATGATACACCTTCTGATGGAGAGGTGTGAGCTTTCACTGACGGAAAGAACTGGATCAGACGTATTGTCCAAAAATATCTAGTTTTGCTTTGTTGTTACTTTGACAGTGTGCAGTAAAATTACTTATTACCCTTGAAACTTTTGTGAAGTGGAAGAAAAAGGACATATTGTTTTCAGGTGTTTTATTTTCTTTTTTCAAATAAAGTGTGTTTTTTTATTTATTTGCAGTCCTATTTACTCTGATACTCTTAAATCAATTCAGTTCAAGTTTGTGCAGTTTATTTTCAATGTACAGCTGTTCATCATGCTGGAGTGAACACACAGCATCCAGAAAATCAAGAACCACTCCAGATAGATCTTAGTCAGGCAAAGTTTAAAGCACTGTACAAGCCATCGCTTGAAAATACATAGAAGGACCTTTTATGTATGTTTTTAAAACATTTTTTTTCAAAATTAACAGAGAAACTGGTTAGAGCCCACACTTTTCAGATTTTTATTAGTTTACATCTCGAATATTTCTTCTAGTTGAAAATCGTGCACTACTATGTGTGGATCTCTCCAATTAAATTCCCACAAACACCTTCAAGTTTTGGGATGGAACATGAAATAAAATATGATTTTTTTTTTTCAAATGTTATACATAGTTAACTGTATTTTGTTTTTATGGTGTAAAAACTTTAAAAGGCATCATTGATTGTTTGTAATCCATCTTGCTTTGGCTTAGTCCTAATTATTTCTTAACATTTTATTCAGAACTGATTCGCTTGGATTTGCTTCAGTGCTACAAACACATCGATTACAGAAGAGGCAAGACCAGCCAGAGTTCTTGGTGCATTTTGTTTATCTTTTCTGTGCATTAGGGAATTTTTTTTCTGTCCCAAAATAAGAAAGCTTCAGTCTCTGCTGTGTTTTATCCACCAGCATAGAGTTTTCACAAGCATTTATTTGGTTGCATTTTAAATAAGATATTCTTTTCATGTCAGTTTATGCTGGAACTTTATTACATTTTGTAGGCCATTTCCACAGAAATGTGGCAACAAATCTCCTGCTACTTTGAAATACTTCTGTTTTTTTCTTTTTCACTGAAGCCAAATACAGTCAGTCCTCTAACTCTAAAATCTTTGTGCTGATCGTTAACACTGATATATTGACTGCTTTGCTACTCACTTTGCTTCTCGAACTTCTGCTTTCTCTGTTTTTGGAAAGCAGAGATATTTAGTCAAAGGGACAAATGGATGTCAAACGGCAGAGCTGCTTCTCAGGCACTTTGAGCCTCCCAAACGTTGGATGAACCCAGAAAGAGATGGGGGAACAAATTCAGTGCAGCTGTTCTGTCTTTGTGAGCAATTTAGCAGAAAAATGTGTTATTGTAAAACCTCAGCTGGTTACATTTGCAGCAAATTTACTCATTCCTCCGTCATCCATCAGGCAGCTCCAACTAAAACGCGAGCGAATGTGGCGATAGTGCGTCACATAACTCTCAACCTGCCGCCTTCTTGCGTGTCTAATGAGCGGCGCAGGTCGCTGCTTGGAAACCCTGCGCTGTTGCTACAGGGTCAGAAATATCTCGTACTTTTCCTGATTTTCTCCGACACCTCGTCACGCGCATTACCTTAAAAAGGGCACCTTCATGCCTGGCATTGAAATAAGCTGTGCATAAGCAATCTGTTTCCTACTGGCTCCACATCTGGACACCTGGGATTCTATAACCCTGAGTTTGTAATTTCATAAATATAGAAATATGTCCCAGAAACAAGACCGTAACCTGGGTGGGTGGATGGGGGGTTATTGAGGATAGATTGGTATAGGCAGGATGTCTCAGTGGACCACGGTGACTTTCACATATCTCTTTTTCCCTCCTCCCCTCTGCTCTGTCATGGGTGTAACAAGATCTTAGCAAGACAACAAGATGATTGACATTTTTGCTTGCCTTTCAGAGCTTTTGCCAAAACTGCAGCCCAGGCCTTATTCAGCAGCAAGGTAAGTTGACAGAAAAAAAACAACAAAACAAGTTTGTTCTATTTGTATGCAGTTGTACCCTGACATCCAGTTTTTACCAGTTTTTATCTGGAATAACACATGTCCATAAGTGTGTGTCTTATTTTGCTCTGACGGATTGTGGGGAATTACTTTTTTTTTCTTATTTCTTCTGGGTATTTTCAGGCTCCACAAACAGGGAAGATTAGGGGTCCCTGCAACAGCTGTGATAATTTAGGAAAAAGAATTGAATTGTTTGGTCCCTTCAACCCGTTAGCCTTATTATATTGAAGTGGATTATGGTTGGTCAGTAAATCTTCAAGTTTATGTATTATTATTAGGCCATAAGCTCAGAGTTTGAATTTATATTGTGATAAAATGCATTATGAAATGTAGACGCATTCATACACCCATGACGCATTCATAGGAGATGTATGGTGCCATGCAGAAACAGCAATACTTGTTGCAGATTTCCATGGATCTGATGGGTGTTTGTGGAGATCTTTTTTTTCCCCTACACAACTGATTGGACTTTAAATATTGCATAGCCTTTAGCCAGTTGTGCTTAGCTTAAATAGGTCGAGCATTCCTTCTTTTAGCCTCACTTAGCTCGTCATTGATTTGCTTGTCCTTTCAAGCTACTGCCTATTAGGCTTGCTTTAAAGCTCATGTGGAACAGCAGCGTCTAATGCAATGTCAGAACTTCCCAACTGCTCTCATTAGTCTCGCACTTTGGCTGCGTATTTATGCATGGGTATGTGTGTGTTTGTGTGGCGAGGCGGAGAACGGACAGGAGAGAGGGTGGCTGTAGTTTATCAGATGGTGCACAGACATTAGAGACTTGCATTATTGATGCTGTGGTCAATAGAGGTCTCCAGTGGCCCACAGGAACTGGAAAGTGAAG
The DNA here is from genome assembly GCF_002775205.1 of Xiphophorus maculatus. NCBI lineage: Eukaryota > Metazoa > Chordata > Actinopteri > Cyprinodontiformes > Poeciliidae > Xiphophorus > Xiphophorus maculatus. Next base: position 13,295,721 of record NC_036463.1, on the reverse strand, counting down.
GATGAGAGGAGCACATAGTGCTGTAACCAGCAGCAGGGATGAGAACACAGAGGCGGTAGAGACACATTTACTGAAGCCAGGCAAGCAGAAACATTTACAATTATGGTCACATTTGCTGGTGCCAGGCTGCAAAGAATATAGGGTAGCCCAACTAATTCTGGGGAAAATGTGTAAATGGTAATACATTTATGTTTTTTGATAGAAAATAGCAATAAACAGCCCTGGAAAAAAAAATAAAGCAACTGGGGATTTAATGTATGAATGATCTGCTCTTTCTTAGGTACAGTAGTTATTTAGTTTAAACTCCAAGTTTTCAAAGCAACACTTGGAGTTGCTTTGGGGTGTACAGTGTGCACCCCGAGACCCAAGGGCCATACAGGATACATTAAAGCCTAGAGTTTAAAAAAGGGTATGCATATTTCTCCCAGGACTGTATCTTGATATTAAATAGAACGTGGGTAGATGGGTTGATAAATATTAATAAAAGTGCTTTCACTGTTACATTAAGTAATTCAAGAAACATATTTTCAGTTGTATTAAAAGTCATTGAATGTTAAAATTATGTATACATTTTTCAGTGTTTATTTCATGCTTCATTTGCTTCACTGCGCCAGGAAATATAATAAAATATTGAATAGTATGAAATATAATGTGCCTCTGCAGTTGCTTAGATACACTCTTAACATCCGATTGGTTAACCTGCGCTGCTTGTTAACTAGATATTAACCAGAGCAGTGGAAATCCTGCCCACTGATCCTGATTATAAGGACTTGTTGATAAAATAAATGCCTACCTTACAGCCTCCAATATTTAAACAAATAGTGAGACGGCTACATATTCCCTCTGTAAGAAATATATGCAACATATTTAGTGAGCATTTATATGGAATTGTCCAACATTTGTGGTAAATTTAAATTGACTGATACATTTCTGTGTCAGTCAAGAAATGGCTGATGGAATTTTATTGATTCGTCGCCCAAAATAAACTCTACAAAATATTACTTGTGTATGAAATATTTTTTTCTAGTCCTATTTTAATCAGAATGTTTATAGTTATTTTATTTATAAATATAACTTTTAGTTAGAACAATGTGGCAATTTTTGCATTTGATTAAAAAAACGGCAAGGAAAAAAAAATTCTGATTAGTTTCAAAATTTTAATGATTTAAACTTTACATTTATAGATAAACAGGCAACTCTTATTAGCCTTTTATTGATATACTGTGCTATTGGCTGTTCATGAAGATTTTTCTCTTTTCCTTCCTTTCATTCTCTGTTTTTTACCTTATTTTCTAATGTCTCTTTTTCTGTTTGCCCATTGTTTTCTATATTTATGCCTTATGCAATCACTCACTGTACTTCCTCTCTGTTTCCTTGTCCTATCCTCTCTGGGTTCATTCCTGCAGTTCCCATCTCAGGCATCCGGAAAAGCTGCGTTTTGTCTTCAACGTGGTTGAGTTCCCAGCGTGCTCTGGGAGGCCCACAGGCAGGCGAGGCTTGTGCACCGGCTGGCTGTTTGACCTCGTCAATCCTGGCCTGGTTTTCCCTGAGAAGGCTGAACTGGCTCTGCCAAAGGTAATCATTTTCCAGGAGAGAATAAGACTGAAATTACATCTAAATCATCTCTAAGTGCCCACATCAGCTGATGAAGTGCTCAAGTCCTGTTGAAGTTCAAAGCTTCCTTCCTCCTGAAATGTGTCGGCTTGGATTTAAGCTCTATTTAATACACATGTTCTGCTTTGGAAACTCTTCAGGGTAACAGGCAGAAACAATCCGCTTTGGACTACTTGTGTGCAGCTAATTAAAAAGAAGAAATTGCCGACTCAATGGATTCTAGCTAAATCACACATTTTCTCATTAGAGCATTTTAGAATAATGAGTAGATCAATTATTAGAATTGCTGGGCCCAAAGTGGCTTTACAGCACTGTTGTAATGAAGCTCATTATTTTAAATGATTTGTAATGCTTTCTGACCTCAGATTCATGTGAGTTTGAGACCCAGCTGCTCCTTTCGACCTCCCTCTGACCCTTCGCTGCCCTTCATTATGATTGGACCTGGAACTGGAGTGGCTCCTTTTATAGGCTTCCTTCAGCAAAGGTATGACCAGCTTGATGGCTAGTTCAATGCATGAACAGGTTGAGTGCCAGACCGACTGATTGAAGTTGTAATGTCACTTTGCAACAACAAGATTGCCGGCAACCTAACCAAATCAGTTCTCCTTTAAGATTCCTTTCACTGGTTTACCTTGCTATAAAAGAATAAGGGAGTTGCATTCATTACTCTTCAGAAATCTTTCACATTTTTTTTTGTTGCTAAATTTAGTTTTGTTGCTACCCCCATCTTTTTCCCAGATTACCGGTATATATAATCTTCTCCCATAAACTTCCTGTTAAATGTTTTTTTTTTTTGGTTAATGAAATGTTTTTTTTAATTTTTATTACTGGCTACAATACAAAACCAAAGTCACCTTGTTACTATTTTATTTAAAATAAATAGTTTCTCAAAGAGTAAATCTTCTTAGCTTCAGTGAGCAGCCAGTTCTAGTTTTTAAATATATCTGGGTTCTTGGGTACATTTGTCAAACCTGTGACTCACTAAGATGGCATTAAAGCTTTGCTGTTGTTGATTTTTCCGTGATGATCCATTTTGTGTTGGTGTTACTTCACACCTCTATGTATGAGAAAGACTTCCTTGAAACTTTTTTTTCTTTTTTGCAGTCGGTCAGAAGGTTTCAGACACTCAATTTGGCCATGAGGCGATTGATTTGAAACTTGCATTGAAAGTCCCTATATATCCTACATACATACACTGTACAAAGTCATATAATTACAATATAGACAGTACTAAATATCACGCTTCTGTTCTGTAATCACTAATGCCAAGATTACAGTTTTTATTTTTCATCATTATCGTCAGCATGTCTTGCTGAAGCTCTCTGTAAGTGCTCCTTGGGTCTTGGACAAGTCTTTTGATTATTCTTTTGGCTCTTCTGTTATAAATCTTGCAAGAAGCACCTGGTTTATGGTAAAATTATGTTCTTTTCACTTCCGAATAATGGCTCCAGTTCCACCCACTGAAATATTTAGATGTTTAGAAATGCCTCTGTTTATGTTTTGGAACAGTAATACCTTTCTGCTTAGGTCTCTTTGCCTTTACGAGTGATGCCCCTCTGTGTAATGGTTTGGTGATGACAAACCCTTTTATTGGCCATCAGTTAATATTAAACCACCTGTTACTGGCTTGTGCTCGTAGCACGGATGCTTCTAAATGCTGACAGATTTCAGATGGTCTCTTGGCTTTCTGGACCAACAATTTCCTTCACATGCTCAAATTATATTTATTCTCTTTGTTATTCCAGAGTTTCACCTATAACTTTATTTGTGTTGTTTTGATTGCTTTGTATGTGTAGATTACTTAGGTTTCATGCCAGCATCTCATATGAACTTCATGCTAATAGATATATTGGAAACATTGACACGTTTAATACCTGTTTTAGCAATTGTATAGAATTTTTGAGAGAAAATCCTCAATGAATTCACAATGATATTCAATCAAGCCATTTGTTGCATTATCATTACATTTTGGAAAAAGAACCATTTAAATGCACAGTTTTAACCGTCTAGTGGCTGCTTATTGTAATTTAAGAAGCCCCAGTGATACAAAATGTTTTTTTTTTCTTTAAAGTAACTTTGAACAAGCCGTAGTTCTAACAATCCCGCGAAGCACAGATGATGTTAAAAGCCATCTCAGAACTTAAGTATCTTTCCTTCTACAATTATAAAATGAACAAAATAATTGAACCTTTGAAGTGCTTAGAAGACTTTTCCATTTTTTACCCATCAGTAGACCATTTAGAGGGCAGTCCTTCTAATTATCTGTTCATAGTTAAAGGAATTATAATTGGGACGCTTAAACTTTGCCTGCCACTGTGAAATAATGCACTATTTTCAGATCTCTACTTTGAAAGTGTCCTCGTCAAGAGCAATACATAATGCACTTGAAACTTGTCACAGTTGTTTGTTACAAAATTAACACCTGCTGTAAGCTGGTAAAAATGTTCATGTCAAGTCAAAGTGGTGCAGACAGTGACATGTACTCATCCCTGCTAAAAATGTGCTCCCCGTTATGAATATTCACCATGTTGAAGTAGTATTAAGTGCACATCATCTTGCATATTTTGAAGTAACCTGCAGACACAATTAGATGTGACGCAACACAGCGCTTATAAAAGTCCACATCACGTAAGTTGTAAATCTAGAAGCGAGGGCTGCGATCACGTTGGGGATTATTCCGGATGCGGTCCTCGTTCCTGCAGGAGTAAATCTGTCGTACTCAGATGGGCATGTTTATGACTCCTGTAATAAAGAATGAGGATTCAAAGCAGCGCGTGGGGTGTTATTGATTCGAGAATAAAAAGTCCAGAAGGTGATGGCTGTGTTAATGGCTTAAATCACTGCTTGTAATTGCTGACTATGTGGTGTGACAATACTGGCTGTCAGCCAAGTAGAATGCAAGTACAGTAGGTTCTTACTAATTAGTTAAACCAACACTTGCTCAGGTTGAGGAGCTCATTGATTTAAAGGTAAACGTGAAATTTTGCTTGAAGTTAAAATTGATGTTTACTCAAAAGCAAAAAGTGTTCATACCTCTTGTTTATTTCCCTAACTACTAGCAAATTACAAACTTCAGTGTATTTCATTGGGATTTGATGTGATAGACCAACACAAAATAGTCCACAGTGAAGGCCACAACGTACTTCATCCGAAGTGCCAAAATAGACTCATTGACTTAGACCCACGACAAAAGAGAGGCATCTACCTGCCAGACTTGACACCAAGCCCTGGTACTGAGCTCTGTTCAAACGCGAATACAAACAGTCCGCGACCATGTGACGGTGTGTTGACTATTCGGTTTTTAATGAAGTGTGTGGGAGCCTTTATGCAGTCGGAAGAAAATTATAGCCTTTTTATTATTTTTTTTACTGTAAAGAGGTGAAGGAAAGGGTCCACACATAATGACGCTGCCATCGCTGTGTTTTGCCAAGTGAAAGTGTACAGATTCAGTGTTAGTTTGGTTTCTGAATGGCTTAAACCACTGGTTATGAATACTTTTGCCTAGCACTGTAGCTCAAAACCGCATGAGCTGGACCTGTCAGGTAGCTTCAGTTTGACAGACGCCTCTCTATCTGAGCTGATGTTCATGCATTTAACCACAGCTGCTGTGTCTTGTCAGAGAGCAGACTAAGCCTTTTTTTTCCCCCACTGCTCTTCTTTAGTCAGACTGACATGTCTAAGTCGTGGGTGGCTTTGTGTAAATGAGGTTGCGCCCCAGTCAGCTCCAATTGTCTCTAAATCCCAGCGACGTCTGCTGTGTTGTGGCAGGTCTGCATCAGTGTGAGATTGCTCTGAGAGGTGACACGGCAGTGGTTTGACGGATTGTCTATGGCAGGAAGGCTCAGAATGGATGACTGGTCATCTGGGGTAAGGTGGTGGAGGAGCCGCTGGGATGCAGAAGAAAATGTAGACGGCGCACGTTTCAGTCCTGAATGGACCACACCTTTAGAGAGGCTCGACTAGAAAGAAGCACAGCGCTCTGTGGTTTTCCAGTCTTATTTATGTCTTATTCCGGGGGGCAACTATTGCTCTTTGTAATGTTAGACAAAAATACACATGTAGGCCATTTATTAAAGCAGGGTACTCAGGCATCAATTGCCTGTAGAGGGATTTGTTTCATAATACAATGCACAGTCCTTCATCAAATTCTTCCAAGAAACTTCAGTTTTTATTTTATTAAATTTCCTTTATTGATCTTTTTTTTTCTTTTTCTCTCAAGAAGCTCTTTGCTTCTACAACAAAAACCCTGCAAAATCGATTCATCAGCTCAACTGTCCTTTCCTTCTCCTCCTCTGCCGTCTCTCTTATCCTCTCTGCCTGCTAGCTCCAGATCGTCCTCGAGGATTATATAAACCTGTCATGGCGTGGCATTGTCGCAGCGTCTAACCCGAGCTTTCCAAACAAAGCCTCGCCAGCCGCCAGCGCCGTCGCTCTCCGATAGGAGATAACAATCGGCGGTTTGTCAGCGGGGCGCCGTATCTAGCCTGCAGGCACGAGGCGGGTCCTGTTTGGCAACAAAACAACACAGGAACGCTTCGATCTTCCTGCCTCTCCTTTATTTTCCCGCCCCCACTGTTAATCAATGGCCGTTTTCAAAAGTACTTTGTACAAGTAAAGAGCGCTGGTAACAAGTGAGAGAAGAGTCTCCAAAGGTCAGAGGCTCACTTGGGGCGTACCGGGAAATTACAATGATGCCCCCGCCCCTCACTCTCAGTCATCTTGTATTGATCGCTGTTTTTGTTATTTTTATTATAATAATTATTATTTTTATTATTGTATCTACTTAGCTATGAGCAAAAACAACCAAACGAAAGTCTTGTAGCAAGAATTAAGCTTTTATCTTGTTAGCAGCATTTAAAAGCCCCATCTTTTGAAAGACAAAACATCAGACAAGCGTAGTGCTGGTTGTGCCTGCCAGCAGCCATCTCTCACAAATTTAGTATGACAGTTTGTATGAGCAGATATTTATCTTCCATTAATCATTCTGAACAGTCATTTCGCTATAAAAAAAAAGGCTGACTGTGTATTGGAGTAATTGTGCTGTGTACTTTCTCTGAGCTGATGTATTTGGGGTTTGTTTGTTTTTTAAATGAACACCGCCACTCAGATCTACCCTCATGGAGCTGCAAAGATAAAGATGAAAGATATGAAATGATTCTGATGTTTACCAAGTCTTAACCTCAGCTTCCTTCGCAGTTCCACCCTCTCCCCTGCCCCCCGCTGATCATCTGAATGGAGCTGATTTAGACCCCAAATGGAGTTCTCCGCGGATGCCGCCTTTCCCCTCGGGATCGTATTGCAGGCTGTTATAGCGCGGCTATGTGATGTGATGTGATTTGTATTCAGGGAAAGGCGCCGGTGTGGTCTACTCAGAATGGAACCCAGGTTTTTCATATTGGTATTGATCCCTTTAGGGCGGGCGGCGAGAGGATGGAGAGAGAGAGTGACGAGCCCACTAAAATGAGTTTACTTGAGGCCGTTGGCAGATCAGAAGAATCTCGTCCAGGATGCTAATGGATAGGATCTGAGCGTCCCGATCAAATCAGCCACACAGCTTTGCTACACAGCCTCATGCAACAACATATAGTTCAAACAAAAGGATTTCTAATTCACCAGTTCACTTTGTATTTAATTAACAGGAGAAAACTTTCGCTGCGGTATTCACAATCATAGCTTTGTATTGATTTGCTTTTTCCTTTCAAGCTAATTAGTGTCTGGCCTTGACTAGCAATTGATTCATCTGTTCATTTTTCTAAAAAATGTAATTTATGTAATTATTGTTCATCTAAACTTGGTCGTAGACAGAAAATCATGTCCGGTGTTCAATGTTCCCTCAAGATATACAGTTTATATTTACTCAGATTTACTGCAGATTACTGACTACATACCACTGTACTGTTGTTATTATTTTCACTTCAATCAGTTTGTCATATATCAGCATAAATACATGCATACGTAAATAAAAGAGCAACGTTTTGATGAATGAATCAAAATAGATGCAGTCGAAAATGTACACTTTATGAAGAAAATATGAACTGATTGATCAATTTTACTGCGTACATTGCTGATTGACAACTCCATTTAAAGAGTTTACTCTCAGATTTTGCTTGAAAATCTCCCTGGGATCCAGTTTATGTTTGCATGTCTCTGCTGCTGATTTTGCAGGATCTGAGTAGCCTCCTCCTGCAATCCCGTCAATGGTTTTTAAATTTTTGCTTACAACATTGGTCCATGATAGAGACGCAGCACGTTTTTAACACTGAAAAACTGATTCCTATTCTGTTCATTTTGCCTTTCCCGTCCTTGGCTTTAAAATGTCCAAATAATACAACCCATTGTGAGCTGGGGTGTGCTGGATTGTACCAACTCACCCATGAAAAAGGATGGGATTTAAAGTTAGTATGATATCTAATGCTTATTTATTTAGTTTAAAGAAATACAATGCGAATCATGACTACATAAAGTAATCGGATTTCTTTGTGTCAAAAAGCGGAGAAGCAGAATCGGTTCACTTTGTGTTTGCCACTAAATGGATATCAGGCAAAAGGGATGCAGCAGGGAAGGAAAACGGGCTCAGCCGATCTCCATAGATGGTCATTTCAGCTATCCACAGAAAGGGTAGCAGACAAAGATAAGTTCCGTGGACTTTCAGCCAACTAATCGCATCATGAAAGATTTGGGGTTAGCTGTTATCTGGGAGAGAGCTGTCACCACAGCAGCAGGTGTGTGGCACAGATAACCACATCTTCATAGCTGCTTTGTGGTGCAGTGTGGTCTACAGGGGAATGTGGGAGGTTTGCCAAACTCCAAAGGAAACACTTTTTGGGGACAGGTGGACAAAAACACACACTGACGATGCCCTGTTTTCATTCTGAAAGACATTTATTGTGTTTGGATGAAATGTAGTCATAAGTGCAGTATAATGTCCTCACTTCTGCACACATGCTCATTTCCTCATTTGAAGCAATTGTGGCTCTCATTTTGCTGTCACTACAGCCGGTTTGTGACAGCAAAATAATAATTGTGTCAGTAATTGTGTCGCTCCTCTTCTTTAACCTCTAGTGCGAGGAAGGACTCTCTCTCTCTTCCATCTGGCCTGGTTGCCTGCTTGTATTGATTGACTGCTAACATCCGGTGTTTGACTTTCAGAGAGGAGGAGAAGAAGGAAAACCCCGAGGCCAAGTTTGGTGAAACCTGGCTGTTCTTTGGTTGTCGCTACAGGAACAAAGACTACCTGTTCAGGTAAGCTGAACATACCCAACATATTCTGTGTTGGTTAGCTTCTCTGTCTAGTCACATATGTGCAGCTGTTGTTTGAAATCAGTTTCTTCCACCTCAATTATTCTGAAGGTTTTACTTAGATGTATGAGGATGAATTTGATTAAGGTTTAATAAAATAGTGGAAAAAAGATGCCATAGTTGAATGAAGGTAAAGCTAAATAGAGCGACACAGCACCAGAGAAGAAACTGCTCTGGTAGTATAAAACCAAATGTATTTTTCTTTTACCTTGGTGTCGTGTGTATTGAAAATGTAACACTTCACATCACCCTGACCTCTCTGTCACACACTGAAACATACTTCTACAGTATGGGAAGAGAAACTGGCCAAAATTGGTGGGAAGACAAACTAAAAACAGAAGAATTGCATAAGAAAAGCTTTTAGAGGCTTTGGAAGACCTGAGAATTTGGCAGAGCTTCACCTTCTAAGGACAATGAACCTAATTTTGCACTGAAGAAACACCAGAACTACAGTTTGTAAATGAACAAAGCAGCTGACAGAGATCTTTTCCCCCCCAAAAGTCTTCATTCTGGAGCAATAGATGGTGGATGAATTCCAATGGGAAGAATATATATTCATGCAACTCTTCTATGGTTTTCAAGTGTAAAATTTTATTTTAACACAAATATATCCTTATATTTCCTATTCACAATAATACACCACATTGTTTTGGCCTATAACATCAGATCTTAACAAAATACACTGAAGCTTGTGGACATAAGACGGGGAAATGTTATACACGTGTCTTTTCTGTTTTTATGTAAAGCAAAAGCAAGACATTTCATGTTCTGAAACTGACAATTTTTTGCTGTGTTTTGGTTTTTTACAACTTTCGTTTTCAGTTCACTTTGATTTTCTTGTTGTAGTACTGGCCAGAAGTTATTTATATAACAAAAAAAACAAACAACTAAAGCCACAATCCCTTCTCATCACCACTACAGCTATAGATAAAGTTAGCAAGTAGAGGGTGGCGGAAAATAGAAAGATTTCCCCTGATGCTGCGGGAGACCAAACAGAACGTAAAAGTGGAGACGGCATCGGGCTCTAATTTGTCATCTGGACACAAGGCCCACTCCAAAAGAATGCTAATGTGTGCTGCACGTCTTCTGCATGTGTAACTGAGTAACTAATGTTGGGTGTCAGCGTTCTTTATAGCTTGTACTGCGGTTGTTGAAAGCCACTCTTGAAGTGATTTAGTATTTACTAACCATTTGAGAGTTAAAGAAGCTGGAGTAAATCACAAGCTCTTTTGTTCATTGATGGGAAAGTTCTTGGTTTAATTCATTACTATGACATAAATGGTGAGATTTTACCAAAGGTGCGCTGAATATTTGTCTCCTTCTATTTAGTTTTGAGGAACTATTGTCTAAAATATTGGATAAGTTTACCGAATCAGATCTGCAGATGATTGTCACTCATCTTCACCTCTTTGGCTTCTGAATATAATGCTGTTAAGGTATTCTATACCCATCATATCTCCACAAAAGCTTTTACATGTACTTTTTGTCTGGAAGCATAATATTCCAACTCATTCTACAGTAAATGGATTGATGCAAACACTTTTTAGCAACATTTGTTGCAGAGGTGATAAAAATCAGGACTTACATCAGTTTGTCAAAACAGTTTTTCGCATGTTGGCGGCCTGCTAAAGTTTTTACGCACATATAAAGTGAAAACAAACCAAATGTAGTTAAAAAACTGTCAGTGTTTTGCAATAAAAACAGATGTTGCACTTTTACAAGTGTGTTTAGAAAATGAAGTGTGAATTTCTGACTATGTCCTTGCAAATATAGTCACTCATTATACAAAGAACTAACCAGCTGATTCAAATACTGTACAAGAAAATTTTAATTAAAATTTTTCACATAGGGTTTGAAGTAAACTGCAGTGGCTCCATTCATGAATCTTTATGCACCATTTTGAAGCTTGTGTTTGAATGCTCATTCCTACAGATTTCTATCAAAACAAGTAATATCATTTTCATGCATGTCAAAAATGCTTATTAGATTTCTTCACAGTTTTGTACCTTTGATGTTTTACTCATTTTGTACCAGATTCTTTTTCTGGAACCAAATCTTTGTCTGCTACAGAAAATTTTGAGTCAACTTGGCGTCACTTTCTACGTGGTTTGACTGCTGACAAGTTACCTGTGGTTTTATGAGTGAAATAAATAGTCATATATGTATATCCATCCATTACCTTCCACTCAGTCCACGGTCAGGTCTTTGGGACAGCAGACTAAGCAGAGATCCCCACACTTCACTCACTCTATTTCAAGGGAGAGAGTCCAGACATGAGGAAAGCACATAACCACAGAGGAAGGTAGGGATGTATATTGACTAGTCAGTCAGTATTCACATAGTCATACCTTTTGAGTCAACTGTCTCAAATAGTGAACCAATATAAATAAGAACAGGGTGTAATTCAAAGATTTCAAACAACAACATACTCCCAAGGATTAAGATGTGAAAAGTTTTTGACAGTTCATCTCCATGGACCTTGGTTAAAATTAATTAGTACAAAATGGCTGGTGTGACATAAAAGTAAAAAGAAAGGAAATAGCTGTCAATGTGGATTCATGCTTTGTATATAATTTCAATCGTAAATACAGCTAATGGTTATGTTGTCTGTCTCTAAGCACACCACTGTCTGTGCATCCACAGCCTGTCAGCTCTGTCAGCTGGCTGGGCAGATTTCACCTATAAAACTAGCTGTCAGTTGTCATTTATACATCAGTAGGGGTTGCCCTTTTCTACATTGAGAACCAACAAAAAAGAAATAAAAGCCCCGTATCAAAGCACACGGAGAAAATATAAACATACTTTTCCTGGAGCAAGAGACGCTGCATTCTCAAGCTAAAATGATTTCATCTAAAAAGAAGAGGTTGAAGATGATTGTTTTCTGTTGGCTGTGTCCAAGAGAAATCTGTGAAAATACGCTGGCAGAATTTTCATCATCTGTCTCCTGATACTAAATCCACATTCACCTGAGCAATACTAAAGGTCTATCTTTTTATTGTTAAAAGACTAGAATGGAAAATAATGGATGGCCATAACTTACTATAAGCTATCATCCAGCCTTCTTATCCTCCTTCTTATTAATTTTCCTCGGCTTAACTCTCTTCTGACTTCATACTAATTGGTCAGCATTTCCGGTAAGGGCACCAAGCGTTTGTTGATTGCCCCGGTGCTGATGGAGTTCCTTTGAAAGATGAAATAATGCGAACGGATTAGCATCGTTAATGACACAAGAACATATCACAGAGGATGTTGTTTGTTCCTCTCTGTTTCTCCTATCCCTTTCTTAAATAGTAACTCCCAGGCAGGTAGTGGGCGTTGTTTGTTCACAGTGTGGGCCTCTGTGATGAACACCCCCACAGTGTTGACCAAAGTGATTAGTCTGTTTTATGAGCCACCCATGAAGAGTTGTGCTCAATTTAAATAGGTTAGCAGAATGAGAACAACATGCCATCAGCTAAATGCGCTGCCCGCATTCATCTCTGTGGGATTTATCTTAACGCAAGTGCAATTTGACGTCTGCCTTTTCACTACTTTGGTTTTTATTTTTCCCCCCAACGTTTTGGATGCTCAAAGAAAAAGTTGAGCTCCGGTCCAAAGAAGTGGGTGCAATTACGATAACGTCAAAACAGGATGTGATCAATTCTCAGATAAAGGCCTGAATTCAAAAATGGGGTGCGTCGCAATGCGACACAGCACTTAACGTCCCAGTTGGAGACTGATGCCTGTTTGTCACATCAAACATGCTTTTCTCTATTCTGCACTTATCCCTTACCCCTCCCTATGCTTCCCCAGCTTCTTTACAGCAGCTGATTTCATGCTGTAGAGAAACCTTGACTAGAAAATCACACTGGGCTTTGTTTCTAGTCTTCAATACTGCCACTGGCTTGTATGCGTATAAATACAGCAAGTAGTCTGGCATGTGCAGAATCCTCTATTTATTGTCTGCTTCTTAGAACTTGGCCTTCATTTGTCATCTGTCTGTTTCTGCTCACGGTGTTATCAAATCTGAGATGATTTACACACACACACATCTAACAAAAAAAACAACAACACAGCAGTTTCAGTGTCTTATTCACCCTTTTTGTCTCATTCATTAAACGTCCAAATGTCCAAGACAACGGTGCAAAAGCAAATAGAAATTCACATAAAGCAGCCCTTTTTCAGCTCAGCTCCTTTTAAACTATTTTACAATTTTAAATCGGTTGTCATACCGAGGGTGGAACAGTCGTGCAAACAAATAAAACCAATCGAATTTAATGTATTTATCAATATTACAAAGGTAGAAAGAATGATTAGATGAAATCAGCAGCTCTACCCGTGATATTAGAGCAAAGCGTTGACTATTTGCTGTTGTCAAAAATCTCATGAAACTCATCGTTGTCACTTACTTTCTAATTCCCTCCAATTAAAAATAAACAGACATTGACACCACAACAGGAATAGATTACATTATTCCTGTCAATTTATTCCTGTTGACAAAGTATGGTTTCTACCAACCACTCAACACCAGGAGAGTAAAGCTACATTACTGTTTAGATGATCTTAAAGTGACGGTATTTGTATCAATCTATCTGAGCCTCAAGCCTATTGCTGTCCCCCACAGGTCAGCTGGAAAGGACAATTTCCCTACTTAAAGTAACTTGATGAGTTAGCAAGCGTTGAAGGCTACTTTCCCTTCTTACTAATTTGTCTCTAAATTCAACAAACTCGTTGGTCAAACAATTAGATATTATTTGCTGTCTGATTTCAATTACAGCTTGTATAACAAGTATTGCTGGGAGCTGATGAATGTGAATCCTCGAAAGAAAACAAAGAACACAAGGTTCATCACTTTAGTATTCACAACACTGCTTGTGGCTTTGTATAAAAAAAGCTTATCTCAGTCTAGGGGTTACTTCATAACATAGACCCCCTAAGGCAAAGACCTTCACCCATGATCTTAGAGCTGTGGCTTGTTTTGTTGGAGTTTGGCTGCGTGTGTGTGTACTCTTTCCGACTGCTTAGCTTTAAACAAGATGTTCTGAGCTACAGTAAACTTCACCTCCCTCAGCACCTTCCTCATCCTCCAATAGCACCCCAGGCCCTATAAAAACATTGAGATAGAAGAGCATAAAGTTGGCAAGCAGAACACCGACACGGAGCAAGGTTAGACATAACTGGAAGGATGGGTGGATTGATTGTAAAAGATTGGTAGAACAGCGACCTGACCTCGCTTATGAAATCTGGATCCCAGTTTTGCATTTCTCTTGTTAGACAAATTAAATTGGTTGTCTGGCACAGTTTTGTTCAAACCTTTTCTGATTCAAAATGCTCAGAGGGTGTTTTTTTGGCTCAGTGAATCATGGCATTACCATTTAGCAATATGCTGGTGCCATCAAGGAAGAGTAAAAATCAACTCAAAAAGCAGATAGTAGAGTACAGTTTGGCAACATTTTACTTCATTTTTAAATCCATGGTGTCATGAAACCCTGACCAGAGCATCTGAGATCGCAACACCTACACATACCTGTTTTTAGACACACAGAGTTGTGTACATCTCTTAACGTGCCGCTCTTCCTACTCTGATGCGCCCATCATTCTGGAACAAGGGAAATCTGAGCTCATCAGACCGCATGACCTTTTTCCAAATTGAAGCCTTTCCTGGCTTTCAAGTGATAAATGGTTTCCTTAAGGCTACACATCTGTTTATTCGGAGTAGTCTACATTTGTTGCTATTTTTTATGTTTCTTACAAAGAACAAAAACATTTTTATAGCAGCATCATTTCAATGTAGAGAAACAGATTGTCAACCAGAAATCTACAAAAGATATTTACGGATAAGAATTCAAACACTCTGCATATTTGTTTTGATTAAGGAGACATGAGTTGGCTGATTCTTCTCTGGACTTTTATGTCGAAGAATCAAGGCAGGTGGTTCATGCTCAATTACCAAAACTAGGCTGGAAAAGGCAATGTTTTAACACTCAGGTCTTAGTTGTATATCTTAGAATGACTTCAAAGGTAAAAGAAATGTTGCGTTTACGCCATTATTTGCTGCCCTAATTTTATGCTGTATTGAGATTTAGAGACTGGCCTGGTTGTTTCATTACCTTTGTTGACAACATTTTGGGTTATTGTCTCTGTGAAACCTGTCCACGACCCATCGTCAGTGTTCTAGATGAGGAATAAAAGAAAATTATTTTTCTGTATATTGTCCATTGTATTGTGTCAGATTTTATGAAATGTCCTTATTTAAAATTGTTTTCTAAACAGTCCAAATATCCATTTCTTGAGATAGGAAGAGGCTTTCAAAAAAAAAAAAAACAAAAAAAAAAAGCAGTGAGCTGCCACAGGCGAGGGAAGGGCAGAACTGCATCATCCTATCCTCTAGTCACTTCAGGACACTAGCATCACTGATGTAAAATCTTAGACGTTTTGAAGTCGAAGATTTATATACCTTAATACCCATAAATAGCTCATGCCTTGTTAGTATGAGTATGTTTGGTGACTGTGGCTTCAGTGGCAATCAGTCCTCAAAGCATTAAGCTAGACCTTAGATGGTGCTCTCCACTCAGGGAGATTGATGGTCATTTTGTATTTTCTGCATTTTGAAATAATCACTTGTCACTTTCTTATCAAGGTTACTGCTGATGCAAGCCCCTTCCAGCTTTATGCTGGAAGGGGCTTTATGCTGGAAGGGGCATAAAGGAAGGATGAGGAGGATGTCTTTACTCTGACATCCTTTGACAACTCTTTGGTCCATGGACAGGTGTGCTTTCTGTAAATAATTGATTAATCTCGGCGCTTCATGGGAATTTTGCCTGATGCCATGTAAATTATTTCTTAGCTTTTTGTAATGCATTTTTCAGGATATTTTCTTGATATCTGCCCACATCAAATTAGGACTATGAGAAAAACGAAGTGAACAAACTCATTAAAGGACAAGCTACATTGCATCTTTTAGCATTAAACTTCAACAGCTCCATTTGCATCAAAAGCTGAGACGTGACTCTCCTTACTCAAATTTTTACATGAAATATGAACCTACTAATTGCTGTGTGGATTCGATGTCGTTCCAGAGAGGAACTGGAGAACTTTGTGTCCAGTGGCACCCTGAATCACCTGAAAGTGTGTTTCTCCAGAGAAGATAGGAAGGATGAGGAGGAACCTCCCTCAGCAGCACAACCCAGATACGTCCAACACAATCTGTTGCTCTGCTGCCGACAAGTCACCGACATCCTGCTCAGACAGGACGGCTACATCTATGTCTGCGGGTAAGACCGACACTGATCTTATTTTAATCTTAATCCATCCTGAGTGTTTCTTGTCCTTTTCTAATCTATTTATCATTTTTCCCATCATCCTTCTGCAAAGGCTGTCTGATGTTCTGGTTGTTTCAGTATTCAGTGTGTTCACACAATGGTGGCAGAGCATCTCTGCCTCTGCTTTTTCCTTGACTTTAAACTCTTTTTTTTCCCCCTTTTTGGTAAATAGTACTTGCTCCTACGTCACTACAGATTCACATTGTGTATAAAGTTAATTTTCATTCGGAACTGCATCATTATCATGATTACAAAGTGGACAAATTAATTTTACAAGAGCAATCACCTGAACATGTGGAGCCAGCACAGCAGCAGAGGAAATCTAATTACCTGTAGCTTACCAGCATAGTTTCTTACAAAGGTTATGAATAATTCTATTGTTTGAAAATATTCTTTAATTTTGCTGAAAATGAAAGCAGTACCCTAAATGACTCAATTTTGGTGTAGCACAAAGATAATGCTCTAATATAAACAGGTACTGCAAATACTTATTAAATTAACCTGTAATATTTCAGACTTGCATATATTTTTTATTAATTTGGTATGATCGAACCTGTTGAAAAGCTGTGTGTGTGTGTCTGAGGTTCTTTTGTATCCTCATGTAAGTCCAGTCTGACTTGATGAAATTAATATATGTTACCCTCTTCTGATCTGGACATTTGTTGTTGGAAGGGAGTCATAGAAGTCTGCATTTTTGTCCTTATTACTCAGATTACATGTTTGAATATAGTTTTGTTTTTTAATTGAATGGGTGAGGTATGTTGCAAAATTAAATTATTTAGATAAAAAACCTCACTGTGTAAGAATATTGTGATAGCAGGGAAATCATATAATTGGTAAAATAAACTAAACTGTAAGATTTTTTTAGTTTCCTGAAATTAGCAGTATTGGGTTTTTAAGTGTTTTTAACTATACTTAAGTATTTTTAAGAATTATTCTCAAAAAGAGAAGGTATTTGTTTATTTTCCTTTGCCAATATCAAGTCCCAATCTTATACTGCATCAATGCTAATAGAAGTAGTGTAGCTGCTTGAATGTTATCCCAACCAGAGTTTCTGTTGGTGAACCAGAGGATTTTGCTCTAACGTGAAGTAAACAAGATCAAGGAAGCAAATTTTATGTCCTGACAACGCAGCAGCTTAAAACCTGCTTAGCTTCTTTACTTGTTTCTCACTGGACATTTAACATCACATAAACAGAAATGTCTTTAATATACCCATGCTCTTCTCTTGCAGCACCCAGTATAGTCTATCCTTAAGTTTGAATATAAAGGTGAAAGGCCTATGCAAGCAGTCCTTTTTAAACATATTCAGCTCACTAACAGTATGGCAAAAAGAAAGTCATAACCAAAAACAAGTGTTGGTAGTTGAGTTTAGTCAGAGACTACAATACTGATCACCCCTAAACGCCTTAATATTTAACATTTTATGTTACTAATAAACTCTGTAATGCTCAAAAGAACAGTCTATTCAGAAGTGTAAATACAACAAAAATGATGGTCCCTGGTGTTCGGTCCCCCCCGCCCCTCCTAAAGAAAATCCTGCTTACCATGGAGGAGTGTTCACCAATTACCGGTGAAATGTCTGCCATGCTACAGTGATTTTCCCAGGCACTTTCAGATTTTGTGGGTTGTGTTGTTCTTCCTTCCTCCTTCATTACACCCCAAAGGTGTGGGGATTCAGGCCATACATCTTATGTTCCCCTTTTCCTCTATGCTTTGGAACATTTTTATTATCCTGGTAAAATACTATCACACAGTGTGAACATGTCATGGTAATTTTAACTGTGCGACCTGTTTCACAGGTCTTTTGGTGCATCGTTAAACAGCAAAATGGATAAGGTAGTATCAAGCACAACAACTTGATGTCAACTGTCAACAAGAACTACAGTGTCTTGCAAAAACAGCAGCATCAAATAGTGTTTAATTGTGTAGCTGAAAGAGAAGGACAGCAGACCTTCAACTTTTTTTTTCTTTTCTTTTTTAAATATGAAAGTTATGGCAAGCATTTATATTCAGCCCCTCTGAGTCAACACCTTTCACTGCTACAAGCCTTTTTTAAGTTATGTCTCTGCTGGTGTTGCACATCTAGAGACAAAACATGTTTCCTGTTCTTTGCTCAAACTCAGCCAGATTTAATGGAGAAGAATCGGTTCTCCCTTTCTCAGTACTCGGATTTTATGCCATGAGCACTTATGATGCCACCACTAAATACCATGTAATCTCTTCAAAATCTTTTGCAAGCTGCAAAAAATCATTCGTGCTTGACAAATATTTAACCCTTTTTCAAGATCAGATAAGATAAGATTTATTTGTCATTGTCATCAACAGATTACAACGAGATTGAGATTTGCTCGACTCAGTCTACTTTTGAACTTCAGTTCTGTGCCAATGTCTGCAGAGTTCCATATTTTTTGAAGAGACATACTTATGTGTGGTATATGAAAACAAATCCAAGTTGTTAAGCTCGTGTGCTGCAGTGCCTTGCTTACAAGACAGCTCTCACTTTTTAAAGATACAAACACAAGTCACATGATTACAGATTCCTTTGCTGCTGTTTCCTTCACTGTGATGCAGCAGTCTGCTCTGTTTATAGTTCATACATATCCTGCTGTCCTCCCTCCCTGCAGCATTACAACACTTGTTTGTCTTAGTCAGTGCAAATTGTCCCTGTCAGAACAAAGAAAACATCAAAGACTTGTGGGTATCAAACATGCCAAATCCTGTCAGCGTTGTAAAGCTGCTACTGTACATACCACATTATTTTTCCTGTTGTTTCTCACTCTCCTGCCTCCCTCCTCACCTTCGAGTAAATTACCTTTGAAACATCAAAACCGTGTGAATTTTCGCAGTCATAGAACATCCCCATCTTTCCGCTGAATCTCTGCAGCAGCAAACTCGAGGATTTAACCAGGAGGTATTCTAGAGATGGCAGCAGTTATGGGAACTATTGGTATGTCACAGGGTATTCAGAGTCTTGCAAAAGTATTCATACCCCTTCAGCTATTCTAACAGAGTGTTTGACACATTACATTTACGAAATTCTGTGAAATATGTTTAGACTGTATGCAATAGACCATCAAATGATTGTGAATAAGAGGAAACTAACACATGACTTTTACACCCTTTGTAGAAATGGTACTAATTGCCTTCAAAAGTCAACTAGTTAGTGCAGTTCACCTGTTACTAACAGAGCTGTTCAGTAAAGGCCTCAAAGGCTTTTTAGGAAACAGTAGTGAACAAACAGCATCACAGGACTCCTTCCATTTCACCTACATACGCTATTTTGTGTTGGTGTATCGCACACAAATACTACAAATGACACTGAAGTCTGTGGTTGCAACATGGGAAAAAGTGAAAATATCCAAGCGGTATTAGTTCTGTTGCAAGGCACTTTAGGAGGAATGAAAGACACATACATACTTTAACAGTACTGTTTTTTGTAACATATGTGCATTTTTCCCCCTTCCTAGGGATGCCAAGAACATGGCCAAAGATGTGAATGAGACCCTGGTGGAGATGATTAAAACTGAGCTTCAAGTGGACCAACTGGAGGCCATGAAGACGCTAGCAGGACTTAGAGAGCAGAAGCGCTACTTACAGGACATCTGGGCCTGACTGTAGATGACTAGATAAAGGATTTTTGCTGCATTTGCTGGACTAAAAAAAAAAAAGGATAGTGCAAGATATATATTTAGCCTTCTCAGCTGTAACCTCTTGATCCATAAAATTGTCGCTGCAGACGCTTGAAGGTAGTTTACGCCAGCCAATGTCACCGAGATAGAGTCACCCATGTGACCTGTGGATATCAGTTCAGTCCACCTTCCTTGCCTTTGCTGTTTAAACAGAGCTGACCTTGGTCAGTGCTGGAGATTAGCCCCGGGGTGTGAAAAGGCTTTTAGTGTAGACACGACGCCTCGGTTTGTCCTTTCTGATGAAAAGGCATTTATTACTGTCGGCCTTAATGGAGTGACTTTGATGAGACTGAGCGCGGGATACTTTTCGCACCTTGACAGCACATTAATCTGTATTTTTTTTATTTTTTTTTTAAACCGCGCGCATACACAAATAAACTGAGGCATTCAAGTAAGGGGAAATTGTTTTTCTTTCTTGTGTTTGTTCTTGTCGTCTGTTTCAACTAAATGTACCGCTGCTAAAACTCGATCTGTCACTACTTGTTTGTGTTGGTGTATCGATCTGTCACTACTTTTGTATTTTTTTCTGCTGACTAATTTAGAAGTCTATTCCCCTTAGTGATTCAATGTTTTTTTTGTTTTTTGTTTGTTCTAGTTTTTTTTTTTTTACAAAATTCCAAGTGCTACAATTATTGCATTCCTACAGTTCGTATAAAACAAAAACAAATTTAATTGAAGGGTTTTTTTTTTTGTATTATTCATGTAGAAAATACTATCTTGGAAATTTTAACTCATTTATTCTTTTCCTGATGTGTGAATAAGAAGCGAGGCAGGTCAGAGGCGACCTCTCTCTGCAGGTTTACGACAGAAATGTTTAGTGAGTCAACTTTGTGAAATCTTCTAGAAGTTCAGTCTTCTAAGATCGTTCAAGAATTCTAGGATTCTTGATTCTAGGATTGTTCAAGAATTAACAGGAGGGGGGTTTGTAATCTGCATCAATGATTTTACTTGGAGTAAAAAAAATAGAAAAGAGTTCTGTTAATGTTGAAATGTTCTCAGATTAAAGAACATTTAAAGGTTGACCTTTTTCTACAATTTCACTGTCAGATTATGATTATGATAAGTTTTTCATTTTTCCTTTTCACACCACTTTTTTGTAAAAAAAATAAAAAAATGTTGGATTCAAATTTGTTTTCCCCCCATTAGGCTCTTATAAAGGTTGAGTGTATGTTATGCTTATTATAGATATGTTTACTTTCCACAGAACTGTAAGAGGTTTAAAAGTTAATTTAAATTTGCTGAGTTTACGCATCTGTCTGTTTTAAAACCCCTCCCCGCTGAAACGTCCAGTATTGGTTCGGATCGTCCTGCTGATTGCTTCTGAGTGGACTGAACATAACCTTGTTAGCCACAAAGCAAGCATTATGTAAATGTGTTTCATTCTGATGGATTAAACGGAACAAGGTGTCTCAGGCTTTCATGAGCAGCGTCCGCTGAAAATGATTGACTTTGTAATTCTGCTGAATTTTTTTTTTTTTACCGAAAATGCTTGAAAAAAAATGATAGCAAGCTTTATATATATATATATATATATATATATATATATATATATATATATATATATATATATATATATACATATATATATATATATATATATATATACATATATATATATATATATATATATATATATATATATATATATATATATATATATATATATATATATATATATATATAAAGAAGCATAATATGTATTCTTCAAAGTATGCCAAAACCCAGCAGAGTAATAGATTTTTACTCATTTATCATTCCAGAGTGCTAAAAATCAAGAACAGAGCGTTGCAAGTCTGAGTGATAATGAGCCGGGACGACCAAAGCAATTAATCTAACAGACTTTGTTGGTGCCTGTCTGTCTGCCCCCACATACCCAGCAGACCTTCAGCATGGAGGAAATAAATGCCAACATGTATGGAAGGCAGACATGTTCTACCATCTCTCAAACTACGGTAAGCACATATTGCAAATACAAATTAATAAACAACTTTTTACTCTGCGCATCTATTGATTGACCTCCCTCTGTGGAAACATTAACTTTTCTTGGTTTGCTCACGAGGCATTGGGAATTATCTGGGAGCTAATGAACTCTGATTGATGGGGGTGATTGTTTTATTTAAATTTAAGAGATAATTTGATTCCTCAAGGTGACTTTGTTTTGAAGAAGGGGGGCCTACTCTGCTAATTGAAGGCGTTGCGCACCGAGCATTGGAGTGCGGTTCCCGAGAGATGCTTCTCCGGCTTAAGCCTCCTAATGGCAGACTCTTTATCCTTTAGTAGAGAGGCGAGTGTGGGAACAAAACATGTTTACAATGTTGGCTGTCGGAGCTACAGATGACATCGTGATAGCTGCGTTTTTGGAGCCAAATAAATAAAACATTGGCTCTGGCAGAAAGCATGTCGCTGCTATAGTAAATACCGAATTTAATATGGAGTCCAGGCACAGCTGTGTGCACCTCCACGTCCTCATCTCTCACTGCTCTCCTGCTTCCACTAGTCACAAAATGAGCACAAAATGAAAATAATGACGCTGCAGCATCACCAATCACAGTGTTATACATAACCGGCAAGACTCTAATTTGTTGTTGGGATAAATTACAACAAAATTGCATGTATATATTAGGAAGTAAGTTTAATGAAAGTGGCACAGCTGTGACCATCCTTCTTGGTAAAGTTAAGAGGCATGAAGTACACCTTGAGCAACTCCGTCCTTATTTACCTACACTATTAACATGCGCTCGTCTCCAGTTTAGGAAGAAAAAAAAATGACCGCGGCGAAGACGGAGAGCCTGTCCAGGGAGAACCACCTCGGACTGATGAAGTTTTAAATTAAGTCTTCATAATTAAAAAGGGTTCACTGTGGCAGTTTTCGTCCCGCAGCGAGAGTGAAAGGCAGAGCGGTGGACGTGGTCAGGCATAAATCAGAGCGACTGGAGGTCAGCGCGGCCACGGCGAAGCAGGCACCTTGTGTGATAGATGCCCCCCTGCTAAGAATGGCTTAAATGAAGCAGAAAGAAGTGTGCTGAAGATAATGGCTGTTATTATGGAAGTGTGGGCAGTGCCAAGTTGGGAGTTGCACTTTGTGTCAATGAATTGTGGGAATTAGAAACGGGACTGATGAATACGGGACTCCTTAGAGCAGAAAGTGCAAAAAGTGACGCCGAAGGGAGCAACTCGAAAGCAGCGTGCTCTTCCTCCCGGAGTTCTGCCCAAGTGAGGTAAGTGAGTGTACACAGTTCCTGGTGAAAGTATTCATGGCCTTTGAACTTTTGCCACAATATAACTACGAACTTTATTGTATTTTAGAAGGATTTTATATGTTAGACCAGCACAAATTAGTGCATCACTATATCAGTTTTGCACATTTACAGGCAAATTGTTTTTTCATTGTTCCTCTTTCCAGGACAGCTCAGGCGACAACTGACTGGAGAACCTAGTGTAAGCCACACATTCTGAGCTGATTCAAGTATGGGCTTTGACTGGGCTATTCTAACACATGAATAAGTTAAGGTGTTTTGCAACCTCCGAGCAGTTCTTTATTTCAGAATTGCACCTTAATTTAGCTCCATCGATTTTACAATTAACCGACATCCACTGTATAGAAAAGCTTTTGGTGTTTTTCCACCAACCTTCATCATAATTATTGTGTATTCAGGGTGAAAACTAACAGTTGTGTGGTCCACAACTTAAAGTGATCATGTTAACCCATCTGAGCTTTATATGTCTGCACTTTGTCTAGAGTTACCTTGGGGCATTTTTTTCACATTTCTGTCAGTTTAAGCAGATGCCCATGTTTTGCTAGTGCAATATTGTTCCAATTTCTTTTTCAAACACTTTTTCTGTGCTACATTTCTCCAAGTTTTATCCCTTCTTCTCGAGTCTGTTTGTTCTGAGATTAGATCAGACGAATTAATTGCACTGATTAGGTGAATTCTCAATTCAATCAGTCGCATAGGATTTTATTTAGGGATATCATAGTGAAGGGGATTAAAGCATGTGTGCATGGCACACTTTTCAGATTTCATGTTATATCAATCGTGTTAAAAATACCAACAACATAGGTTGAAGTTTATGACTGAAAAGTGACAAATTGACAAAAAAAACCTAAAGTGATATAAATACTTCTTTCAGTGGCACTGAATGTCCCATTTATTTAGCTGAAAGGTAAACAGGCTGGTGAGAGTTGAAAGTTTTGTCACTTTTTAACTTATGTTACTTATGTGTTTATATATATTAAAAAAAACTCATCAAAATGAAAGCTGCCATGAATGACTCAGGATGGTGTTCTTGCATGAGCTCAGTCAGAAGAAATCCTCTTCCTCAAATCCTGTCAGCTCCTTCTCAACTGCGTTTTATCACCACAGAGAGACACTTCCACTCCGTCTCAGCTGTTCTCCGTCTGTCGTCAGTGACCCGGGAATGTCAGCTCAGCTCTTTCATGTGCCATTGAAGGCAGCCAGGCAAGCGAGCACGGGTTCACGTAGACAGAAACACAGTGAGAGCCTGCACCGCAGTGTCCCAGCTGTGCACAAACACTTTACCTTTCACCATCTGTCCAGAGAATTACAGGAAAACCAGATTATTTTTTTTTCTGAAAAAGAGAGAAAACAAGCTGCAGCACTTCCATTGAGTTTTCCGTTTGAACTCTTAGATACTTGTGTTCTTTTGCTCTCTGTGTATTGATGGGGCAGGAGAGAGATCTCTGCTTCCTGTTCAGCAAAACAAACATTTGCTGTAATTGATGCTGGCAGGAGGAAGACGTATCCAGGAAGAATCCCATTGGGTTTTCAGAATGTTTGCACGCCGGATACAACTGATCAGAAAGAATATAAAAAAATAACATATATACTAGCATTACTTTCACATATTTCACCCAGGGTGCTTACCTGTGACCAGTGCATGAACGATTTTCTCTCACATTCAGGTACTGTGTCCACATGAATAAAATGGAAACTGCTTAGCTCATCGAATGTATTAATGATGTTTCAGCGATGGCCGAGCTTGCTGTCTCCATTTGTCAAGGAAAATATAAAAATTGGTTGGGCATTTTTAAACTTCCAACGACAGGTGAACACTTAGCAGAATTTATAGCCTCCTCGTTCCTGACAGCCGTAATGACTTATGCAAATCGGAGGTTAAGTGCAGAGATGGGGCTGTTCTGTAGAAAACAGAGACGTGCAATGGACTGGTGGAAAGTGGAAGGAAAAGACTGACGGTTGGATGAAGTGCGAGCACTTGACATTTGTCGCCGCTGGATGCGTGGGAAGTCCAACGTCTACTACTCTGAAGATGTTTAAAAATGCACATGTGAAATTAATTTGGAAGAAAAAGACTCATCGGCTGTGCCTTCATATGATGAATGAAGAAAGAAAAATATTTAGAACAACTGGGCACAAACTGCCACAATATGTCTTAATAACAGCAATGTTTTTCTGTAACCTGTGAATTCACATTACAACCACAAACTATAATCTGTTTAATTGAAATATGAGTGATAGGTTAACAGTAGTGCACAACTATGATATAGCAGGAAAGAACAGATGCTTCTAATCTTTTTTTTTTTTTACAAATAAATATTTAATAAGTATTTATTTCAAAAGTAATACTTATTACTTTTGATAAGTATTGTCAAAAGTAATACTTTTGATAATACTTGCGTGTCTGACACAGCGTAAATTGTGGATCAGAGTGGGTTGTGGGTTTGATTTCCAACTTCTTATTGGCTCTTGTTGATCCCTGAGCAAGGCACTTAACAAGTTGCCTTCTGAATTGTCTTACAGTGTCTGAATGTGTCTATGATTGGTTGTGTCTTTATTGTGAAGCGCTTTGAGTGGTTGGTAGAAAATCACTATGTGAATTATTTTATTTACCATTCCATTTTCAGACTGAGCGAGGGGAGCATTGAACAGAGAAGTGGTTCTTGAAGAGGGGCAGAGATCCGCAGCTCAGGTGGGAGAATCTGTTGACTGGGAGAGAAGTAGCTCTAGAAGCTGGTCAGAGTTGATCGGAAGATTGAGGGAGCTAAATATAGGCCACTCCTGGGAAAAAACAAAACAGGGCAGAGGACATTTCCTTAAGGACATTACCGCTATCTATGCAGACAGAGCTACAATGGAATGGTTTAGATCAAAGATTGTTCACATGGTCTAGCGCAAGACACTCTTCTTTCATCTGACTGAGCTACTGCTGTGCTGCAAAACAAAATGAGCCCAAAACCCATTCACTAGATATGCAAAACTAGTGCAGACATGCCCCAAAAGACCAAATATGGTTTTATCATATGAACCAGTGGGGGATATGAAAACTGTTTGTTCATCAAAATACTTAAATCATCCAATATTTTGTGTTGGTCATCATGTAAATTTTTAAGAAAATAGATTGAGGTTCGGGGTTGTAATGGCAAAATGCGAAAAAGTTGCATTGGTGTGAAAACCACAGGGCTGCACTGTAAGCAGTAAAATAAACACCAGGATTGCTGCTCTCAGAAAGATTCATCACAAGTGATATTGTTCAACAAGGTCAAAATATGAGGATTATCTTTCTGTTTGCGAAGCGAATAGGCTTCTCGTGTTTACTGATGCATCTCATCTTGTCCTTTTGCTGAAACCCCGCCAGTGACCGACCCAATCTCAGCCAAAGCTTGATAAGATACCCAAGAGCTGTCTGGTGAGTGGGGCTCATCAGTGGCAGATTAATGTCCAGCTGTAGTCTCTGCACCATGCTGTGAAAGGGATGAACAAAGGGAGGCAAAGACGGGGGATGACATTGTACAGAGGGGACAAGCTGCGGCTAGAAAATGGGTAAATTATGAAGGTAGCGCCAAGTAGAAAATATGTAAAAATACATTCAGGTCAGCAAGGATAAAGTGATGATTAGGACAAGGTAGATGTAGAGCAGGTGAAGCAGCAGAGGTCTGTGACCCTTAATTTATTGTTTCACTCTGTGAAGTGAGGAGATGTAGCTTGAACTTTCATGACCCGTCTGAAGATTTGCCTCCTGTAGAACTCGACCCACAGTTGCTTCAACAAACCTACAGGAAAACATTTGGAAAATAATAATAAGTGGACCCCAAGGTGCGTCGCTTTATGTAGTCAAAGAAATACAAAGATCTTAATGCCCAAAAAAAAGATATATAAACTCCCCAAGGCAAAGGAATGTTTTTAAAAATAAGCAGCTGTTTGTGTGATGAATTACCATCTCACTGAATAACAGCACATGTGCGAGTAATAGCACAGCTGGGATTCTACACGGTAATTACTGTTTTATTGAAAAATCTATAAGTAAGAAGAAGATTTGTGAAGGGTACCACGTTACAGTGTTTGCAGTGCGCTATTCGAGGCGAATCATTCATCACCGCAGGAGCTGAGATTTCTGCTCATTTTAGAAATTGTGCTTTAAATGAATTTGCAAAGATACATAAAGTGAAAGAAAATATTAGAAACTGAAAGAAAGAACTGCTGAAAAAAAATCAAACTTTTACACGACAATAAATGCAGTTTGCCAGACTCTGCAAATATTGGAATTTTAAATAGATTTTACTTTAAGATATACTTTCATCTGTTATTCAACAAAGCATTGCAATTTCATCCTTTTACATTTTTTGAATGAAGTAGTCATATATTTTTTTAATTGATCTGCCTAATTTTGATTAAATATTGCCTGGTTGTCCACCTGGATTGGCGGCCATCCCCCAAGATTTTGTCTAAGATTGCATGTGCAATGCATGATGTGCACAGTAAATGGACTAGTCAACACCTCTTTGCTATTTTATTTTACTGAAGTTTTTACATGTCTTGGTATGCAGAAGCAGTTTTATTCGCTGATACAAACTTTCAATTTTACACTTAACGCAATGCAGTTCGGTAAGTGTCATTCTCCTGGAATCGGCCCAATCCAGCCTCATCCTCTGAACTGCTAGACACTAGACAGCGATGCATGATCCGTTACCTCAAACAACACGGTCCATGTGCGTTACATCACCACATCCAGCACTTTCATTGCAGCTGGTGACATACAGTAAGGCTTGGCTGCAGCACTTTGCCATGGAGACCCACTACATGAACGTCTTTTCACTGTTCTCTATAAGAGCACTTGAAGTTTGGAGTTCTGTAGCTACCAACTTTGGAGAAAATTAGCAGCCTCTCTTGCCTCACGACTTGATTTATTGTCATCCTATCATGGTGTGACAGTGGCTGGTGACCAACTGTTTCACCAAATGTCTGTAGAAGAACAACAAAGCAAGCAATGGAAAAGTCTGTTTAGCAGTACAATAGTAAAACCCTTCTTATAATACCTGACTTGCTTTTTACATGTCTCCACTGGTATTTGGTCAGTTTATCTTTGTAGATGAACTCCATGTCTTCTGATCTTTATTACCATCCAAACCATTCAAATCAATACTCTAGTTGGGTCACTTCAAAATGTTTAAGTTGCTTCAAGTCAGAAGAAGCAAGTTAGTAAAATTAAGATTACTTTAAGCCCAAATCTGCCAGGCGTTTGAATAATGTTGGGCTTAACTGTATAAACATGAACCCATTCAAACTCAGGATCTCAACTTTTCAAAGAGCCATTAATGTTGAGTTTGATTCAGCAGCAGTTATGTGATTAAAAGCTGCTTTAATGCTGCCGTTATTGTTGATAGATCACTGTTATTGCTGCAGGATATATTACTTGGAGTCAACAAGTAAAATAACTTGTAATAACAACTTTAGAGTGCTGTGTTCTTTCGTTGACAGTTAAATGACCATTATAGGCGTTTCACAACAGTTTTCATCACACTCTCTGAAGGAGAGAAAAAAGCTGCTCTTAGTCTGGTGTAAAATATGTTAACCTAGTGTTATAAATCATAATAAATACTATTCAGAAAAATGAGCAAAAAAAATGTACTTTTACTTGAAAACTCTACATTATACACAAAATCCAACTGCCAATGACAATAACCAATCTACTGTACATCTGCAAAGGAAAGAAAAATTGAAACTAAGCAATCTTCATTTTCCACATTTAACACATTGTCTATTTTGTCGTTGGACACAAAAACCCCACAAGAAATTATGGTGAGTCAAAGCCAAGAATTAGAAACAGACTTAATTTTTTTTTTTAGAATGAAATGCAAATTGTTTTCTTAGAAGAACCATAAAGAAAGATAAAAAGAGAAGTAAATAAATCTGCTTTTTGCACTTTTGATCAATTTTAGCAGTGCAGCATTCAGGAACAAAAAAGCTACACAAAAGGCTCAATTTGTGCCTACCATTTTTATTTTCTACTTAGAGTTGGCTTGTGCTAAAAAGTTAATTACAAATCATGTCAACATTTGTCACAATAAAAGCATAATATGACCATAGAATGTTATTTAAAGTTCAGTCATTAACTAGCAGCTACATTGCTTATTTTCTGTTGTGTCCAGCATGATATCCAGTCATATTCAATAAATTGGAACTTACTTTCTAGTGAGACTTGTTTGTCAGGTTAACCTTGGAAAACCTTTTTAAAATAAAAACCTTTAAGTAGGTTTTATTCATACCGTTCTTTGAGCTCACATTAATGGTAAACAAATGTTATTTAGTGGTCTGAGATTATATTCTAATCTTAAATGCCCTGATATTTATTTAGCTCTAAGTGAAAAATCATAATTAAAATAAATAAAGAACTGTAAATAAATAAATAAAGAACAGAACATCCAATTTCAGCGGCTCCCATTCAAACCGCACCATCCTCCAGCTCCTTAAAGGAGGCGTGGTCTTTGCAGAAAGATGCGAGTTTGAAGCCATATGGACATTTTAATTGTGGTAACTTTCTTTGAAAGAAGGCTGCTGGCACTGCAAGGTCTTAAATCTCTATTTTTATTGCTTCAAAAGGTACTGAAACCATAAATACATTTTGTACAATGAACTCAATGTGATACGTTTAGTGTGCTTTGGCCAGACTGATGAATGTCTTTCAGCCATAACAGGTCTAGAAGTAAAAATATATTCTACATTTTAGTCAAACTTGATTGCTACTACATGAATGATGCAATATCCGACCCATCAGGATGATTGATTTCAACTGCCCAGCTTGCAAACATTCACTCTGCACACGTATAACACTGGCTTTGCTTTGCTCTACTCTGCTTGCACATGTCAGGTGTCAGATTAAGTGATTTAGCTGCAGCATAATGTCATGACATGCTGCTGACTTGCCCACTCTACCAATTCAGTGTTCTTATACCATGTTATTTCCTGGCACTTCTGCTGATTTATCCCCCACCTGCTTGTTAATTGCAGTTAATTAGGATCACCTGGGTTTCCAGGTGTAACTCATTCTCTGATTGGACGGTTTGAATAAAAATTAGCCATGGGATTTGAAGACCTTGTTCCAAGGTCACTGCTCCACTCACCGTCCTGTTTCTCTTCACTGTACTGAATATCAAAACTAATAAACCGAATGGACTGCCAAGACTTCCCACCGTCCTCTAAAAAAAAGTAATCACAATAATGAAAAGTACTCCTCCATATGAGTCCGCCATATATTTCCCTCGAGATTTATGTATGCATGTTTGACTCCCATTAGAGCGTGCACACACATATTCACGTGCGCAATCTGAGACCAGTGCTGAAGCCGAAATTTAGCTGTTTATCTCCAAACTGACGGCGGCTCTGTGATAAATCACCGTCTCTGACAGATACCACAGAGTCTCATGCAAGCGCATGAATATCACGCTGAAAAAAAGGAACGAATGAGACATTTGGGTGCAGCAAATTTACTGCAAATCTCAGAGGAGGTTAGGCAAGGAGGCCAAGAGCAAAAAGTGGAAAAAGTTGGATTTTCCACTGGATCGCATTTCTGAAAGTCAAGTTCTAAAAGTAAAGGTCAGTGACAGATTTGTAGTTTGACAAATTGTTTAAATCTTTTAGACGGTCACACTTTTATTATTGTAATAAAATTTAAATGTACCAAAGATGGAACTGTTATTATCTACATAATGATTTAATAGATTAGTGAAACAGTGAAACATATCACCCTCTAGGAGTCATTATATAAAAATTCAAAGCACTGCATTTGATAACAGTATAACCCAAAGACAAAGGATGGCTGTTTCATGGTCTTAGCTCTGTCTTTTCCCTTGTTTTAATTGGAGATTGCTTCTGTTATCTGCACTCCGGAAATGACATGAGCAGCCCTAAGGTTTTCTTCCATTTTACTCATATAATGTGATTTTGGCTGAGACCTGCAATGCAAAGAAAACACCCCCTAGACATCTTTAAGACTTTTGGTTAGTAGAAAAATGTGCCTCTCGTTATGTAGTCTTAAAACCTTGTCTCATACAATAATTAATGCAGTGCCAAGATGCTGTGGTGTCTTCATACACAAATTCATTTTCACATGGATGATATGGCTGGTTGTCCAGGGCATCAACCTGCCAGGGACTTTGCAAGTCTGAAAAACATATGTTCTCTATTGCTCATTTGCATATCCAGTCTGCAATGTTATGGACATTGTAAACATTATTAAAAATGTGATTGAACATTGCTTGGCCAAGAATGTGAAAGTTGGTATACAATTGGCCAAATCCCATCATGCATTGCAATACATTTCACAATGTTCAGTTTTGTCACTTTTTAAACTGAAATCTGGACTGCTTCTAATCATTTCTGGTTCACAATCAAAACCACTTAAACTAGTCAAAGATTATCACTAGATTGTCTTATACTGAACAAAAATTCTTTGAAACTTAGTTTGAGATTTATGAAACATGAGACGATGTCCCCAAGGTCCTGAACCAAACCACAGACAAGTGCAGTGAAGAATAATATCCAGTGTATCCTTATTACAAACACATTTAATGACTTAAGGAAGAAAGAATGGGCTGCTCAAGCTTAAATTTAGTGGTGGAGATTCTGCAATAAACAAAGGGTCAAAATATACACTGGCTAAAATTGCCTGGCCAAAAAGAAAAAAAAAAAAAACTATAAAAAACCGCATGGATGATTATCTTTCAGTTGGCAACACATTATGTGATACCAACTGATGCTACGAGTAGTTTCTCATTTTTTTAAATAACACATTAAAGGCACCTCCTGCGGTTATGGGAAACATGTTAGTCTGTTTAAGAAAAGTGAACTCACTGGCATGCATCAAGCAGAGAAAACATCTGAGGAGAAACTAGTAAAATTAGGTTAGGATTTGTCCAAATTACTGTCATTGTTTCTGACCCAAACTGTCTAGAAGAAAAGAAATGGCTTAAAATGTTAAGAAAAACCCAGAGACTAACAAGCCTGTCATGAAGTGGGAAATTCTGGAACACCACTATCAGTGTCTAACCAAAGCTATACATAGGTTCCTGTTGCTATCTTGAATATCTTTAGAAAATCTTTAAATTATATAACAAAGAATAACAATTTCTTATAACCTAAAAAAATGGGAAAAAATGTTTTTTAAAAATCCATGTTAAAAATGTGCAAAGAAGTGAGTAAATTGCTGCACCTGACTCTGCATGGCACCAGCTAACAGTACATCCTATTTGTTGATTTGGTTTATATGCACCTGGAGGCTTGATCTTTCTCCTGCTTTCCTGCTGCTGACAGACTCCCCTATCTTATCCATATTTGGCACTTTGACACATTTAAACAGTTTGCTCCGAGACGACCAGTCATGCTGATAATATCCAAAATAGAAATGTTCCAAAATACAAAATATAGCTGTACAACTTGAGTGGAAGGCAGTCAAATGACAGCTATGAACTGCAATGGAGAGCTACGCTCAACAGGGATTGTTACGCATTTACATCAGCTTTAACATCAGCTAAACAAGACTAGACTGTTCTGAATAAGTAAATTTATCACTCACTGAGTAACATCAAGGGACAAATTGAAGCAGTTACTGTGGGGATGAGACTTGGCCCGAGCAGATAATCTAGCCCTGTGTGAGATGTTGCCGCACCATACAGCATGCAACGCGGAGCCGGCTAATCATGTATTCCATCGAGCTTTGAGGGAGATGAGATGGGAAGGCAGATATTTGCACAGTGAAATCCAAATAAATTGCTGTTTAAATATCTAAGGATTGGGCTACCTGACTGGCCTGCAGTGAAAACTTTCTTTTACTCAATGATTGTTTTTGCTTCTCTGAAAAACCCATATCCTTCCTTTAGTTTGTTTTTGACCAAGATGCATTATTTATTTATTTTTTTAAATGGTACTTTAGAGCTTTCAGGTTTTTACTAACATTGTGCCAGCTAGTCACAATAGTAGTACCTAAATTCAAAGGGAATGAAGGGTCTATTTCAAGCATGAACCAGTTTAAATTACTGTCAGTTACTCTTGTATTAATTGATCAATGGACAACTGAACAAAGACCAGTTCTTTTTCTTGTCAGTCAAGGTAAGATGTTTTTGGTATTGTTTCTGGTTCAGGAGTGGTTTGACACAAGGAATGAAACTTTGTAGTCCATATGTAGGATTCATCTGTGCAAATTTTCTTTTGATGCGTTAGTCTGCTCCTCGTGAAGCTCTCCCAAATTACTTAATTGATTTTGCTTGACAATCTTCCAAGCCACCTATAGCCCTGCTGTAGGTGCTCTTTTTCCTTTGACACTTTTTCCTTCCACTCAGCTTTCCTAGAGTGTGCTATAACATACGTATATATATATATATATATATATATATATATATATATAGCTGTACTTGTATTTGGTTTTATATGAACCAACTGAATTAGCTAATGACACTGATATACTGTTAATAAACCTCTTTGCTAAAGAGCTAAGAAGCTAAAGAGAGACAGGTGAGTAACAATGATTTGGGTAATTGGAGACTAAATGGAAAAATATACACGGACCGAAAAAGATGTGGGAGTTGCTGGCGGGCAGATGATGGAAGTCGTATCTAAATTAACAGTAAAACGATAGTTATTTGAAATGGTAGGGGACAAGTAACTAATAAAATCATTAAGAGGGAAATCTTTCTGTTAATTAATGATGTGACATAGATTAAGCCAACACCTCAAAAGTGATAAAAACTTTTTGAGGCTCAGCATTCTCAGTAGTTGTGACCAAAGTACACACGTCTGTTTGCTGCTAAACATATATTGTTATTTAAAAAAGAAGCACATCAAATTCAGTAACTTTTATTTGATACCAGACATCATGGCAGAATTCAGAGGAGACACAAGAGCAAGTGTCTTATTTTCAAGGAATAAAGTCAGAGAGAGAGTCAACCTTGGGGTGGTCCTCAGAGGAAAGATAGCCGGGGCGAGAGACGGAGACTGGGCGACTAATGAGCCGAGTCACTAATTAGCCACAAGTGTCACTGGCCTTTCAACTTTCACATGTCCTGTGTGGGAGGGGGAGGTAAAGACAGGGAAGAGGCAAGGAGACTAAAGCAGACATTACAAAAGTCATCCACTTTCCTCCTTTAACAGTCCAATTTAATGTTGTTTACCACAAGAAACAATGTCTAACGTCGCAGTCTGTTTACAACAAAGAGTAGCTGTCACAACAATTTTTGCGCAGTTATTTTAAAGATGGCTAGATATTGTTTACTATTTTTCTTTGCCAGGATATACTAAAACAAAATTGCACATTGGCACAATCAGTGTATAAATGAAGTGAACACTAATTATTGGTTTGTTGCAAAAAGTTTGGAAATTCAGTCAAAACGTAAATGACAGCAACAGACTGAGATCAGAGATAAGTGGCATTTCTGTTGCCCAGGATGCTACAGGTGCTGAGAGAAAGTAAAAAGTCAGGTTATAACTCTCTCCTCTAGTGTGATAGGTGTCATGGTGCAGACATGAGCCTCCCTCTTCTGAAAATCATCTTGTCAGGTGGTTAGGATCAGTGACACATGCCATCACCCTTCAGTGGGGACTACTTGAGGCTCTAAAGGCATTCTCAGGGGGAGCCTTTCAGACCCACGGACCGTATCCCCTTCAAGCTGTTGTCCAAGATGACAGTGCTACACTGCTCAGTGTATCTGTTAGCCTCGAGGCTGTGCAATCTTTGAACTGAACTAGATGCTTGGTTGAAATTTAAGTAGTCTGCACGCTTGGGCTGAAAGGGTAAAGTGAAGCTACTTAAGGTCTGGGATAAATTACCTTTATTCTTTCTTTTTGAGAGAATCTCACTGGTTTGTTGTATCAACTGTTATAGATCTTTGTTCAGAAAGCTCTTGTCTTCAGAAGCCAGAAACAATCAAGTTTGTAAGGATGTAAAGTGTTTGAATATAGACGAAGACATTTTACATCAAGGTCCACAACTACACATCAGCCAATGTTGTTGCTTGTCTGCATTTGTTTTAGTCAATGCTCAAAAAGACTTAAATTATCTTAGCTGGGAACACCACTGAATCTCTTTAAAGTATAAGGTTTGTCTTCGAAAATTGCCATGGAAACTATGGGATACTTGTCATTCGGTTTCCACGCCACTGCCTTTACAAGTGCAGTTATCACTGATAGATATATCATTAGTTTAACTTTTTTTTTTCCTTGTCAATTGAGTTTTGCTTCAAACTTCATTATTTCTGTCTCATCTCTAGTTGTATGTTTAGGGGGTTTTTTGCTGCTGAAAGATGAATTAACCAGGATTACCTTGTAGTCCCTCTTCTCATTAACTTTGACCAGTTTTTATGTCCTTGTTGAAGAAAAGCAGCCAAAGAATGATGTGCACATATCATTATCCATGTAGTCCAAAAGCTTGACATTTTCTACAAAATTACTGTGTCCCCTGCATTCATTGTTGCAAATGGCTTTCTGGACATCTTCTTGTCAACAATGGCTTTCTTCTTTTCACTCCTTTATAAACAGCAGATATGTCATACTTACAGATTCTCTGATTTTCAGCTTAGTAGTATGGTAGGTTTACTCTTTACATTTTGGATGACAGATTGACCAGTGTTCTTTGACATGTTCAAAGCTTGAGATATTGTTCTGAAGACTAACCCTGGTTTGAACACCTACACCCATGATTTGCCCTGATTTGCAGTGCCTTCTCTCAAATTAGTGAGATTTGAGATCAATTGTCTTTGTGATTAATCTGACTATTAAGAACAGGATATTCTGCAAAATCGCTTTCATTTCGACACATTTAAATCAACTTATTGCATTTTTTTTAATTGACTAAAATATACATGGCAAATCAGGTTGGACAACAGATTCAAAAGATACCGCTTTGCAAAGTGTTTTCACACTGATGTTCCCCTGCATTTTGGTTTACTATTGGAATAAAGCCAATTGAAAAGCTTTTATCTTTGCCCTTTTTGTTATGTATTGATTGTTTGATTGCTGAATGAAAGTGCTAAATCCTAAAACCTTAAAAATACACCTGACATTTACCATTGACAGCATAAGATGAGACGATATCCTTCAATTGAACATAGTGAAAGGCTGTAGTGGGTAAGTCTGTCCCGATAAAACCTATATACCACCGCATCATAAAATAAGCCCCAAAATACAAAGACACTTGTGAAAATTCCCACAAGCAAACAGGAAATGTTGTTGTTGTCATTCTTAAGAGTGGTTGTGTGCATCATAATGTATTTTGCTTCTCAGAAAGTGTTATAGAAAACAAACGCCCACTTCACTCATCTCTCGCGGCACAATGCATGAAGGGAGTCCAAGTAATGCGAACACCTCATTTATCAAACCCCAGTTGGCCACTGGAGGGTGGGCGTCTCTGTCAAAAGGCCAATTAACAGGAAGCCCATTGTAAGCACCACAGAGCAGCCCAGGAGAGACTTACCATTAGCAGGGATTCATCATTAGGAAATAATGGGACCAGAACAGGAAGCACATCCTCATCTAATAATGTCTGACATATAGGATGTTTCCAGCCGTACAGCAGGTGAGAGGGCGGTGTTTCATCTCTCAGGCTTCTGTAGCAAAATCCCAAATCCTTATGATGATTTATCTCTCCATTACAGGATACAGTTTTGGAGGTGTCAAATATTTCCTTCAAAAACATTTCAATTACAAGAACAATATGATGAGTCTTCCAGAGTCGGGGTTTGATCTCCGTGTGGAGCTGGAGCTCAGACTTGTCCGCCATTGTTATACGTCTTCAACTAAACCTGTCAGTGCCGAAGACGGATCTCAAAGCTCAGACATAAATAAATACAGGGGGAAATACAGGACATTTTTCCTTGCTGAGCGATCAATACGGCCTTGCAAATATCTAAAGATACCAGAGAAAGGAGAAAGGGATTTCTTGAGGTTTTTTTAGGGGGAGAGACAGAGAGGTTTGAACAGTGTGTTTCTTCTGAGTTTCTTTTGTTCAGTGAACACTACCCTATATCTCCGTCCTAGACAGCAACTCGTCTTGAGGATCGATGAGCATTGAAAAAAAGTTTTCAAAAGTATTAAATGTACATTTTCACAAAGTTTC
Organism: Xiphophorus maculatus; assembly: GCF_002775205.1. Taxonomy (NCBI): domain Eukaryota; kingdom Metazoa; phylum Chordata; class Actinopteri; order Cyprinodontiformes; family Poeciliidae; genus Xiphophorus; species Xiphophorus maculatus. Next base: position 13,258,457 of record NC_036463.1, on the reverse strand, counting down.
TTCAAAAATATGTCACAAACTTTAATGAAGAAATGTGAAAGATCTGAAACTTTAGCATAGACAAAAAGTTAACAATTTACATTAGGGATTTCTCGATTAAAGTATTTGATTAGAGATCAAGGCGATTTTCGCTGATTGGTATTTGAAGTTTCTGACTAAATCCAATTCCCAGCACCAATTGGTGATACATTACAATTTTTGCAGCTGATTTTTTTTATTGGCTGAGTTTAAGATAAAACACCATTTTAAGCAGTTTCTCTCCTCTGTTTGTGTCTTTTTCCTATTTTTCTCATTTTAACATCTTGCAAGCCAATGTTTAGCCAAAATGCAAATACTTGAAGTAATTACTTCTCATAGAGAATATTCCCAGTCTACTAGAGAGAAACATAAACTTAATTGATGCTAGATCTGCAGAGAGTGATAACATGAGCCCTAATCATTAAGAAACTTACTCAGAAAAAGTACCAAAAAGATTAACTAAAGAAAGTTAGGAAAAACGTGTATTAGCAATTTAGAAATCTGAAAAGCAGAAGCATTGAAACAAAAAAATACCCCAAATTTGTTAAAATACTTAAGGCAGAAACAAGAAAACAAGAAATTCTGATTAGTACTGTATAATGATGAAATTCCAAGGCATTTCAGTAATCAGACAAAACAAGAATACTAGACAGGAATTCGTTTATTTTACAGATTTTTGAACTCCTTGAGGAGTTCAGTCTCTCACTGAACTCCTCAAGGAGTTAATTTCTTTAAGGATTGGACTGGGTCAAGAAATGGCTCTTTTTAGATTTTTTTTTGTAGTTTTAGAAAAGTTAATATACTTTTATATGGCTTAATTCCATGGTGTAAGTGCCTTAATCAAAACGACTAACAGAGCGAATTAAAATGAATAAAAAGCATCCCCCTTAGCCATGAACAGGCTACTGGCTTCTGACATGGCATGGAACATGAGGCAAGAGAGTACAACTCTTTCTGGACCAAGATGAACCTTACTGCCATATACAACCTTCTTAGTATATTCATTCAAAACAAGCTGCATGATTCATTTTGGTAATATCTTGTAAATGTCAGCCCTCTGGCCCCGCATCCCTGTGAAGCCCGACACAAAGCTCTGTCCTTCCCAGCCTTCTGTTCTAACCTTGGTTCAACTCACTAGCTTTTCTTTCAAATTACCTTTCCGACTAGTCTGTCAATGTGTGTGTGTGTTTATATATATGCGTGTGTGTGTGCGTGTGTGTGTGTGTGTGGCGAAGAGTTTGTGTTGCTGTGACGGGGCTTGAGTCGAACTCCGGGTCGAGGTTATGCGTTTTCTCCCCTCCAGGCACTGGCTGATTAAGAAGCTTTGTAGTTTTTAATGGCTCTCTGGCTTTGCGGTTCTACAGCTACCCAACCAGTGGCCAGACTCACCTCATTCTCCTCTGAGGAGCTCCACTCAAAACACTCCATGCATACAGCTTCAGGTTCACCACAAACATCTTTAAAAAGCACACACCATCCTCCCTTTGTAAACATCACTTCTTTTTATTCTCCTAAAATGTGGTTTTGCCTTTTTTTTTTTTTACCTCTTGCCTGCTCACTCCTGCTGTTGGTCTTTATGTATCCTTATGTCTTTGCAGTTAGATTTCTCTCTCTATTACACTTCATGCTTTCCCTCTCGTTGTGCAATAGACTCACAGAGAAAAATGACCCCTCAAAGGTCAGCCACAAAGATCGGTGAGTCAGTCTACCAAAGCAAGGGCAGGGCAGTATCTATACATGCAACGATTAGAGAGGGTGATGACGTGAATCCCCAGACCACAAGGGAGTTGGCGATTGTTTGATGGTGGGGCCTCTTTGTGCAATTTCTAAAAAGATGAATAAAACTGGCAGAGCTGCTAGGGGTGACTTTGCTATACATCAGCTACATCTGAATGACTGAACTGCAAGCACAACATGAGACAAAAAAGTGAGCACAGGCACTTTTTTTTTAGCCTGAAAAGTTTTGAAAAACTGGCTCTTCCATTAAGTATCTTGCAAAAGCATTCATATCCCTTGAAACGTGCTCACATTTAGTCACATTACAGCTACAAACTTTAGCATATTTATTGGGATTTTGTGGAAGGAGACCATTAATTGGAGAAGAGGCCAAGCGGCTCATTGTGAAAGAGCTGGAGAGACTATAAGGCCAAATGTTATAATTCATGAGTGACATGGTTTGTCACAAGCGATGTTGGGGGACACAGTCAAAGTCCAAAGTTTAGGCCAATAAGAGTCTGAGGGAAGAAGAAACTCGGCAAGGAAATGGATATTCACAAACTTTTAATCCAATCTGACTGATCAGCAGCTCCATCCATCCGTTATCTAAATATGCTTTTTGTTGCAGGGTCGCCAGGGGGACTCTGTCTATCTCCTGCGGTCATTGGGTGAGAGGCAGGGTACCCCTTGGACACACTCACACCCAAGGACAATTTATAGAGGCCTATTAACCTAGTACCAGTATCACATTTTTGGCTGGAGTACCCAGAGAGAACCCATGTGTGCACCAGGAGAGAACATGCAAACTCCAAGCAGTAAGAACTTAGGCCGGGATTTGAACCCAGAACCTTCTAGCTGCAAGGAAATAGGGCTACCAACTGCATCACTTTGCAGCCAGTGTCTTTAATCTAGGTGTTCAAAGTTTGTGGAAACATACCTCTAAAGACTTGTAAGGTATTCAGCACTTGTCTGTCTTTTTTCCTGTTAAAAACAAACCTATTGGTAGGATAAAAATAGCTTTTACTCTGAATCTGCTGTGTGGGGCATGGATACTTTGTTCAACTTTGTGTACAAAAAGTCTTACAGAGTTAACCTGATGCAATGTGTGAAAGTCCAATGATTATAAATTTTCAATGGCACTGTAAATAGTCACTTATGGCAAGTGATTATAATACTTATTGCAGGCCTTGTTCCACAGTTTGCTGGACTTTCAACTCAGTTTATTTAAAGAATTTATAACATTAGCCTTTATAGAGGCAAACTTTATGAAGTATCTTTTTTGTGCATAAACTAGAAGGCAACTGTTTTGTGCATAAACGATAAAATAAAAAAACATAATATACACACACAATTAGCAGTTTGTTTTCAACATTAGATGACATACTGTAGCTTTTTATAGTATGCAGCTCGACTGCAATGGAGTTGAAAATTAATTCTCACAATGCTGAGGAGGTGCAAACGAACAACTCTGTTTCTTTATCTCTCTCTCTCACATATACACGCCCACACTCACACCACACATCAGCTGAGTCACCTAATTTCTGTTTGTTTGTCTTTACTTCATTCAAGCCTCTTTGGGATATTTATACTCCGTGTTAGACAAGAAGGCAAGGAAGTTCTTTATCTCTTCTTCTCCTCTTACACGCTTATAAACACACGCAGATCCGCACAAAGAGAAATCAGCTGTCAAGGGACGTTACAGTGGATATCAGTGTTAACGCAAGTAATTGCTTTACTCCTCTGGAGCCTTCGAGTGTTAATCCTGCCTCGCAAAGTTTGTGCTCAGCTTGTGATTCAGAGGATGGCGCTTTATTTGAGCTCTTGGTTTCTGATTCTGACAGGACCATGTAAGTGGCAATTGCTGCATTTTCCTGAGGGTTGATTGGAAAACAGAGACACTCACTTTAAAAATGAAGAGGATCCATCATTGTTGGGAGCAGAGGATAAAAATGTCTCAAGAGTCCTGGTTTTAGGCAAAATTCCTCCTCCGGCGCATGCGATAACGACTCTCTACAAGTCAAATCTCATCAAATAGATGCATTATTACATTTTCCTGTTGAAATCCGCTTCAGATATTGCTTCAAGCCTTGGGGTTTTCCATGTTTAATTTTGTTGATGTGATAAAAATGTTTTTTTTTTTACATTTCACACATCACAGATAAGGTGAGGGCTCTTGGAGGAGTGAGTCTCCATGTTAAGGACATATTGCAAACAACAAACAGATGTCATTCATTATGAGGAAAAACTGCCTAATGAGATCTGTCCTGATGCCACCCTATGTCTGAATTTTTAATGATGACTTTAAATATTAAAGATATAAAGAAAGACTGAGTTAACAAAGCAATTAGATATTGACTGACCTTTTCAGTGTGTTTAGTATTCCACATCACCCACGCAGACCTCATTTTACAATCACATCAAGTAGCGGGGACCAGATGCAGTGCTGCAAGTGCCAGTGATCTATTCCAATCAATCAGCGCCTGAGGAGTCTGGGGCGGACACTCGCAAAGTTTTCATATGGAAAAGGTAAAGCTCATGCAGCAAGGATGGTGATATGAGAGGAAGAAGGTAGCGGGTAATTTTTGGCCAAGAATACTCTCTGCATACACTTTAGAGCCCCCTCAGTGCGAGAGGATGGGGAGAAAGAAGGTTGGGATCATTGTTTTACCTTATTTGTTTCTACATTTTCTCTTCAATTTTGTTGACATTTTTTTTATTTTGGAAGGGTTTATGTCAACAGCCACTTTCAGGACATGAAACAGACAAATAGACTTTGCACTGTCAATATGACTTTAAGAGAAATTATTGCCGTTTTTGACAACGACTAAAGATGACCTCAAAATATTGAAGCGCGATAAAATCCAATCCTATCTATTTGCAGTTTTATGAGGGGCGGGGCCAGGTCAGAAAACTGTCCAACGTGAATATTCTTGGCAGCTAAAGATTTATCGTATGATTGAGATGTTTCTGGAAAAATATTAAGTCTGATTAAACACCGGGATGTATTTCGGAAAGGTGGAGATGCTGCAATAAAATTCAATACAGTTTAAGATTTAGTCAACTGAAACTGAAACGATTACAAGTAACTAAACTATCAATAAATCTGAAGTACATTCAAATGACTGTTGCTGACACAAAATTAAACGTACTGACAAATATAACTCTGATTTGGACTTCATTTTATTGCAGCTTGTTAGAAAATGCAGCATAGTAAAATGTCTGAGACTGCTGTGAAATTTCTGTCATTACGTCTTGTACAGGTGTGTTATGTTCAATAAATGCACAAACTAATTAATTTGATAGTAATAAGTGACTGCAAGCCCAAGTTATTAAACTGCAAAAAATATGCCTGTAACCTCTAGGGGGCACTGAACTACCAAATTAACCTCAGGTCAATACAATTTATGAGACGGTGTGCACAGACTCCGAATGAAACTCTTGATTCATTTCAGTGCGCAGCTTGCCAAGGTTGCTTTATTTTATATTTTCTGACAATGAAAAACATCCTATCTGTCTGTGTCCTTGCATGCAAAAATTAATTTCAGTTCAAAATGTTTGCTTTTACAAATTTTTGAGATAAAAGAATGAAGTCGGTTAAAATGCCAAACATTTTTCTTTTCTCCCAAAATCTTTGTCTTTCTGCTCAATTGCTCCCTTTCTGTTTTGCCTTGGAGGATCATGCACTTCATTGTTTCCTCCACTCCCTCCTGTCTGTCTGCTTTAGTTTACTTTTAATTCCTTCTTGTTGTCCACTTTTCTCCGTGCACCATGTTTATGTCCTCACTTGTGCTGCGTCTCAGCCTTTTAATGGATTAATCTAAGTGCTCTCCCGGTGCTTTTGCAGCCGCTTGTTGTGCGTTATTACTGCAGAAGCCTGGCCTAAAGGTGATGCAGCTTCTTCTTGTCTCGCAGTGGGGGGAACGACTGATGTCCTTGATGAGATGGCCCCGCTGCACTCCGATTCATTAGCAAACAGATGTGAAGTGTCACCGCATATCACAGCATCAAGCACTGGTGGATAACTTTTTCGGCAAGGCGTGAATAATGTATCAAATTTTGTTTACAGGCTCCTTTTTGCTCCAGCATTATGCAGTCGACACCAGTCCTCTGCTATCTGCTGCTGCACAAACCCAAGAGCCCCTGACTTGCCCGAGGACAAATCAGACTCCTAGTGTTCTCTATCACCTTGCATTCAAGTTTTCAGTTGCTTAACTATGCATGGAGACCCTGGCCTCTGGAAGACATTGTGAATGTTCTTCGGTACACCAGAGGAGTAGGATAACATCTCGAAGGACGAAATCAACAAAAGGCAGCCACGCATCCTGTTGTCTGCATCCAAATCCTATTTGGACTGGAAAACTGATTAAAGCTTTCTAATGTGAAGAGGCCAAATCAGATCATGTTTGCAGCTCCAGTTTGATTAAAGATTAATTTTAATAGGAACCCAACCCTCAGGGGGCCGCAGTGGGAATAATCAGGACAACAAACCTTCATACTTGCAGTTTATTGCAGTCTTTAGCTTGAGTGCATAACTTGCTTATTCATTTGATTTGCTTTGACAAATTCTGTTTGCAGGTCAATCACCTTAATCGTGGCACAGTGCGTTTCTCCTTGCTCATATACAATGCATCGCCTAGACAAAACTGATCACTTTAAGCTTCTATTGGTAGCAATAGATACATTTACAATGACTTCTCGTGTGACACATAATGCACTGTAGGAAAACAGGATACAGACCTGCTTCTAATGAGGTTAGTGTCTTTGAAACAGATGGTCCTTGATTTTAGTAGTGGTACACAAAACCAGGATTAATATTTTCAGCTCACAGCCCTTCCATTCTGACAGATTTTAGTAGTTACAGCTGGCATGCTAATGAAGATAATAATTGTTTAATAGTGGAAATTGCTGTCTCAGGCTGACTTTTTCACCCTTCCAGCTGGCTTGCTGGGATTCGAGACCTCTATAAAACTGTTGCATCTCTGTGTGATGATATAATGCAAAGAACATGAAAGACATTTAGTCAGCAAAGGCCATTTAAGGTGCAACAGTAGTGCAGTGAATTTGCATTTGTACTGTTAGTATTGTCTAAAACATTTAAAAAAAGAAATAAATGCCAATTTAATGGAAGTAATACATTCAGTTTAAAATATGTATGTTCTGGGTTTTTTTATGTGACTGTAAAATACTTCTGCCACTCGTATATAAGAAGCTACAGCTCACTCCAGATTTATTGGCACTTCTGGTAAACCTGTGTATATAAAGCTTTAAAATAAATTAAACTTATAATTCAGAGGCAACACTTAACATAGGAAATGTCAGAAAAACCCAACCTTTATTTGAGTAGATTTCTTCAGTGGGGAGAAAAATCCCATATAAAGAAATTTCTTTTAACAAAATGATCAATGTGACACTTACTGGCAGCCCTAAAGAAAAACTTGCAGTGATTTATTTATTTTTTTTGTCACATTGTATTGTGCCATCATCTGCAAAACTCAGCTAAAACCCCAAAGCAGTGTGTGAAAAAACAAACTACAATATTTCCTGTGATTTCAGAGGGCAAGTCACAGCTTATAAAATCCATAATCAGGTACATTTAGCTGAATAAAAGTATAAGTGTTGGCAGTTTGTATGTCTGGATTGGTCTTTAGGTGTGTGTTCACATGAGAACATGGAGGAAAGCAATTGCTTCTGCTCAACAAATTGGCAACAAGTAAAAGGTTAACTCCTAGAAAATTGGAGTCCATCAACCAACAGGGTTAAAGATACCAATCTTCCTAGAAGGGGATCATTATTACCTCTGGACTGTGTAATTGTGTGAGAAACCCATAAAAAAGCTACAGTGGAGACAAACTCTACAGTGCTCTGTACACACGTAAAATGCTTAAGACAATATTGGAATAAAGAATGAACAAGTATCGCCTTTTCAAAGCAATCTGACTTGGAGACAAAGTGCTGTTTTTAACAATCTAACTTTTTCCTTTCAGACATCCTTTTAGACCATTAGATTTGTTCTTCTGTTGTTGTGACCCCCTTGAGCACTTAGTTTTGAGTGTATCACTCATATTAGTTTAGACTTAAGCTGTCACTCTGGATTATGCAGGTCAACCTGAAGCTCTTTTCTACAATCTGCAGCAGCTTTATTGTCTCTTTTTCATACAGTTTCTTCACATCACAAAAGAGAACATTTTTACAAACTGGAAATCTTTGGCACCTTGTCATTAACTGTTGACCTTTCCTGGATTTACCTCATTTCTCCTCCACTGACTATATTGACATGCTTCAGGCAACCCGTGACCCTGAACAAGATTAAAAGGATGCAAAAAAATGAATAGATGGAAGTCTTTTGTGAAGAGATGGGAGTCTTTTGTGAAAATATTGTAGCTCTTGCCATGATAATAGACTATCAGATTTATTTAACCTTCCTGTTATGTTCGTTTCTGAGGTACAGCAATAATGTTCGTGGGTCAATTTGACCCGAAAGTGTTTAATCATGCAATAGTGTCAGAAACCAAAAAATTCCCCCAAAACATTTTTGTATCTGATTATTAACTCCAATACTAACAATTTCAATCAATATTTGTGCAATGATGTTTTTCTATTACTCAGAAATTAAGGATCAATGACGACAACTTACTCATTTACTCATTTGGACATAAAAAATGGAATTAAATTTTTTTATGTCCACTGAAAAAAACCTAGACACAAAAAAACAATAATTTCATTGATCTTCGGTAAAGTACCGGTCCCTGGAAACAAATAGAATTGGAAATTTTTGTATCTTTTTTACCCTTCAACTTGACTGCTGGGTCAAATTGACCCGAACAGTATTTATGTAAAAAGTAGACGCGGGAGGGGGGCAGGGGGGGTTGCAAATGTGTAAAATGAATAAATTTTCAATTTATATGTAGAGTGAACCTATTAAGACAAATAGAAAAAAAATACTTCCAACTATTTAGAAAAAATTTTTAAACTTTTTTCTAAAAAGTTTAAAAGACAAATAGACTAGTCTTCAAATAGTCTATTTGAAGACTATTATCAATAGTCTTCAAATAGTCAGACCTCATAAGCAATAAAGCCATCACTCATTAATCAAGGCCATGTAAGTTATGAGCACTGAATCTTTATTTCAGATTCTGTGGGTTCTGATTTTGTTTAAGGAGCTTGGTCAAAAGGGAAGCAGAAGTGGAGCAGAGATAAAGTTGTTTGTCTAATACAAACAGGCAACATGCAAAAACAAAGTTCAGTGTCCAAAAACGATCATGAAACTAAATTAAGGCTGAAGGAGGTTAAATAACACAAAGGAAGATAAACGAGAAGCAAAGAAACAGCAAGCCAAGAGGAAAAATACTAACACTGATCCAAGAAAAATGTTTGCAAAAGTACTGAGAACAGATCACAAGATAAACTAAGAAAGTAAACAAAAAAGTACAAAATAATATGGCAAAAACCCTAACGACAATGGCAACTGAGTATGAAAAGTTCTTTTCTAACAATAATAATAGAATATTTTAAAACCAATTTGTGACAAAAAAAAAGTCTAAGTAATTGCATTTTTATATGAGAAGTTGTGAAACAGGTTAGGAAGTTGCAAGTGGTTGTATGGAATAGTTGGGACTCCAGCTTTGCTCCACCTCACTCTGGTTGATTAGGAGTTATTGTTTATGTGCTGCTTCATGTCAATTTGCAAAGAGTTTGATCCTCAATGCATTGCTTTTTGTAATAATTCTATTCACTTCTTTACTTTTCCTCCATATTCTAAAACTTCTTTATCCAGAAGGGATCTCCTCTCAGGAATGATGGTGGTGTCTGTACTGGAGCTGATGCCATGTATTGAAGTGGTGGGCTCCTGGGTGGTAACCTATGGGGACGCCGTTCTGGACCAGCTATGGGCTGCAGAGATCTAGCTGGATCCAGGCGCGAATTCACTCCCTTGGTTCTCCTGGGAGTTATCTGAAGGGGTTGGAATGACAGGGTGCACCTCCTCTCATCGATCTTTCTCAGTCGCTGTCTGGCAAGTTGGAAGCTCTTTAGGGGTTCCCCCATCCTGTGTGCCGGCCGGCTCTGTTGCTGGGGGCTTGTGCAGACACTTGGGCAATGGATGACAGCATCCTGGGTCTGTGTGTGGGAGGAAAGTCGAGAGAGGGTGCTCTGCTTCTCTTCATGTGCCAAGGGCAGATACACCTCACACACCCACGCACACCCCCGCCCACGCACTTTCAAATATACGCAATCCAGGAGGCTCAATGTCATACCAACACAGTTTCATATTTCATTACATAACCAGTCTATTTGGATGCCAGAGGGGGCCTCGGACTTGATAAAGTCAATCACTCACGAAGGAGTATGAGGATACTGTATCCTTTTTGTAGAGCTAAATATGCTCTGGCACATGTAGGCATTCAGTGCCTTCATATGGTACGCCTTAGGCAGGACACATGACAAAACAACAACAAAAAAACTTATGATACTCCATTACAGTCAAGTCAGTAATTTAAAGAGAAATTATAAGATTCCCTATGAAATTCTAAGCATATCTGCAAAATAATCCATTATCAGTTATCTGAACATGCTACTGTACACACTTGAAAAGGGCTCCAGTCCATCGCAGGGCAATACAGAGATCGGACAAACAACCATGCACACACACTCACACCTACGGACAATCTGGAAGCACCAGTTAACCAACAGGGTCTCTCCAGATTAGACATTTAAACCTAAGGTACAACATAAAAAAGAACCCAGGCTGGGACTCTAACCCACAACCTTCCTGCTTCAAGGCAACAGGGCTACCAACTGCACCACTGTACTTGAGCATGCACATCTTACAAATAAATACGTATCCCTCTTTGCACTGAAATTGAAAATGTATGCACAAGTACTCGATAAATTGGGTATTAATATGCATTAACTCATTTCTTGAACTAATATTAGCAACTTTCATCCCTGCAGTTAATTTGAATAATTAATACCGAAGATATGCAATTAAAAAGTTATCTAAAGTATACAGTCTTATTTGTTTGAACCCATGTCAGACTTTATGTGCAGCCATTAAACAGCACTTGTTGTAAGTGCTCTTGATTGGTGGCGGAATAAGTTGACACCTTTCACACTCCTATCCTCCTCAGCAGGGGTGGTATTAGTAATGTATTACACTTGGAGAACTGCCTTATGCTCAGCCATTGTAAAGGGCTTTATTGCTGTCGTGACGTTTAATATGGGGCCTGCTACCGTCAGCGGTGCTCCATAAATTTCGCTCATTCAGCTGCTTCTGCTCCTCGACTTCGCTCTGCTCGCCTTTTTTGATGGAAAGCATTGACCAGAAACATTAATACTGAGAAGAGTTTTAGTCACGGCTCATGAACTCCTGCTCTACATTCGTTAAGAAACAGCAGGAGGGAATCGTTTGTCGGGTACTTGATGGGAGCTACGCACAACACGACAAACAAGTTTGATGACAGGAACTGCGTCAGGCAGTTGAGATGTCAAAATGAAAAGCTAAAATTTGCGTTTCAGTGACAAGTTCGGTGTATTAGTTGTCATTATTCAAAATGATTAAGTGGGTTTGGTTGGTTATCATTGCCATTTTCATATCCATTTTATATTTGTTGACATTTGTTGGATTCAATACGAGTATATTAACCAGTGTGGGAGCTTTTTATTTGATAACTGATAAGTTTAGTTTTATGATCACAAAACTGAACTGAGAAAATAACTTCTCAAATGTGTTAATCTCTATTCTGTGTTTCTGTTTGTGCAACAAAAATATTTACATCATCTTCTTGTATTTATGGACATAACATTGTCCTTGAGAGTTTTTTGTATATGTGAGGGTGTGTGTTTCTTTCCCTTTACAAGAAGAGCAGGCCCATCCGTCTTCAGTGCTGCATAATGGGGCCTCGGAGTGGCTTACGCTCGGCCCTCTGATCCGTCCTCATTTGGTTGGCATTTCATTACAGACCAGACATTTCCTGTGACTCAAGAAGCATGCTGGACTGCCTTCTTCTAGCATGCCATTTTCTGTTCTAATTATTTCTTCTTCCATTGTCCTTTATCCCTTGCTCACTCTCTCAATTTTCTGACAGAAATAAACACGCACTTAGACAAACATATTTTTCCCCTTTTGTTTGCATCTCAGCTTTCAAGCAACTACGTCAGGAAGAAGCAGAAAAATGAGGACAAATTGATATGAATCCCAAGGTAAGAAGCCATGGGGTATGAAAAAAAAGGTAGTGGTGCCTGCTTGCAAAGCACGTGTAGGCATAAATCCAGTGATATACTGCTGTAATGCTCACTTTGTAAGTGCATCCATTCCTCACCGTGATGCTTGCACCGGTCACACAAAAAGACACGGTAAGGACAAACTCAATGTTACAACAACATTCAAAGACCGTATTGTCACTTTAAAAAAAAAATTATACATCTTTTGAAATCAGAGAAGTTTAATATATTTTACTCCTTTAACTTTTCTCCAGCCTTTGACAGATGCTTCTATACTGATTTGAAGAAAGAGTTTTACAATACAAAGAAAGGGACAAAAAAAAACCCTACTATAGTCTGCCTTGCTGCAGGGGACTGGGAATAACACATGCTGGCAATTTGCTGCAGTCTTCACTGAATAAACATGCAGACTCTTTAAACTACGGCCAGTAGTGACTCGAGACACAGCTCATCTCCGTTAACAGCAATTCCCCTTCAGTGTGTCTCCTTGGCCCTGGGCTGCTGGGCCCAAAACAACAGAAGTCAATCTAATCAGGTGAAGAAGTGAGGGAGGAAGGCTAGCAAAACCTAGCCTTTCCATACAGCCAATGCAGAGACACAACAATCTAAAACATCAATCTTATGAAGCCTAAAGGTCTCTACTGTCTCTCAGTGATGTGTCGAAACTCCAAATTCATTAAATTTTATGCTTTTATTGTATGGAAACAAGACGGAGCAACACCAGAACTGGATTTTTCATGCTAAAAATACATATATCATTTTAATTTATACACAGTAAAGCTAAAAACCTTGTATGAGACACAAGTATAGCAATGCTGATGATTCCTTTTAAACAAATACAACTATTAGGAGCTACAAGAGTAAAAACCATCGAAAGGGAATTTATAAAAGTGATAATGCATATCTTTTTAAAACAAAGATGTACTTGTTTCTATTTTCCAGTCCATGCAATTTTGCTGTACCTCTTCAACTCAGAGCTACATGAAGTACACACTTCTTTTTTGGATCTTTCACTGAACATGGAAATAAAGGTCCATTGTGTAGGTGTGTGTGGTGAGGTGATCTCCCATAGTCTAGTCAGCACAACATGGCTTCTCCAAGCTGTTGGATTGCCACAACTGCTGAGCACTGCAAGTACATTACATCTCAATTTGTTCTGGGAAGGATCAAATTCTCCTGGCTTGCAAATCTCGCCAAGCAGCCAGCAGAGCACACAATGAATAACTGGAGAACTGTAGGAAATATAATACAGAGAAGTTTGATGCACCAGAATCAAATCATAGCTTGGATGTCCGTGTCAATAAACTTTCTGTGTGGAGTCTGGCCAAGTTTGATGAGAAGTAAATCAATGAGATTTGGAATTATTAAAGGCTGCATATGATATAAATTTGCGTATCGTATTCCCATTTCTTTGTTGATGAAAGGTATATGCACTGTAAACATTGTTGCAGAATATTAAAAAACACTGGGCTTGTCTTCCAGTTCGGTCCGCAGAATTTGGAGTTCTGGAAAGTAATCACAGCTCTTAGAAATATGCTATTAATTATTCATTCAGAGTTAGCTTGGCACAGACAGGAAAGTCTTTAAAGGTCTGGAGAAGGTTGAAGAGCGGAGGTTGAGAAAGGACAGCTCTGTCCTAATTGCCGTCATCACTCACTCTGTTCTTTCATTTATCTGATCCTCTTCCGGAAATGAAAAACCTCATCTCCAGGTTTAATAGCTAATAGAAGAAAAAAGTAGAGAGGGAATTGTTAAAGTCAGACATTTTTTAGCTGACATCTGACTCTTACTTTCTCTACAATGTGCTCTGGGGTTAAACTACCTACTAAGTTTACCAAAAATGGCCATTTCCATGATAATTAATTGCTACTAAGCCATTAAGCCAGTCAAGCTGTTTTGGAGTCATAAATATATTTTTTATATTATAAAGAACCAATCTTAAAACTTAAAATTAGCTCCAAAAATGTGTTGATTCTTAGTCATTATACTTAGCTAGAAAGGTTTAGTCGGATCAAACTAAATTCATATAGACCCATTAAACAAATTAGAATATTATTGAAAAGTCCATTTATTTTAGGAACTTTATCGCTAAGAGAAACACATCATATAGATTAAGAATACACAAGCTGGTGTTTTCCAGCCTTTATTTCTATTAAATATCAGAATTTCCCTCACACACAGACCATCTATTAAAAATATTCAAAACTGAACCAAAACTGGGCCATGTTACCCAACGATGAACCAAAACATTCTAGTAAATCCACAGGGCCTGCTGATAAATTATAAATGAAAAGTTGTGAACTTATTCAAAGCCTAGATCTTGATCTCACTGAGATTCAGTGGGATGACTTGAAACCGGCTGTGCGTCCAAGACACCAACAAACATTTAAAAAAGAGTGGGGAGAACTTTCCTCATGTCAATGTCAGAGATAGGTCAATGGCTACCAAAAAATTTCATTAAAGTTATTTAAATCAACAGAAGTACGACTAACTGTTAGTGGTTAGGGTGTTCAAGCTGTTTCTACAGTGAGAGTAATTGTTTTTTTAAATATTTTAATTTTATGAGCAAAAGGATTAAAGCGTCTTTGGAGTCAAATCTGTAAAACCAGATTAATTTTTGGTGTTCACCTGTAATTCAATCTCATTCTTTTCTGGGGATAAGAAAAGATTAGCAATCAAGAGTTGGATACATTTTTTTTGTTGCAAAAACTGAATATTTATTGTGTTTTCCTTCACTTTTTCTTAGTTAGAAATGAAAGAATTACTATTATATTCTTACTATTTTCTACAGACGCAAGACCTGTCACATTTCATGACACCCAAGCAACAAGATCACTTGCTCAAGGTATTGGTGCAACTATTTGGTCAGCAACGCCTCTCCAGCAAGATGTCTAGTCTCCATGGCAACCAACTGCTGAACTAGATCCGTTATGCCGCTAGCCGAACCTGCCTAAAGCTGTTAAAGGATTTAAAGGTCTGTGCTGCAGAACGACCACTTCATTATTCCAACTCTCTGTTTTTGCTTAAACGCAGGTTCTGGAATGTTTCTGCTGAGTCAATCAAATGCAAAAACACAGCTGTCTCTTATGTACAGCTGTAAATAATCAATCTTTTTATGCTAGAAATGAATGCTACCAGAAAAAAAGCACATTTGACGTAGGCTCGCTTAAAGAAATCCTCAACTGCTAGCACACCTCATTCTGTACATCCCCAAGTGTTGCCTGGTCAGCTGGCTGCCTCCTCATCAGCAACTCCAAAACAAGCCACTATACCTGATATTATCAAAGGTTTAAGCACCTCTGCTTCTATCAGTGTTGTAAATGTGTCTTGAATTTGTTAATGAGAAGAATGCTGCGTGGTATTTTTAGAAACTTAGACAAGGCTAAAAGTCCCATTAAAGCCTGCTGTAAATGCAAACTACTTGCCATATGGTCTGTAATCTAATTAACAAAGAGAGGGAAAACATATAGCAGCCACCTGGAGAGAGAGGTTTCAAAATAAACAAATATTCAACAGTTAACTGCATTCCTAAGGTTCAACGACCTGTTGTTGATGAAGTGCTGCACATTTTGACCTGTAAAACCTGCGTCCGTTAAATTAACAAGGGCAACTGCAGAGCTTGTCAAATAGAGTTGAATTCAGAAACCTGCTCTAAATTTGCTTACTGAAATACTTGCAGGAATTACTTTTGCAGTTTTCACCCCCTGTATCAGTGTGCTTTTGGTAAAGTCCTTTTTGATACTTCCCAGGACACCTTGTTGTAGATCAATAGTTCATCACAAGGCCCATTAGCAGCGAGGATAACTCTAATGAGGTGGTGAAATGAGGAGCTGGTTTAGAGCAAAAAAGACAAGCCTTGATTCTTCCTATCATCTGTAAGAAAGCTGAAGGAGGATTAGTTGTTCATTAAATATGCAACAATTAACTTTAACTCACGTGGATTGAGAGCTTTAACTTTGCCTCCTCCGTTTTGTCACAAATGTCATGGAGACTCTATCATGTTTTGCATAGTTGAATGAACAATTCGCTGAATATTTCTATTCATAGCTAATCGTGAGGTAAGCAGGTGTTTGGTCATTACACCTTCTTATTCTGCCTTGTTTCCTTGTTAAAGGTAATCAATGTTGATTTGAGGATGGATCCCTTAAGTGGTTTACTGGTAAACAAAGAAACCACTGAGGGCGGTGTTTAAAAATGGCAATAAAACAAGGAACTTTATAATTCAGAAACATGAAAAATTGAGCTGTACAACAGGAGGCACTAATAGGAGAAATTCTCTTCTGCCGTATCCATCTCTGCCATCGCCTCTCATTTGTCTGTCAGCTTCCCTCTTTGTCTCTGCCTCATCTCCCACCTTTCTGTGACTCATGAAGGGCTCCATTTGTCATCTCACAGGTGATGAGTGTGGTGTTTTTCGCTCTGACCTCTGCTCCGTCTATAATGAGATATCAGCTATGCTGCCTCACGGTCACACAATCAGTACTAATACCTGGGTCAAATGAAATGAGGAAACACTACTTTAGTTTGTTTGGACATTCCAGTCACTGGAGGAGATGGATTATTCCCACTTGAGGGACAGTAATGAACGGTAAATATTAAAGTTGTGCCTCAGGGGACGAAACATGTGAAAGATAATTACTGTTTGGATCGACAAATCATCTACGATTTTGGGAATATTAATGCAGCAAAATCTGTCTGGTAAAATTTGTTAGAACACAAACAAGACATGGAGTTCATATAGTGAAAATACTGCAAATTAGCTTTTAATATTAAATGATGAGCCTCTGGGGTGCTTCCTGTAGCACAGGGGTAAATAACAACCCATGTAAGCAACCGATCAAGCCTTAGTCCTTGACTTGACCATCACAAGTCCGAGTCCAAGCCTGATGATCTTTGCTATGCGTCTTCCCCTTCTTTCATTACCCACCTCTCTGTCTGTCTGACCACTCGCAAATAAAGGCCATAGAGCCAATAAAACCTAAAAAAAAAAAAGATTAACTTCCCTTGTGGTATATATACATCAAGCACCCATGTTTTGGTCTTTGTTACTCTTGAATCTGGGTAAAAAGAACAATTTCACAATGCATCCACTGAACTTTCATTGCCAGGCTGCTTTGCTTAAAACTGTCAACATTTACTGTGTCATTACTTTCTAACCTACATTTTTTGACTTTATTGTGGCAGATGCTCTGTTTTTTAATAGTCACAGCAAAAATAAATAAATAAATAAAAAGACAGAATGGAAAACAGCTGCTGTAATGGAGTTTAAATGCACCTTAGGTGCTTGTTAAATGAAGAAAAGCAATTAAATTTTCAGCACTACCTATTTTCACAAAATTTGCTAATTTTTATTTTTGGAAGGTTGGTGGATTCTGATGCTGGGTGAAACTGACAGGTCATCACAGCGGGGAGCAGATTAATGTTTACTGCTGTAGAGCTGAAAGGGAAGTCTATGTCTTTTTGGCAGGATTGAAGTCATGAAAGCACACATTTTCTGAGCTACTTTGTTTTTTTTTTAGGTGTCTTTTACGGTAATTGTTACTTTTCTCTACTGATTTAAAAAGGAACCTCACTGCTGCTGTATATCTATTTGACAGCTATTTGCCTTCGGGTCCCTAAAACTTTGCAGGCAAAACATTCCAAAACCTGTCGCAATTAACAAAGTGAAGGAATCCTGTAATTTGTATTAATATTCTTCATGTTGGTTTAATAATTTTCATGTCATCCCTTAGCATGTAAGAGTTTTCTACTGGGTACTGCAGTTTCTTTCCAAAGTCTAAAACCATTCATGTTAAGATAATTTGTGTCTTTAAGTGGCACATAAGTATGATTGTGTGCATAGATGGTTTCCTTTCCTCTGTTTCTCTGATTGATATGAGGATGAGGAAGTCAGGGGAAATGCTGTTTGATAGCCTAAATTTTGTGACCTAACAAACTCGCACTCCACCTGCAGCGATTTAAAATTCAGCAAACTCTAAATTAACGCAACAGAAAATGACAACTTGCTACAAAAAAAAAAAAAAACTGCTCTTCAAAAAGCTACAGTTTTGACAGCCATCGAGTAGACGTTGTAATTTCTGTTCTGGTTATAACTAAAATTGTTACTCTGGTGTGCACATAGGTGTGCCAGATTATTCCCCCTGAAACTGTTATGATAATATAATGTCTTAAGTAACGGAACCATGTAATGGTTTTATACTTCTCACTTTTCAATAAATAATTAGTTTTAGTTTATAACTAGTTTTAATCAACCGGTCATTTAAAGGAAAAGCAACTAACAACTGATTGTGAGAAAAAAAAACTATATCTTCTGAATTGATGCACACTTCCGTATATGCAAGCAAATTATTTGAAATGTCTATAACTGAAAAACATATTTTAAACAGATCAATCATTGCACAATTTTACAGCAAGAAAAAAAAATCAATGCAGTTCTTAAGCATCATTCCTTAGGCTGATAAAAGGAAAATGAATCTGTACTTGAATGATGAGGAGAAATAAAAAAGCACCTGGAGAAAGCTTGGAATGACACATTAGCCAAAACATCGTCTTGAAAACAGATGGAAGCAGACTGATAGCATGGCTGTCTGGTCTTACTGCTGAAGGTACAACAGCTTACATTGTGCACGGATTAAAATATTTTCACTCCTTTGTTCCAAAGGGTTTACTATAACAAACATTCATTATGTTTTATGGCTCAATAATCTTGCCTGGTGACAGACAAAAGCATTGATTGATGCGACAAACAAATAAATCACTTTGTTAATCAGCTGTTTATGTATTGTTTTGGTTGATATTGCCTCAGAATGGTATAAAACAAAGCCTGCAGTAGAGCACATATCTGAACATCTGTATAAACACTAGATAAATAAAAAATTTTTATGTGTTCTTTTAGCTGTCTTAGCTGCAGAAGTATGTTGTCCAGACACTGCAGCTCCATGGAAACAGCATCCAAAAATGTAAAGGTACAAGTGGGATCGTGACAACAAATCACACAAGTTGGTTCAGATTAAGTGATCCCTAGAAATATCACGTAACATATAAACTGCAGGCTAAATAGTAGTTTAGCGAAAATAAATGTAAGCCTTTCTTCACTGCTGGTAATAGGAAAGATTGGGTTACATCAGAGTGCTGTTAAGTATACTGTCAGCTGTGTTTAGACAGGAGCTGGCAGAACCACAGCACATATTTTTCCTCAGACCTGAGCACAGAACTTTTATTTACTGGCAGCAATGGCACTGTCAGAATGATTTCCAGGCTTTTTATTTATTTATTTTTTACTTTGTTTGCTACACATTGAACAACCTTTGAAAATGACAGAAAATTGTTTTATTTTACACTAGCCAGTTTTGTTGATTCTGATCAATGCCATTCTCATTGTGCAACTGATAATGTTTTGAAATGCCAACAGCTTGGAGGTATGTCAATGCCTCACACTTTCGACTCTTCAACATTGCAGCTTCCTTCTATCTTGTATTATAAACAGTAAAAAACGCCCACGTTTACGTCCTTGTCACAACTGCACACTAAACTCTGTTAAGGAGTTTTAAAATATATGCTTCAAATGATTAATATTATAATAACAAAAATGTACTCTTTTACAAACATGCATACATATGCAGGGACTCTTGTGTTCAACAGGAACACTCTTGTGTTCCATGCATTGCTCTGATTGTATAGGCATGAATCATTGTTTGGATGGTAAATGTACTTCTGCTGTTGTTATTGTTACTGCTCTGCAGGGATGACCCAGACTGAATCTATTCATTGATCACTCACATTTAGAAGGAGCTAAAAATACTGAGAGACACAACGTATGACCTGGAAGACTATGGTGTGGAGCAAACCAAAGGGTGGAGTCGAAGCGCTCAGAGAGCTGAGTGAGAGACAGATTGGTTCGGTCAGCGCTCACAGCAGATAAGACCGGAGGACAGGTCAAAGAATGTCAAAGAGCAGAGAGCAGAGAACACACAAATCCTGATAATAGTGTGATTTTTTCTAGTTTAGAGAATTAGTCACAGATCAACCAAAATATGTAAAATATATATATTGCTTGTTTTGCTTTAACTAAAACTGTGGTTTACTTTACAGTCGATTATGGATTTGTGCTACTCCAGAGTGAAACTTTGTAAGGTTTTAATGGAGGTGCTAACTAGAGACAAAAATGAGCTAAGCATCATTTAAAGCTGTAGTGGGAATTTTAAAGTTAAATGTACATCTACAGGCTCTAGAAGATTTATTTGAAGGAGGGTGAGAGGAGAATAATAATCATTAATACAATATATTATTAGAATCATGTCTCTTTGCTACTGACTAACAGTAAAAAGGTAAAAGGTAAAAAATTAAACTTAATCTACAGACTTCTACCTGTGTAATCATCATTAAGAGAGCACTTAAGACAAAGCAATCAAAGCTGATTAACAACCTGAAAAACGGCACCTTAACAGGAGCTGAAAGGAAGTTTATTCTGGTTTAGTTTTAGGGGTGTTCACCTCACCTTAAATAAGAGAGAAGACAAAGGGGAAGAAAAAAAGGTTTGGTGCCACAGGCATCATCCATTAGCTTTTACTATTACACGACTAGCAGCTGGATGGTGAAAGCCACCTTACGTTGGTCTGACACTTGCTATTTTTCACCTCATTTTTGGAACTGAGTTGGTTGACAATCGAATCTTTTCGAACAAACACTTGCAGTTTTGCTGCAAGACCGACTGAGGGCGGAAGGGGAGCAAAGAGTCTCTGGAAATAAAAACATATACATATATAAATTGTTGCTACAGCCTTAAAAGTGAGCTAACTCTTGTTTCAGTTTGGACATCTTACATGCTTTGACTTCTCAAAAATGCTTTTTGGAGACCCCTGTTGTCGAATCAATAGTGCATTGTAAATCCTGACGTGAAAAAGTAGAAACTGAGAGAAAGTGGGAAGTGGTAATCACAAAGGTAGAGTCAGAGAGAAAGTTTTAATTAGTGGGTAAGCCTCTTGGGTGAATAACAAAAGAAAACCAAAGAGTGTCATCCAGGTAATTAATGCAGCCAAATCAAAAAACCACAGGGTGGCTGAAATTAAAAAATAAAGTTGTGTGACATTACAGCAAATGCAAAGCAGAGTGTGGTCCTGGCTTGGTAGAGTGTGCTCGCTACAAACAGACGAATAATAAATGAGGGTGATCTTTAAAAACTGTGCACCTCCATTTACACAATTCTCTAGCAGCAGGAGGATCCCTTGCTGGTTTGAATTTGTATACAGGTGTATTTACATTTACCTGTAATACGGCTACATCTTCTCTACTTAATTTTGTACTTCTGCACAATTTTTCAAGCTAAATGACATAATATGTACATTTACTTACCTTTCAGTGTATTTTTTATTTCATTCTCAAAAATGGATCTGCATGCCTCGCCTCCTCTGTGTCAGGGATCCTTTTGTGACTCGGTGACTTTCCCATCTTTGACATGCTGTAATATGTCCATGTCACAAGAAATGAGAAAGCTGTCAGGTTTAAGGGTGATTGTGGCTGAAGTGAAGTAAGGAAGCATGTCAGTGGTTTTCCCTGAGCTCAGGGGAAAAACCACAGACATTGTGGACAAAATAGCATTTGTATTTGTTTCCAATACTAGAGTAACCCTAAAGTGGAACTGGTGAACTTTTTTGCCTTCATGCTGGCAAATTTAATCCTCATATTCAATCCTCCCATGACATAAGCACTTGCACAATTTTTACTTCTTAAGTGGGTTATAATTACTTTGATGCTGACACCTGATGGACAAAAGATATTCAAATATTTTTGGTTTATTTCACTTTTTTATTTTGTCAAAGGTAGTGATATATCTTGTGATTAAATTATTACCTTTTGTCATATCTATTGAAAGGATACTTTTCTTGAGAAATTATTTATCTTCTTTTCGAGATGAGATCTAGCAAACCTTGGCTCAGCCGTCATGTTCTTTTCGTGACCTACACAAAACACAACATATTGAGTCTATTTTTTAACTTTGCTGTCATGTACTTTGACATTTAAAGTGGTAACTCTGATCTACTGTTTCGTTATTTATTTTGCACAGTCAGTCCTGAATTGGAAGGCCTTGAAGTAGTAATATTTCAACACTTTCTTGCAGTTTCTTCTGACCAAAGATTAGCCACACAATTTTGTTGTAACAGTAGATCAACAAACACGATGCAACAAAAACAGCTTTGGTATAACCCCTTGGAAACGAAAAGGTCGCATTCACTCAAGACAATATTTAACTGATTGGTGGAGCAATGTCTTTCCTATCCAACCTAAGTATTAGACATGCAGATGCTTATGTAAATAAATACACTCTTCTGATTGTAACAGAAGGTGTAAATGCTCAGGGCCTGAATAACAAAGTAAGCACAGTGCAGTCAGATATGATAAAAATGATTTGTAAACATCAGTTAAAATTAACATTTTTATCTAAAAGAGACATGTGAAACAAAAGGGTTTTATTTTAAGAGTGTAGAATTATGCTTGCTGAAATAAAAACAGTCTTTCTGAGTGAAAAACCTGATTTCAAAGATGAAGTTGCTCTGTAATCTCTCTTTTACAGCTTAGTTAACCTGTGTCTTATTAGGTATGATGTTGACTTGGGTTCTCTTTATCTCAACAGGTCTAAAAACCTTCAGAGCTGTGTACAAATCTAGAAGATGACCATCTCCTGATGATATCAAAATCCCATCTTACATCTGAATTTGGCACTTTAGATTTAGTTTGACTGATTATCAAGGTTTGTTTGTCTGACACGGTATTGCTTGCATAGTTGAAGTGCAATCTATCCCAGACGATAATTTGGATGTTCCTCCTGTTTCCTGTCATTAAAAGGAATTCCATGACAAAACATTTGGTCTTTAATCCGAGTTTTATTAAAATACCAATATGCAGGGTGTTGTTGTAATTACAGCTTCCCACTGTACACTTCATCTAGTAAGAATAAGCCAAGTGGTTATACAAAGGATTATAAAATAATTTCTGAATGTCAATTCAACAGTGGAGTAAAGAAAAGGCTGGTCTTCCCATCAACAGAACTTAAAGTCTGGTGGAAAAAAATAGAAAGAGATAACAAAAAATGGCACAAGGAATTAACACTTGCATGCCAATATTGCTGGGTTGCAGAGATGTGACCCGGATGACGCGCGGAATTCAGATGGGGGTCAGAAAGTGAATTTTCCTGATTCAAAACGGAGCAAAATGGATCACAGCGAGTACGCTAATGCCCTAAATGAGTTTTCACAGACGAGGTATCTCCAAAAAATATATGTAAATGTATATTTAGGACATGATCCATATTGTCTCGGTAAAAAAGACTTGTCATATAATCTTGATGATTTATCCTCAGGGCTTGTGGGACAGCATTCTTTTTTTGATGACTGAGCATAATGCAATAACATATTTGAAGAGGGATTATGGCATTAGTGCTTTGTGGTTCTGTTCTCATTTTTTTTGTGTTATTTTCTAGTGGAGCTTTAACTTGCATTAGGTTTGTTGAACTTTATTCTGTAACACTGCTTTAGAGTACTGTTTAAGATTCAGCATAGGAATTTCCACAGTAAAAATGTTTTGCTGCCTGAGGGGCTGAAGAATGACCATCATAAAATCCCAAACTAGTAAGTAAAATAGCACTTATTGTCTTTTTTAGACATCTAACAAATGAAAAGCTCCAATATACTGCAACAAGCAAAACCTTTGCAGCTATTTATCCTTGTAGCAAACAGCAATAAACGCTTTAGAAATACGTGTTACCAATACAGACAGAGAATTTTTAGGATTTATTACTATGGTGGAAAAAGAACCAAGAGCTCGGTGGGGGTCTGGCAACAAGGTGACAATTCATTGAAAATCAGCAACTCTGGACATTGAAAGAGACACCTTTGCGCTGCTGATAAGCCCAAATTCAGGGCCGTGGCAGTCATCAATAGCCCTCGTCAGTGAATCTAGCACTGACAGAACCCCTCTGTTGTGAAAGGTCTCCCTGTGTGCTGATACAGAGGAAGTGGAACGAAGCCAGAGCAGCTGGGCGCGGAGAGGAGAATCAGAGCTTGTTGGGAAGCTGGCAGGGGAAGATGGAGGAGACGTGGTGGGTAATTGGAGCACAGCAATATCCGCCATCTTGGCCCGTTACCTTAATAACAGCTTTGATTGAGGTGAATAGGCCCATAAAAGGCTGTGGTGGAGCTGATAAGCTTTGGAGGACTTGGCCGGTGCTGCCAGGATTTTGGCATTCTTTAGGACTCTTGGCTTCCTGAAGCTGAGACCTGGATCCACAACGACGGGCACCTGGGACTCCAGATGTCCTGGGGAGGAATCTCTGGTGGCATCTCCAAGCTGGCGTTAGAGCCCACTGTGACATTCATTGCTCAGTCTGGCATGAGTGAAGTGGCGTGCCAGCTTCCTATCAGCCCCCACATATCTGGCTGAACGAACACTGCTGGAAGTCGTGCTTCCTTCTGTGGGGACTGAAGGAAAAAAAGCCAAAGCGCCGGAAACACGGAACACACTGCTGTGCTTTTCTGACAGTTGGAGAGGTGCATCAAAACAACACGGGGCTTGTAGCATCAGTTGCAAAAAAAATCCCGCCCGGAAAAAAACAAACAATTTTCTATGAAGTATCCGATGAAACACAAACTCCACTTCCTTAAGCATGGCAGCTTGTGCACTCCGGCAATTAGGGCTGCTTTTCATTTTAGAACATAGTAATGCTTATTTGAAATGAAATGAAGCAGCATTAGGGAATGTTTGCTCCAAAACTACAAGCACAGCAAGGAAAATCACACTTACGGAGTGGGGATGGAGGAGGGCGGGGGGTAGTCGGGTGGTGCTAATACTCGATGGGGCATATCTGCTGTCTCACTTGATTTTTGATCTTATAACAGAAATAAAATTAAACTTCCTGGGTCTCCAGAGAGATTCTTTTGGAATATATTGCAATATTATGGCTTTCACAAAATTGTTCTGGATAAACCACCTTTTGGTGATAATTGTGACCTTCTCCACATTAAAGGATTCATGAGTGACATTTGAAATCACTACCACTTTTTGACTGTGCAAAAATCCCCACAGCTCATGAACACTTCCATCATTCCTCTAGATTCAAAGGAATGAAAAGCATTAGCGTACGCTCCCAAGTGGTATTTCCCTCTAAAACCACTCCTAGCTCTGATTTCAAAATGTATTCCAACAGCTAAATTTTCTCCCCAGTAACTAAATGCCTCTCGCAATTACTTACTTTCTATCTGTGTATATACTTTTAGGCTAAGTGTATAGTTAAACCTGTTAAGTTTGCAGCAGTCACAGAATGGTCACCCCACTGGGGGAGGTGGTGAAAGAACAGCCTAAAGCACACTCTTCCACAAGGGAAAAAAGGAGGTGTTTAATGAGATGTTCACGCTCTGTTACCTGCCTGACAGAAACGATCTCACTCACTCACCTTGTTTGCCACTCAGAGCTCTCTGTACAGGCTGCCAATTAACACAGGCTCTTAAATGACTCAGAAAAAAAAGTTATTTAAAGGAATCTTTTTTTCATAGCTTTTTCTGCCACATGATTTTCAGTGCGTCAGTTTGGATTGAGTATGCGGAGATGCCAGCAGTTGTGATAGTGATAAGTTCACTTATACTGTAGTTAATAAGTTAATTCAGCTTGTGTTAATAAGTTAATGTCAATGTGTGTTAGTAAGCATGAATCAACACACAACTTAATGTACTGAGGGTGTGAAGAGTTTGAGAATTGTTTAAGGATTGTTCAAGACTCTAGACTGCTCAGGTTAATATTTGTTAACATTCATTTACTACAGATGCACATTTAAGTCTCATATATATGAAAGGTAGAAAACGTAATCATTTTTAAAGTTTGGAACATTTAGAAAAAACAGAAGCACTTCTGTGGTTGATGACACAGCATGTGTAATCATCTGAAACCACACCCGTTTTATTACTTATTAGAGAAAGTCAAATGAATGTTTCCATATTGGGAAAACAGAAAAGAAAAAGTGAGTATTTTTTCCTCCTGATTTAGATTTATTCATTTTCTATTTAACAAATGTATCTTATCAGATATCAAAGATGGTGCCACAGCTAGCAGTCTCTGTACTTTTCTCTCTTATACTTTGAGTGTTTATTCTGTCCTTTGCCACCAAAATCTGGAGATCAGCCAGTCCTCTCAAGGCATCTTTTTCTCAATTTTTCCCCAATTTTACTGAGATCTTGGTTGGCAATTTGATGGTTCTCGATGGGAATTACAGAAGACACAGACTAGGTGTACTGGTAGGCCATGTATAAGTGGGCAAAAAACAAACTGACTTTGGCAATCAGGGCAGCTAAATGGAGCCAAAATCCCCCTAGCAGTTCAGCAGATGACCTGACATTAGTTTGGATTGGTCTGAAAAACACCACTACATCCCCGACCGTAAGCAGAATTCTCATCTGGCAGACAACCTAAACAGCTTCTACTGCAGGTTTGAAAAGCAGCTGTTCTTACCTCCCACTAACTCATCCACATCTCAGTTTGACACAAAAGCTCCACATGCGCCAACCACCCTCCACTCCTCAGACTCCTGCCTGGACACAGACTGTTTAAACTTTTAACTTCAGGTCAGCACTATTCAGTGCTATTTGCACAAAAAACAAAAACAAAAAACAGCTACCACAGGGACAGCTCATTTCCCCAGACTGTCCTGCTGATGACCAGGAATGCCCAAATCGATACAGTGCATATTTGCTCTAATGCAACATTGTGTCCCAACAATACTTATATACTTAATTATAAAATATTTTGAGAGAAAATCGGAACCAAAATAAATCTCCTTGTTTGTGTGCACAAACTTGCTGAATGAAACTGATTCTGAAATATGATTATGAGTCTGTGCAACTCTCAACTGGTAATTATTTATATATGAACATGTTTTCTTAAATTCCTCTAAATCCCTTTTACGTAAGTTTTAGCTTACGTAAAAGTTGGGTGATAAAAACTGTGCTAGAACAAATTTGCAAAGGGGAAGTCGGACCAGCAGCCACACTTTGTTCTGTAGTTCTTCAAATGAATTTTTACGGAGTAAAAAGAGTAAAAAATAAGAAAAGGTTGAGTCTGAGTATTGCAAAACTCAAATTCAGCAGTCTGTTATGAGCCAAAGGTCAACATGTCCATTTTTAAGTCTACCACGTACTTACAGTACAAAATGAGGTCCATCTCGTAACACTTGTTGAGGTCCATGCAAGCACTCACACGTACAGTTTATCTGACAGATACACGCTCTGGGTGACCTTTGTCTGTGAACTTTAGCGGTCCCCTAACGCCTCTTTAGAAAAGTCAGACATCATCCTTGACCTTGCAGTAAAGGTGGAATGAGCCGTTTCTGACTGATGGAGAGCTGCATACCTCATGTCACTGCCAAATTCATCAAGAGATGAAAATGTGAAGGGACATTTCAGCTCTACTCGGGTAAGAAATTTGGCATTGTGTCAGCAAAATAAACTGAACATTTGCTACTGAGCATTCTGTCTAACGTTGACTCAATCGGTATTGAAATGCAAGTGTCTTAATGTGCACACAGAGCGTACAAATGTAGTGGAAGAACTCGTATTCAGAACCGCATGCATAACCTTTAGCACAATAATTGCCCAGCACACACACACGCCCGCCGCTTGACCTACTGTCCAGCCTTTACCACAGTCAACATCCTGTGTGTCTTTTGGTGCAACACTCGCTTAGTGGGGGTGAAGTTAGGGCAAAGAGATTAATTCTTTGAAGTCAGAGCAACCAAACAGCGGGGTGATTAATAACAGCCCTCCATTACCCTCTGCACACAGATGGGATGTCGGGTTGAAGGTTGATGGAGAGCAGCACAGTGTGGGGTATTACACCCTGCCATACAGATCGGTGTTCGGACTTCAGACAGCACCCCTAACACTATTACCATGCTGCCTTGCACTATTTGTACCCTTCAGGTATCCTTCCATAGCGGTTGTGTCCATTTGTCACGGTAACGTCTCCTGACATCCTCTTTAGAGGAAGGTGGACGGGGGTCGTTTTACTCCGAATTCGGATGATTTATGAAGTGGTGGGTTTGATCATGTTATGGTTTTGAACGTTAAACTGTCCACAACATTATGTGCATTGCAGAAGCATTGGAGGATCATCCTTCATCTGTTTAAAAGTAAAACTTGTATTTAGAATACTATTACTCTGATACAAGTCAAATCCAGGGCAACTAATTGCCTCCAGAAGTCAATTAGTAAATAGAGTTATCTGTGTGTAATTTAATTTCAGAATAAATAGAGCTGAAGGCTTCAGTGGTTGGCTACAGACCACTAGTGAACCACAACACTGTTCACATCTAGGAATACCCCAGAGAGATCAGGGATAAAAGTGTGAATTCGTTTATTTGCAGGATTAGTTTATTTCTCCATCATCTGAAAGTGAAAAGGATATGGCAAACCTATGAAGATGTAATTGTCCACTTAACCTGACAGAATGGGCAAGGAAATCATTACTCACAAAAAAAACAGCCAAGGAACTCATGGTAGTTCTGGTGGAAGAATGTGCTGACAAGACAACTCATAGCAGTGCAGTTCACAAATATGGCATTTATGGAAAAGAATGGCCTGGTGGAAGGTCCAGATCCAAATCCAATTGAAAATCTGTGGCAAAATGTGAAAAACAACATGTTCAGACCACTCTATCTGATAAAGCTGAGCCTGTGCTATTTGAGTTAGGGTTGAGTTTGCGTTGGTCTGTCACATAAAAGCCACAGTTTGTGGCTGTGCATGACGAAAGTTTAAAAGGCAGGAATATTTTTGCAAGGAACTATGAGAATCCAAAGTTGATAGTGCAAGTTTTAGGGCACTATCTTCAAAGACGGTATCTTCACCTAAATGAAAATAAACATTTATTAGATAATTTTCCAGCAAAGCTTTACAAAAAGGAGTACAGACTGTTGAATCTGTCAGTCACTGTAGACAAGTTTTGTAGGAAGCTGTTTTAATTTATGCACAAAAACACAAGCAAACATGTAGAAAGAGTTAGTTGCAACTGAACAAAAAGAAATAAAATAGATAAAAAAGAACAAACAAAAACAAGTTACGGTACATGGGTAGCACTGAAGCTGAGAATCAGAGAAACAGTACTTGCTATGTATGCTCCATCTGTATAGTTAATGCCAATAACATTCTGCTTTCACAAACACATATTCATGACTCAGAAGTCAACAAAATAGTGAACACTATCAAAATTCAAAAACAATGTTTTTTTTCTTATTCTTTTACAAAATATTTATAAAAAGTACTATGGCAATGGTAAATTGAGGCAACCTGCTATGAGTACTCCCAAATAATTGCCAAAATGTGGACACAATGTTGTTTTTCTTTTTAAAAGATGAACTCTACACACTTGAAACAATGAGTAAATGCATAGAAAATCTAGACATAGGCATCAAACGTAATTTTCTGTACAAAAACATAAAAAAAGGGAATTTTTTAATATATATGTATAACTTGTACTTTTTTGTAGCTACTGAAAAGAAATAAAGCAAAAAAATTAAAAATAAAAATAAAACAATAACATAACCAATGTTGACCACAGACATCAAATATCTACATCCTGAATCTACGACTGGAGTTGGACATTGTTCCAACTGTCAGGTAGGGCATTACCGTTGTAGCGAGTGGTAAAAACCACCGGTCATTCCTACAGACTATTTGTTTTAGGACTTCTGATGCGAATCCCATAACCAATAACAGCATCAAACTGTCTCTGGAACCCTGGAATGTGATCCATCATGCAAATTGCAACGGAACAGCAGAGCAAACACATCAGATGAAGTCATGCAAAGAAATTTGTGGTCATTTCCCATTGTTACAAATACAGGTCTGTCTTAGGGGCATCAGGAAATAAACATTAGATTGGATGTCACTCCCCAAAATATCCGCAGCATTGGAGATCCAATTGTCCATTTCTCTTGGCGAGTTCAGGTTTTTCCAAGTGTACCCCAAGGCACCTGAGAGAAAGTGGGCATTTCCCTCTTTTGGCAACACCAGTGTTTGTGTTTTCGTTACATACCAGCTGCCACCGCGTGTCACCGTGGGAGTATCCCACATAAGGTGTTACAAATCTCAATACAAAGCACAACAAAAGGGGAAGTGGTCAAAATGGACAACAGGGTAATGATCTCCGCTATAAAAGTCTGGGGTTAATAGTCATCATAGGTGTTGAGGTCGGAGAAATACGCATTGGTATAAGTCTTCCCGGCAAGCTGTGGGTTGAAGTATTTATTCCTTTCCTCCAGAATCAGATTGTTTTTGTTGAAGCCCTGCAAATAAAGAAAAGAACAAAAAAATAGATGGAGAGGAGAAATGAAAAGCAATCAGTATGGGCATTTTTTTCACAACATATGGATCAAGTGATTATTCAGCCCAGATGGCAAGGTAAAAGTAAATCCAAAGGAGCAACATAAATCAATGGGAGACTGCTCAGTGAATGGAACATACATTTCACAGAGCAAGGTCAGAGCATTTGCAAACAGGCTGGAAAAATGAGAAGTCACCACAGGGCTAAATTATTTTGATGCACATCCGAATGTCCACCTCTGTCATCTCTAATACCCAGCATCAGCGGTTTTTATGGCCCTCGGATTGTCGGTCCTCCAGGACAATCAAAGCCATAAAAATCGATCAAAGGCGAGTCACATTTCTGTTAAACAATCAGGAAGAACTATTGGGACGGGCGGGGGCATCTTGTCTGTCCCTGCATGACACAGTAAACATGGAACAAGCCTCTGATGTGCTGCTCAGTACAACAATTTGGCAAATAGATGAGTTCATATGCAGTCTGTTGTAGTGGGAAGTGTGATGGGAGTCCCCTGGGGCGGCGTAATTGAACACTTGATGATGCTGCATTTACAGCTGATGGATGTTTCCGACAAGTGTGCTGAGCAAAAAAACTCATATTTTGCTGCGTTCCCGTTATGTGATTTGCAGACAAAGGGAAAGCAATCAGCTCTCCTGCAGCCCCAAAGATGGTTATGTATCTCTGCAGGTGTCCAGTTGGTTGCCTTTAAACAGCTGTGCAGCAATGCTTGCTTGCATCATCATCTACTGTGTCCTCTTCCTTTAAGCATATTATAATAGGCTTAAGAATGATTAAGTTGGAGTTTTTGGTACAGCACACACAATTTGCCTGAATGGTAATGTGCCGTTAGTGATAGAGAGGTAACAGAGGAAGGTAATAAGCCAACATTACTACAATATTTCCTTTTCAACCCATCGAATTAAATGATCAATTAAAAATACAGCATAACATGAAGGACAAACAAAAAAAGACATGCAAATGTAAGCACAAAAAGGGGAGGGATACACTGCCTTCTCGCAAGCTGGGAGAGAGAAGGGAGGCAGCCATGATGGAAGGATGAAAGGAGGTCTGAGCAGAAAAAGAGAAACTAGAGTGCTGTACTCCCAACCTGCCACACACAGGAAGTGCCACAGGAAGTGCAAGGGCAGGACTCGTTTGGGAACAGGAAGTAGTACTGGATGAGGGGGGTCAAAGAGTTGTCGGGGTTTTGGAGTGGGGAGTCAAGAAGCGGGATGTTGTTGAGGTTGGTTAGTAGAAAATCTCCAGTCCACGCATAGACACCCCCATGTTAGCAGAGAGAGGCTGGTGCATGGCAGGGTCGTCCAGAGGCAAGAGTACCGACACATCTGGCTGCAGGAAGGAAAGGAACGGGCAAGAGTCATCCTCAAAAAAAAAAAAAAGAAAGCAAATACCATATCTCACTTAATAGGAGCCTTGAAAAATTAACTATACATACAATACTGTGACAAAGTATCCTTGTTAGAAATGTCTTCTGTTTTTGTTACTCTGGAACACATAAATGTTTTACCTCATCGAAACCTTGATAAAATATGAATTAACTGTGAACATGCGACCATGTTTTCTCAAAGCTGATTTTACTTGCCACAAATAGGGCCTGAAAAATCACAAAGTCTAAAGTAAACTTAAGTAGAACCTCTCTGACATCATAAAGTAGATTAAAAATGTATACGAGGAACATATTATACAACAATATTAAGAAATTCAAGATCTGATGAGAAACAAAGTTGTCTATTAGAGTAAAAAAGGTTCAAAAGTAAATTTCTTGCACCAAGAGCTCAGAGACAAGTCATCCAGGAGGACAGTAAAGATTGAGGTTCATAATTCAAGAATCAGGAAGAGACAGGGCAATATGGGTATCCAATGGTGAAGATAACTACCATAGAGTAAAAAGAATACAAAAGCAAAGTCACCAAACTAAATCTTGAAAAGTCCAAGACTTTTGCAAAGACACAGTGCCAGTTATCACAAACAAGTGACAGGAATTGTCACCACTAAAGGTGGCAAAACCAGTCATTAGGTTTACGGGGAAATAACTTTTTCATAGTGAGCCAGATTGGTCTTCCCTTAATATATGAAATTGTCACTTAACTTCATGCAGTCTTTACTCAGCCCAGCTTTGTTCAGTATTAACAAAACCAGAAGAAATCTGTATGCGGCCACATTCTCTTTCAAAGTGCTGTAAAATGCAGTTAAATCCTCCAGCAAACCTCAATGAAGGGTGTTTAACTTTTTGTGCAGATAAATGATGAGCAACACAACTTGAATGAAAAACTAAAACTACATCTTCTGTTCATCATTTACTTGCATAATAGCTAAAAGGGTGCATATAATGGTGTTTCATACTTATTAGTTGAAACTTCACCGCAACATAAGGTTGTTTAGGCTCTCTGATTGAGAGTTGGAGGCAAAATGTGCTGTTGGAAAATGACTCATTGCTCACCTGTCATACAGCTCCCTTTGCATCTTCACACTGACTGTCTACACTCATATCTGCCGCTATCTGCAACTGCACTAACTGAATTATTTTTGATACATCTGACTCTAATTGCATGACAGATGAACTCCGTCTCCAAACCCTTGAAGAAATTATATTCACAGAAGTTTGCTCCGAGCCAAAGGAACTGCGCAGGCTTTAACAAGGCTACAAAACATTTTCCTATACGGGAAGCACTGTTGCAAACAGAGATCAAAGTATTTACCTAGTTGATGTCGCTGATACTCATGACTTCCTCTGTGAGTTTAAGGTCTCAAGTAATGTGTGAGATGGTATGTTAATTAAAAAAAAAAAAACAAAAAAAAAAACAGAATAAAGTCAACAATAATAAAAACCTGAATAAAATTGCCTGTTTAGCCAAGGGAATTTTTCCTCGTTTTTGAAGGTGTGGGGAAATCACCATGTTTGGACAAAAGCAAAGACCTACAAAATGTTCCTAGGTCCTTCTGTCTACTTTACATTTTCTTTAAATGTGTGCTTCTTGCTTGTATCCCAAATTGACTAGGCTTCTGTAATGTGCTATTTGCTGGTGTTAACCACACGTCCATTACATGTTTACAGTTAAACCAAAATGTAGCTGCTTGACTTTTAACTAGCCTCTTTCCACTGGCTCCCAGTTCTTTTTAGGATTTAAAAATGACTTTTTGTCTTAAAATACTTGGCACCTCAGTGTCTCTTAAACCCGTTACTCTTACACCCTAAACCGTTCACTTTAGGGAAGTCAGTGTGGTCTAATATAAAGCACACATCGTTAGGTAATTTTAAAATGTATTTTCTTACGTCTTTGTGATTTGAAAAAAACATATTTAATTATGCGTTCTTTTTCTGTTTTAGTTGGTCAAGAAAGCATTTGTTTAATTGGCAAAAGTTTGACAAGATCCATTGCCTCTAAGACCAGTTTTATGGGTAAAAACTGAGACACTTCACTCCTGTATCACAGATAAAGCCCTAGCTTGAGCATGGAGTGCCTGTGGAGAAGCACTAATCACCAGCCCATTTCTGGCCAAACAGCCTGAATGTGTCAGTGGATAAGAGGCTATTTGTGCCAGGAGTCGAGCTGGACCACTCTAACTGGCCCTGATACATCTGACTATCTGCACTTTAGGATGCAATCATAACCCAAAAAGCTGATCTAGCCACAGGGCACCTTTGCTGATTATATTTAATATCATATAGCTAATTGCGTTAGGATTCTAAGGGAAAGCAGTGTAGCACTCCAGGAACAGAACAGATTCACACACCGAGACAGACGTAGAGAAGATGAACGCACCACTGCCTACCTGTTACGTTAGCAGAGAGTGTCAGCAAGTGACAGGAGGGGGTGAGACAGTGACAGTCAGTAAGTAGAGTATTTAATCACAGCTGACACTGGCAGCAGAGGCACTGCTCAATGACTCAAAGGGGGTGTTTAACATTCACTGATTAGACCAAACTGATCTTTTCCTCTGCATATGTGAACATTTGTCATATTGTGACCCAGGGTGAACCAAGAGCGTGTCTGTCTACAGACCTTGATGGCTTCCACGGTGTCGTACTTGTCCAGTTTGTTGATGTGGTTGGTGATGCTGGTATTGAGCGGGGCAGCGGAGATGGGGTGTATGACGGTGGCGTCGTGGGACTGCTGCTGGTAGCGCTGGCAGTAGGAGTAGACGAGCAGCGTGACCAGGCAACCAAGAATGGAGCTGCTGAGACCCACTGCGATCATGTGGAAAAGGTTGAAATCTGAAAGGCGGAATAGGGAGGCATAAGCATGAGGCTAAAATGGGTTGTTGTGAAATAATTCATCCACTGAAATAGTTATTGATGTAATAAGTGGCACTTCTACAATAAAACCTGCTTAAAAAGGGGCTATTAATATTTATAACTTCCTTTTCCTCTTTTTGAAATTGTATTCATGATAGTGAACCCGTCGACACAAACTGAGTTAAGGTCAACTCTTTATACACTAGGTCAGTGGTTCTCAAACTTTTTTCAGTGATGTACCCCCTTAAAAATATATTTTTAGTCAAGTACCCCCTGACACGGGCAAAACATTTTTGGAATAAAAAAGAGGTACAGAGATCGTGGACGTAAATCCCATTAAAACATACTTTTCCATGTACATTATGTACTTTGTCAGCTCTGGTTTTGCCTTCTTTTTCACTTTATCTGTACTTTCAGCAGCATTGCTGCTACGCTTTAGTCACGTCTCCATAGTTACAGTGTAATCATGATAACGACAGGTCATTGACGAGTGCCCTGGGTCCGTGGGTCAAACTAACTTGGTGGGGGGGTCCGTTTTATTTTAAAGGATATTGAAACTAAATACTGAATATAAAATTCAGTGCATGAAGACACATTTATATTTTATCGAACTTTTTACAAAATAATTTTTCCCAAGACTTATTATGAGGAGCCTACTGATTTTTTAAAGATATTTTGAAAAGCTTCACGTACCCCCTGCAGTACCTCCACGTACCCCCAGGGGTACGCGTACCCCCATTTGAGAACCACTGCACTAGTCTGGATCAAGTCTTTGACTCTTTTTAACATTATGTTTAACATCTGAGACAGTGTGAGATTTTGGTTCCTGTCTTTAGAGGTTGCATTCAAAATCGTGCAGAGATGAAAAGTACAAATTCAAAATTGGGCAATTTTTGATGTTTGCGAGGGCTTAACCAGTCCAATAAAATTCACTCTACATGCAGCAGCTGTGCAGCGCATCCTGCAAGCCAAGTAAAACAGATGTACACTGCATATAGATGATACACTTACTGTAGCTTTCCTAAAAAAATAAGGCAATGGGAGAATGCACACCAAAGGGCAAAAAAGGTCATAAAGCAAGCCTTTACAAAACACATTTCTCAAAAACTTGAACAAAGCTCTGCAAGATGGAGACTTTCTTTTTGCAGAGAATATGTGAGACGCCAGATGCTATACCCTTTCTTCTTCTTTCTGTCTTTCAGACTCACATATAGATGAGAATTACCTCCACAGCGCCTCTCCTCCTGACTGGAGCGTGCGATGGAGACTTCTAAAGGAGAAGAGGAAAGCAACAAAGCAGCAGCGTTAGCACCAACAACACCTCTACACACCCTTGTTTTTGTCACTAACAGCTTGTTCTCCCGAAGGTAAGCATGAAAATGTGTTGAATAGGACGCAGAAAATCGTTAAAACTTCGAAAGCTAATCAGGGCTGTGGCACCTCGAGTGGTTTATGAAAGTATCAGTTCCCATTAGAAGGAAATGAAGTACAGAACATTGGTAATGAACCCTAATGGACTACCTTACCCATAAAAAGGAATGAATGGGGTTATAAAATGTAGATTGGTAATTCTGTAGAATTTCCTAATGAGCATTATATCCTATTTAATTAATACAGAAAGGTTACAAATATGGGGTTCAGTTAAATGTTTGTTCTGTCGCATAATTACTTTCCTCATCTAAAGTTTGTTTTACTCGAATTACAGCAAAAATATTTAAGCAAAAAAAAACAAAACCACCCCATCGCTTTTCAATAATTTGGTGTCTCAGTTGCATTATGTGAAGCTCAAGCATGCTGTCTTGAAAGCAGGAGCTTTGATGACCCTTGTTTAGTAGAGATGCAGAGATCAATTCTTTTCTGTGTCTAGCATTACTGACTGTCAATAAGGAGATGCCTGCATGAGCCAATGTCAATACTAACAGTGTGAGAAAGACAGGAGGGTGTGTGCAGTATATAATGGAGCTTATCGTCATGATTAAATTTGATTATGTTCCTTAACTTGTCCCGCTCTTTGTCATAAGCAGCCAATATAGATTTATCAAACAGAAAAAGTTGCTCGGTTTTACATTTACTCTGTGGACGATTAACATTTATTGCTGGTGTGTGGCTCCAGCCACCTGTAACCAAGCCACACTAAGACATTAGGAAAGCAGAAAAGGATATGTAAATCACTCAGTTTGTCTCGTGAAAATTAAAAGCCTCGAAGTCCTGATGAAAAGAAAAACAAGATGGTTTCATGGACAGCAGGTTTGCTCTCAGCTGCCAGTTGGAATCCGTTTCTGCATTGTCGATCGTGATTGGGCCGGCAGCAGGGGGATCCCACAGATTTTGCCTAGCAAAAGTATATTTGCAATAATAAAGAGACCCGACTGTGAAAAGCTGCCTCTGAACTAGAAAATATCTACACCAATTTAACATTCAGCTTTAAAAAAAGTGAATGATTATTTTTTTTTTCATCAAACTCTGTTGTGAGCATCAATAAATGATTATGTTTTAGAATCAAATTTTACTGAACCTGGACACAAAGCTGAAACTATGAGATGAAACAGATTAAAAATAAGCTCACAGAGAAAGCTGCAGTTTAGATATAAGAAAATTGGGCTGAAGGAAAAATATGCTCTTCTGTTCCTCAGTGAATGACAATTACTTACATCTTTTTATGCTTTGTACTACTCAGATCGTGTGCCAACTATTGCTTCTTCAAAGAGGTCAACTGCTCTTCTGTGTAAATGACGCCATTAAAATAATTACTTCTTCTAAAATATCAAGATTTCTGGTGCAGAAAAGAGGTTTTATCTAAAGCCTAAATCCTTTCGTAGTTGCCCAGTAACACACTCACTCATTTAATGGAGTGAATAACTAAATGTAACATTTTCCACTACATGTAACTAACAAAATGGGGCTCAAAGTAAACATTCTAACACCTAAAAGTAATTAATGTGTTACTATGCTTGGGAACAAGGCCAATAAGGCCTCCCTGTCTTCCTTATCTCATCTTCCAAATTTTCTCACCCATCTTCATTTCCTCTTTTCTCCTCCGGTCCCACTTGACATTCTATTTTTATGCTTTTCAACTTCCTCATCCCTCTATTTTTTCATCCCACTCGTCATCCTCATACATGACTCAATTTCATTTGACGCATCCTTTTCGTCCCGTTTTAGGTCTCATTTTCATTCTTCTCATCCCTCTTTCAATCTTATCATCCCGACCACTTTTCACTCATTGCAGTGGGATGGTGCTTGATACCAAAATCATTCATATCGTGTGACGATGTCCACCATTAAAAGTGTACTAACAAAGTCTCTCTGGCATGATGTGAGTTACGAAGAGAGCTGAAATGCATTTGCCTTCTGCAGAAAGAAACTGAATCTAATCTTCTAAGGTTTTGCTTTATTTACTGTATAAATCTTCCTCCAGGGTCAGTTTGTTAACAGTAAGGACTTGCTTTCTTCCTGCACTCCTTTCTCCATCTATCCTTGCTTTTTACACCAACTTTAGAGTAACTCTAAATTTATGATAACGACAAAACTAGAAAGTCTCCCACTCAATAAGCAACAAAGGTAAGTCTGTCATGGAAACAGTAAAACTTCTTCTTTTACGTGTAGCAACATAATCAAAGAATAATTTCTTCGGTTTTAGAAAAAATAGAGCTTTCATTGCGGTACTAAAACAGCAGAGCTCACCCACAATGCAATCACAACATAGACTCGGGAGTTGTTCTTCAGAATGTTTCTAATTCAACCCAAAAGGCTGAACTGTCTCTCAACCTGACCTCTAACATGCTACAGCCTCCCTTCGAGAAATCAATAATGCACTTAATTATCACAGGATTCTTGAAAACAAACTGAATTACCACTGTGCTAGTGGTGAGTGCGCTCCTTGCACTCCCCAGGATGAGTGTTAAATCATGCATAAGTGACATCACAAAGTGCCAGACGGAGTGTATCCGAGTATGTGTGTGTCATCACCTGGTATAAAGTTGGAGTCAGGGGAGCAGGGTCTGGTCTCGCTGCTGTTTCCTGAGCACTGGTTTCCAGTGGGGAAAAGAACATCGCAGTGACGGACTCGCAGCTGGGCGCCGCTGGAGTCACAGTGGGACCACTCAGACCAGCTGGACCAGCTCTCTAGAAAACAGCAATGGCAGCGTGTCTCACAGCCTGCTGAGTGTGAGTCTGCACCGCACTGAATAACTTTGTGTATATTAGTGATGCATGAACGCCCTTCGAGAGGCTGAGAAAAATGAAAGAAAAACAATAGACGGAGCGCTGCCTGCGTCAGAGCTCTCTCAAGTTTTTCACTTAGAGGTGGAAATGTTTGTGTTTACCTGGACAAGCCTGTGTGTTGCAAAGTGCTTCCTCGGTGTGCAGTCCCAGGCAGATGTCTCCTCCGTAGGCTGGTGGAGGGTTGCTGCAGGTCCTCGTCCTCATGTAGTGTCCTCCTCCACAAGTCACAGAGCACTTAGACCATGATGACCAGCAGGACCAACTGCCATCCACTGAAACCAGAGGTTTTATAAATGCTTAACGCTGAAAGATTGAGTGATTTACTCAAATGAATAGGTTTCCCTTTGGTAATGAATACAGAACAGGAGGAAACAGACAATTTTAGTAAGTAATTTTCAGACCATTTGATTTTTCAGACCTAGCTATTTTGACCAGCAAGAGGGGAAACTAAGTAAATTGATTTTGGTTCCGTTCATAGGCACAAATATGTTGTCATTGTCAAGGTCCTGGCATGATATTGGACTGCTGTTATGTTGCTCTGAAAAATCATGAAGTTTAAATTAAATTTAAAATTGCTTGGTTTCCAACCACAAACCTTCTAAGCTTCCAGGTCCAGTCCATCCATCTTTGACAGGGCTAACATCGGGGCCATTCAAGAAGTGCAATGGTGACCTCTTTTATCATACCTGGGGTTTATTGCACAAAGTGGATGAGTTAAAGAAGATAGGAGACTCCTTCCAAATGCTTTACAATTCCATGTCTAGCTGTACTGTGCTTGAAAGCAGGATCCTCAGCATATTTAAATCAACTCTTCCACGCCTAATAAGAAGAGTGATCAAATAGCCATTACGGCCAGGACCTTGTTAATGGTCCAGGTGTAATGGCTGCAGCACATTAAATTAGTGGAGTGTATAATTTAAATAAATATTTGAGCTCATATTTGCAAATTGCACTCTTTTGGGATTAAATGAATCCATAATCCTGTTGACTAAACTCTTGCTTTTAAAAAGCATGCTGCATATCCATAACACCCCTAAGCCCTCCGCCCAAAAATAATAATAAAAAAACATCATTAAAAGCCCAGAACTAATATAAAATTTCTTACGCCAATGATGAGTGTATGCAAACTCTTTAGTTGAATGCTTTATATTCAGAAAGTGTAGGTATTGCGTCACCTTTAAAGCAGTTTCCAGCCTACAAAGTCTTCCAAGTCATTAGCAAAGACAAGTATCCAGAAGCACATTCCTGTGTAGACATATGTTTATATCGATGACACCCAGACATGCAGACAAACGTGCATTTACGCGAGTCAAGTAGGTAGAAATAAAGAGAAAAGGGAGCAGAAATATGTGGAAAGCTTTCACATGAGCCTCAACAGAGGTAAATATCCCATCCCAATCATTTGTTTAACACCTCCCTTCATTGTAGCAACCTAAAA
This sequence comes from Xiphophorus maculatus, assembly GCF_002775205.1. Classification (NCBI taxonomy): domain Eukaryota; kingdom Metazoa; phylum Chordata; class Actinopteri; order Cyprinodontiformes; family Poeciliidae; genus Xiphophorus; species Xiphophorus maculatus. The sequence continues at coordinate 13,218,228 of NC_036463.1, read as the reverse complement.
CACTCGTCTCAACTCCTTTTAAAGACTCAAGGATGGCTGGCGGAACTAAATGGGTAATTGAAGTTGCCGAAGCTTTTTGTCACCTCAGTGTAATTTCTCTATTGCAGAGTGACACAGAAGTCGATTCTTAGCCCTCGATGATGTATCGCCTCATCGGAGAAGCAGACGCAGTTAAAACACGGATTCATTTGTTTCCAGAGCGGATGGACAGAAGGCATGGCACCTTTTCTTTGCCTTCTCTTGCACAGCAAACTAACACATAAAAAAAAAATTAAAAAAAGATGTGGATTAGCCATGGGAGGTTTACAATTGGTCTACCAGCACAGCCTGCCAGCCTCAAAATAATATCTCACTTTCAGAGGGGTGCTAATTGAGTACACATTAGTATTCATTGCTATCCGAGCTGGGTTAAGCTGGCCCCTTTGGGGGACGGGAGCATGGAGTTGTTCATCAACACACCGTAACTGTGGTATCATTATAGTCAACATCCAAGAATAGGTATAATGCTTGTATTAAGGTAGAGACGCTGAACAGAAGAAAATCAAAGCATGTTCATGTGTCCTTTCACTCCCCCGGAGCGGTACAGTCTGCGCGGATGAACCGCTCTTTGATCTACCCCAAATCTTCCTCACAACCTGACAACAGCTTACTTCATGAAATACAAACTCAAGATGCTGGGGTGAGTTTTACCGAATTAATTATTGCGATGCTGATGGACTTTCAGGATAGTGTTTGTTTTGTTTGCTCACAACCTGGAACAAGTCATAAAGACAGATTGATTGAGGGGTAGGGAGGATAAAACAGCAACCGATCGAACCCGCTTCTCTTCACAACGCTTGATTGATAATAATTTGAGACAACATTACACTTGCCTCTTCAGTGGCCGTGCTGAACACCAGGTGGGCTTAATGCCAAACTAAGTACTGGATTTTCATTCAGACAGCTTACTTCCCTCGTCAGAGAGGGTATTCTTTTAATTAGAAAGCTTCCCCTCTTCTTCTTCTGTCAGATGACTGTTGAAAATACATTGTCTTGGGGCTTTTCACAACAGAATAAGGTCTTCCCATGGCTGGCAACATAATTACACAGCAATAGTAATTACATACAAGAGAGCCAGAGGGATTGTCTCCTTGATTCTTGGTCTAAATCGAGGTCTCCGTCACACCTTTTATCTGCATCTGATTTCTTCTGTGGGTTTTAATGATTCTGCAGGTCATCTGTCACTGTTCTCTATCCATTAATCAAGAAGAAGAAAGAACATGTAGCTTCATTGCAGTGGGAGGTCTGTGTTTTTTTTTATCTGCAAGAGTGAAAAGATAATTTGCCATTTTATTGACTACTGCTCTTGTAATTGTTCTTATCTTTGTGAATCTTCTGCTCTCTCTATGCCTGCTTGGATTTTTTTTATTCTAAGCAATGTGCCTCTCAGATGTTAAAGCTAATTGAGCAATAAATGCACAAAGTGATCTGAATAAATATAGTGATGCTTTGAACGTTTTTCACAATTTTTTAGTGCAACATTGTGAAAAGGAAGTAAAGAAATGCATTGTTTCCAAAGTGTCTACTAGGTCTCTCTGTAATCTAATACAACTAAAAAAAAAGATCCAGTGTCAGTAAGAGTCGATTAGCATCACAGTGTACTGGCTTGAAAGTATTTGCCCACTCTGTATTGTAAAAGGTTTTCCAAATCTGTTCGATAATCAACACATTTCTTGTCCATTTCTTTAGGTCAATACAGATGTACAGTAGTTCTGGACTTGACTAGGCCATTTTCAAATAAATTTTCTTCAGATGAAGCAATTTCATTATCACTTTGATACAAAAAAGAGACTTGACATGGGATAGCGATTCATCTTCTAGCAGGGCATCAACACAAATAATGCAGCCATAAAATGATTTTTATGCGTAAAAAAACAGTAAAACAATGTATAATTTTTTTTATCATTTTCCTCCCAATGCCCAATATTGTGCTACTAAGTGATTCTGAATATAGTATGATAAAAAAAGAAAAGTTAATTTGAACACTTTTCCAAGGCGTTGTGCTTAATATTTGAAAATGTCCTACCTGGACAGGGTGTGATGTTACACTCCTGAAACTCCTGCGCCGGGCCCAGGCAGGTCTGACCTCCATACCGCGGCTCTGGGCTGCTGCAGGTCCTCTTTCTGCTCCGAATGCCTCGGCTGCAGTCTCTGCTACACTGAGACCAGGAGCTCCAGGAGGACCAGCCACCATTCACAGTGTGGCCAGAGATTCTCCCCAGACGAAGAACTTCACCTGCGAGGTACAGAGATTTGTACAAGGCTAATAATGAGATGCTCAAATTCCAGGACAGAGTGCGTCTCACCATAGTGAATCATTTGAAAGATATGTAACTGGATTTTTAACACTTCACTCTATTCTAGGCAGCGATGTGCATTTGACCAAAGTCAATCTGTGGTGAAAGAGTAAGAGGTGCTACTTTTTGATGTTTTTTAATGTATCTGTAAAGTTGTCTTTAAAAAAAAAGTAACTAAAATATAAATGAAAATCACCACATAATGGAAAGAACACAGGATAATTCACTCATTCAAGACTTGAGTTCTACCAACCATGCAAATTTGCTTTGATCAGACAAAATATCATTTCACACATATAACAAATAAATGATTTTTGACAAATTACAGGACAAACAGTCTTGAAATTTTCACATTTACAACTTATAACAATTGTCATCAAAATGTTGGTCATAGTTTACATGAGAACATCCCTCCACATTACACTGCTATATTTCAATTTGACTATAATTTAAACACAGTGAAACAAGAACATGTCATTCAGAGGCACTGACGTGTTCAAAGATACAGATATTTACTTTTGAGAGATGGGCTGAGGATTTTGAAAAAGAAGGTAGGCCATTTTGTAGGTAAGCCATGGGGTTTTTGCTGTTTGTACAAATGACTCTTTTGCAAAAGTTGAGGATGATTCGAGGAATATACCAAATTGACTGAAAAAACAACTGTAGTTATATTTAAAAAAAAAAACTATATATAAAGCTGTTTGACCTGCTTATTTTGACATGTAAGATTTGTATTTGTTCATCTTCCACAACATTCCTTTCTAAGATATTCCAGTTTGTGTCAACAGCAAAGTCCCAGAGGGCTCACACATTAACCCCTGACAGTACGTCACCTCTACTTTGATCAGTCTAATTAAACCCAACTGAGCATGCTTCCACTTTTCCCCCCGATCCAACTGTTTGCTACTCGCAGGGCTGTAGACGTTTTTCTCGATATACTTTGTGTCAAAAATGTGATCCGTCATGTAATTCTTTTCATTTGTTTTCATTCTAGAGATCCTACATGGATGACATCAGTTGACTAATCAGAGATCTCTCATCTGGAACCAGTCAGGCTGTGAGTTTTTAAATGAAATCCAAAAACGTACTTTCAATTAAACTGTAATCACTGCATGCATTAATCAGCTCTGTGTTCAGACGGAGACATCAGGATGATCAGAGAGGGATAGCTTTTTGCGTTGACCGAAATGAGGAAATCCATCTGTTTGACTCAATGAGAATCCCCTCTAGGCAAAGAGAATCACTGTCCATGCACTTCTCTGATGAATCCCTCACTAAACATTGTTGGTGTGTTTTAAGGTGGATATTCACCCTTTGCACCTGCGCTGCTTTCTTTTTGAGTGGGAATATAATTCACCCGCTGTTCAAAAGGACAGAAAAAACATCCAGATTCTTGTTAATTTTTCCTTTATTACATGCAGTTACTGTCTCACTTAGCTTCCTTATTGCCTCTTTTTATCCCCACTATTCTCCTTCTTTCTTTGCCGTTATTAACGTGCTCCGTATTTTCCGTCTCAACTCCCTTTTCCCCGTCCTCCAACCTGGCCTTGCCGTTTCGTCAACGTCCTCTTTTCACTGACAGTTATCACTGCGCTTCTGCTTTGTATTCTCAGGGAGAGCACGATGTGTTTACCCGGCGCAAATCCACGACCTCTTCATAACTGTGGCTGACCTTGCCGGTGCACAGGCCAGCTAACCTGGCATCACGCTGCCTTGAGCGCTGACAAGCCCACAGAGGACTCCAGGGGCCCTTGCTTTTTATCGATTCTGAGGAGGCAGTGGAATGGACAGTCCCAACTTCCACTTTGACCTGTGCTCTTTATCAAGCCCTCTGGGACCTGAAAGACTAGACCACCTCTCTGAAGGCAATGGAGTGAATCATGAACAGTCTTCTCAAATGTGGACATGACCTTTACATAAAGCTTTATTGGAATAAATATAAACATACAATTCTTCATCTTCTACTCTGTCTGGCTGATGACGTACATTTTGTCAGCTGCATCTTCTAGTAGGGGCTGTTATGAGTTTCTGGACAGCCCAAATCTTTGTGACAATACTGTTTGTGTGTCAGCAACAGTACCAGTCAGAGGGTGGCATAAAATCGTAATGTCGTCACATTATGAGCAGAAGAAGAAAAACAACAATGGAGCTTGTTTTACAGAAACACATTAAGGTGAGATTGGCTCTTTTACCAATCTTGATGCTGCGTCCCTCAGGTACAACAAAAACTGCACTGATGTTTCTATTCAGGCTGCCTTTCCAAGATAGAGAGATAAATGTTAAAAAACCTGAATTGATGAACAAATTACTGTTCTTAAGCAGGAAGCACATTGTGTGTTATCAGACTTGTGATACAACTTCTACGAAAAATTTACGGTACTAGGAAACCTTTGAGTTTTCTTATTGGAGAGGCTAAGTGAAAAATTCGGGGGAAACGCCAAAATAAATTATCTGCCCGATGATCTATGAACTGACATCATTTAGGGAAAGCTTACATTCAGCTGTGAGTACCAGAATGTAGCAACGTAACTGGATTACTAAAAAGATTTTTTAAAGAGGATTCAGTTTTTAATTATTGATATTGTCCTCATAATTATAACGATTATGTTGTCAATTGCTGCAGCAAATTGAACTCTCCATGTTTTTTCCATCTCCGCTTATGCCACAGCATGAGCTATCTTCTATTTTTTTTTCTACTTTCAAAATAAATTAGAAGTGTAATAAGAACTTCATTAATATTCTGGTATGCATTTCTTTTTTGCTGTTTTCTTTTCCTCTTTTGAGTAAATAGCATAGAAAGTACTTTGGATTGACAGGTGTATGCATATACACTAAGAAAACTTGCCTTGCCTAGGACAAGACTGTTCAGAGGTGAGACAAAATATTTTGGTATATTTCGTACTTTTTCCACTCTAAATAATTTCCTTTCAACAAAGAAAAATGCATTTTTTTTAAAGCAACACTTTCCTTTGATCACTCTAAATGCAGTGACATCGTTTTGTTTTTGCAGAGGGCAATGTTCTGCTTTGAAAGCATCAAAGTACATGTTGAGGATGGACATAACTGCATACAGTGAAAGTCAGTCATGACATCTGTTCACGTTGATCAGAGCTCACGCACCACAATTTTCTTAACCATGTAGTAATTCACAAGAATTTCTGTAAATCCTGATTTAACACCTAAAAGCTTTAATTGCAGTTAGCAAGTCACAATCTTCTTACCACATATTATATGGTCTAAAAGTACTTGTTTTTAATTTTTTGATACAGAGCTACCTGATATAACTCTATTCGCCTCACTTTTTTCATCGCTGAAAACACCTGTATCCTTGTCTCACTTCATGCTCTGCTCAGACGTTAGCATCTCCACTTTACGGTTGCTTTGAAGTACTTTACATATTAAGTTACCCCCTTTACTCCCAAAACAAACAGCAGGAGCCTTTTCTTTAAAAATAGGTCGAAGCTAGATCTATTGATTCACCAAGAACCTCACACAGCCGAAAGGAATTAATCCTCACTCTCCTGATGAGCTAGCTTCAATACGGACAGAGTACAACATCAAAACACCTCACCTGCTGAACATCACATCCAGCTCACAAGCAAAATAAAAACAAAAGCCCAAAAAACCTTAGTGCAGAGAGGTGGGTTAAATGAGGGCAAAACTGTGCAATCTTGTGTACTGTATGGACATCAATCAAAAACATGAAAACAAAAAAAATTAGATGGACACCAAGATGAAATGACATCTGTAAACCATATCTGCTTCTAAAACAAGAGGAAGTGAGAGACAGAGTAGCAAAATCACCACTTTCAGCAGAGAGCAGAGATCTGCTGTCAAGTTTCATCAACAAAAAATGCTAAAAGATCACACAGAGAGAAAAAAACCTGCCTCTCAAGCTGCCTTACATTCTACACTGCATGTTGGCTTGCCATTACTTGTCCTCCCCTTTTACTTTACCTTTGAGATTATCAATGTCCCCCTGTGGACGAACCAATTTCTTCCAACATGCATGTGTGAAAGTGCCAATGTTACATCTTGTGAAAATTAGAGGGTTCGGACTGTTTGCAGTCGCACAACGTGACAGTATTTTCTGTGCTGTCCAAAGAAGCGCTCCCAGGAGATTTTTACCCAAATAAGGTTTGTCAGAGTGCAAAATAAAACACAACCCTGCAAATTCATGAGGGCCCCCACAGACATGCACGGAAACACAAATAGCCTGGCCATCGACCACTTTATGGGAACATCTGTTTATTTAATGCAGTCCAAAGCTACACTGGCTATATTGGATTGTATTACGAGGAAAGGAGTCCCATATACTACAACTGCTCATTACAACCTCAGTAATAAACTATAGGCAGAATTACTTAACGCAGCATCAACAAACACTGAATATACTGCTGCTTTGTAATCATGGACCTCGTGGCTGTTTCGGGATTATTTTTAATCAGAAAAAAATCCAGAAACAGAAACAGGACATGGGTACATGAGATTATGTCCCTATATTACACATTTCATGAAATATGGAGACATTATGCATTATAAATTAGTGTAATTGAATGTTCCTAGCAATTGCTTGAGTCATAGTGTTTGTTGTGGAAAATTTAAGTTATGGAGTATACACCTTCAAAAAATTATTGACACAACAGTAAGAGCTACATTTGCAATAATTAAATTTACACGAGGAAAGTCCAATAGACCTAATTTTCTAAGGTTATACGTCCTTACATTTACTTTAACATTTATTTTAAATGTTAAAGTAAATGTTAAAGTAACATTTAAGTTATTAAATGTCACTTTAATACGGTCAACATTTGACTTAACATTTCAGTGCAAGAAGCCATCAGCAATCCAAGAATCCGAATCTATCTACAAAACAAAGAAAAAGGGGATTCTCACACAAGAATTAGATGATACAAATCTGACAAAAAAAACTAAGCAAAATAATGTATTAAATTATTATCACCACACACTTTCTTGTTTAAAATCATTAAGCAATTTTAATGAGTTTTAGCTCATTAAAATTTTAATGAGCTAAAACTCAAAGGTACATTTTAAGGATTTTAGGAACAGTGTAAATGATTAGACACTTCCAATAAATTGGTTTAAATCTGCATAGCACTGCTGCTTTTCATAACGCACAACATCAGTTAGATAAACTCTAAAACTGTTTTTCACGTAACATTTTTTCTGAGTTTATTTTCTATTCATGAAAGCTAAATTGGTTCACTTCCATAGACTGCATGTTCTCATGACAACAAGGCAGGCCTGTCTTAAGTGTATTAACAAAAAACTAAAGCCTTGAACAGAGATAATGGGTGTAACCCTTGGTAACCTTTCTAATCAGACACTTTGCATGCCTTCATAGAAGTTTGATCGCAAATCCATTAATGCATTAAGCTGAAGGCCTGAATTATTTTTCTTACACTGGAACCATAGCTGCATATTAAAACCTCTGAAATAAAACATGAGACTTATGAGTATGATTTTCAAGAAATGCACTCAGGTGTGACACTGTCTCCATAATGAAGGATACATCAAAAATCACTTCTAGTTGCAGGCCAAATCGAAGTGAAATTAATCCTATTGATCAAATATTCTCTGTGAAAAATACCCTGGGACTAATCAATTTTCTAATTTGTGTCCAATTTGGTGAACGGAATGAAAAACGAACCTGGCTGCAAACCAACATAAAAAACCCATTTAGCCACTTTCTGCATCACCATCTGAGTGCATGCATAGTGTAGGTTCCTGCGGCAAGGTGACACATGGAGTTTGCTCTACTGCAACTTTCCAGCTTCAATAGAAGATGTGAATAAAGTACAGCTTATGAGATTTTAATGGGAAACACGCTCCGTCACCTGACAGGTTACACAATGCAAAGTCAAAACAATCAGGAGAAACCGTAAAGATTGTTTGCAGGAAACCTACACTATACAACAGCAGATTAACAATTCACAGACTAATATGCATGATCAAAATATATGTTATTGCATAGAAACGAGTGAGAACAATGTGTTGTTTATGAGGACGACATAGTCTGTTTTCTGGAATTGGATAAGTGACGAAAATGCATGCACAGCTCCAACACTGCCTACCATCATCACAAACCGAGCAGAGTCTGCTTACAGGGTGGAGGTGTGAGCTCTGACATTGAGGTGCAAGGAGAAAAAACATCTGCTCAATGTCAGCAAAACTGAGGAGCAGGCTTGAGGCCCAACGTGGGGTGAGGGGAGGTTGGCAACCCTCCATCTATACAACAGGAAAAGCAAAAGAGAGGGTCAGCTGCTTCAGATTTTTTGGGATTAATATCTGCTGAAGATTTGGGCTTGACACGGACTGTTAAACAAGAAGGTTTGACAAGGTGGAGGCTCTGCATGGAGTCCAGTACACTCATCAAAAAGATTTTCCTGTTACTCATCGAGGAGCTTGCTGACTGGCATCATTCGGTCTGCTCTGGAAATCTGCAGAGGATTGTTTGCACTGCACAGCACTAAGCTAGGAATGGGCTGCAATCGATCACATACCTTTGCAGCTGGAACAGATATTCTCTGGATCCAAGTATTTGATCCACCCCACTCAATTTCCTACTATTTGGTAAAAAAGCTGAATGAGAATGAGTTCTAAAATTAGCAAGAGCTCAGGGAGTTCTGAAACATTTACCTATTTGTTTCAATTCCGATATCCTCATAAGTTATTAAGCATATTCTTAGCAAATCTGGCAATGCACTTTCATTCAGCTGCTTTCCACTTTCCAGATGACAATCTATGGGGAGAACTCTTGTGGCATTTTAGGTTTGGACCGGGAACTCAGGAAAATCTTACTGCAAAGTCCAAATAAAGTGCATGTATCTGCAACAAGTTCACGATCAGAACTATGTTGACATACCTGTGGTGCGTCAAGTCAAATATAGAAAACAAAATATAGTAAAACAAGGTGAAATTTTTGCTATTTTGGCTTCAGGCAAAAACCACAGTTAGCAGTGGCACAATCTTAATTTTCTCAAATATCTACTTTCTAAAAAATACATCAAAAGAAATTCCTTTTGATCCTCTATTTAAAGGCATTCTTAGAAACTTTGTATCTTACAGATAAAACGATTCACATACTTTAATGTTGTACCTTCTGGCCATTTAAAAAAAAAAAAATCTGATTTCAAAATGAAACAATGTACTTACTGTTTCCTTGTAAGGACAAAAAAGGAAAAGAAAAAGTATGCTGAAGGTAAAAAAATTACTTTTCTTTGACTTTTAAAATATTTTTATTTAATATGGAAAAAGAAGTGTATGTTCATCTTTCCATTGATCTATCAAGCCCAAACGTCAAACAGAAAAAACGTTTTTTGGTTCTCATCAAACAAGTCAGGATTTTTTTGTTTAAGTGAACTGACAATACCAGAAGGGGGGAACTCAGCCTGTTTCGCTTCCCAATGCAACAACAGATGACACTGAAGACAGTAATAGTTGCACTTTTGGGTGCATGTTATTGTGTTTGTAAGAGGAGGTAAAAATAACTGGACTTTGTTCTTCAAAGTAGACTTGCTTGTACTGAACAAACATCCAACCCCCCGTCGCTTTTTTGAGAACAAATCTTCACTGTTTGCTGTGGGGTGGTGATCAGAAAGTGAACCAAAGTCAGATGAGACAAAAGTAGAAAGCATCTCCCAGTCAGATCGAGTACCAAAAATACTTCCTGATCTTCATTGTTAAGCTGAATGCATCACAACTTGCTTTGCTCGAAAAGCATTTTTGACAAGCAGCATTGGTTTTACTGTAGGTTTTTCTTAGTTCAATGCAGTCTCTCTTACTATCACATTGGGGTTCCTGTTCCATTTGAAAGGATTCTGATGGATCACCACAATTGTAAATGACTGGTAAGACCGAATATTGAACAGTCTAGAATATTTCAGGTGTCATGGATTTAAACTCCGATTACCTATAGACGAGGCTCACTGTACATTTCTCTTTAGACACAAGAAGAGTGGCTCATTGATATTAATAAGTCTCCATACCAACTTTTTGATGGTCTATACATGTCAACTGGATTCTATTGTCATTGGAGAAAACTGTTCCTATCCTGCAATTTTAAACGTGATCATCTGCAAAGCGAGGAGGTGGAAGATCCCTCTCTCTTCATGAATTCTCCAAGAAGCAGAGAGACCACAGTTAGAATAGTGAATGATGACTGTGCAAAGTATTGACATCTAGCCCATGTGTCCATAGACATGACATATAGTTTTAAGAAATAAAACATATATGTTAACATGGATTTTCCCCCACCACGATGGAATAACTTTGTTTTTAAACTTTGTTAGAATGAGATTATGATACTTCAAAAAAGAAGCAGGTATTTTAGGGATTTTAAGACTTTTTAAAAAGAGTGACAAAAGGGATGATTGAATGCTATGTCATTACAGGGTTGAGCATAATGCAATCTCCCCACAGATTTACCCTTATTGGTGTCATTACATCATATGTTTGAAACAAATGGACACCAAAACACACTGTCATGAATGTCATTTGTGGTAGTTTACTACAGACAGAGGTACCTCAGATACCACATGCTGTATAATTTCAATAAGGTACACAGGTCTTGACTTAGAAACAGAGCGATGCCACAGAAAAGGGAGGATGGAGTGCAGCTGAATGACAGACAAACAATAAGGGTAGTGGAACAGCATTCATCTGTCAGAGTCGGCTCTAAGCACCATCGCATGTCTAATGCCTGCTCATGACATCAGCGCAGGAAAAACTAATCTCACAGCCATAAGAGGACCCTGGCCTTGGCACCAGATCAGCTGAAGTAAAACACATCAGGCTGCTGACACACCACTGTTTCTTCCTGAGAAACAAAAAAAAATGAAGACATCATTCATTGACACTCACCAGGAAAATTACAAACTCACAGCCTTCAACAAAAATGCCTTTCATCTTTCCTCTGCTTTCTTTTGCCCCCTCGTGTGTCTGCCTCTGTTTTTGTCACATGCAAATGATGAGCTGCTGGGATGAATACACATAATTCTCAGGGTTTGCTATTACTAGTTCATCATAAAACTAGGCTGAATGAATATTTTGAATATTTATTCAGCAAATTCAGCAGGAGTATGTTTCGAAGACAAGAGGTGTGAAATAAATAAAAGAACTGCTCCTTCATGGAGCAGTTACCAACAGTATTAATAACACTTGATATCTATTTTTAACAGAGACTAAATAATGATGTACAAATACATGATTTCATCAAATAGGAGAAGGGTGAATTTAATCTGTATGCTATCTAGAGGTAGATGATTATTAATTTATCCACCTCATTGTTGTTGTGAAGCTATGTAGGTAAAGAGTAGTTTTGAATTTGAAACTGGTGGATGACATTTCAAGAATGTCACAAACACAAAAACAAAAGAAAAACATATATGGTGACTAATAAAACAACATTATGTCTGTTTTAGTATAATCTCCTGTCAGTAAATATGAAATCATATAGTGTCACGGCAAAATGCACACAGCCTCTTCGTGAAATATACAAGTAAAACACATTGAGTGCTTTCCAAAAAGTTTTCAAACATTGTTTGAAAACAATCTAGATAATAAATTTGCTTTAATACTTAGTAAAACCACCTTTTCAACTTCGTAGTGTCACGATCTCTACAAGGCAAAAGCATCCCACAGTAAGATGCTGCATTTACCATATCTCATAGTGGAGATGGTGTATTGAGTGAAATGTGCAGTGCTAATTCTTTTGCCAAATGTAGGGTTTTGCATAAGACAGAATATCTCATTTTGATCTCATTTGACCAGAGCATCTTCTTTATGTCCTCCACTGTGCAAAGCATCCACTTGAGCTTATTTAACTTTTCATTTCAAACATTGTCTTCAAGCCTCATTTCCATAATAACTGGATTTGTAACGTGAGCCATTAATAGTCGACAGATTCTTCCTCCAGAGCCATTGATCTCTGCATTATCTTGATAGCTTTTCTCATTTATATTTATTTCCTGCTCAGCCAGTCTTTTTCTTTTAATTATGGATTTTATAAGTCACTTTATTGTTATTTATATAATATGTTATTGTTCAATTTATATCGAGTCAAATCACTGCAGCCCATTTTTCTTAATGTTTAGTTTATTTTTATATCCTGCTAGGCGTTGACTTGAGGATTAACCTTCAAATATAACAGCACACCTTAAGGGTAAATGGGAATATGCTGCTCACAGGTAAAACCTTTTTGCTAATCAGGAGACTTCAGAAGGTAATTCTGGATCTTTATTTAATAATTAATAACTAATAATAAAACATATTTAATAATTTATTGAAGTAAGCGGGAGGCTGATCATAAATGCAATATCTTCAGATTTTTTATTGTAAAACAACAACAACAAAAACCTAGCTGAAAACCATGTAAACTTGTTCTTCAACTTTTCAGCTGTGGACTAATAATACAATCACTACTCACGATGAATTAATCTTGATTCCATGAGAAATACAGTGTAAGTTGGTGTTCAGTTTGTTTGTTTTTATTTTTTTTTTTCATCTATTTGTTGTCTGGGTAACTAGGAGTAAAACGTTAAGCTCCTGGGATGTACAGTACTATAAAGAAAGCAGAGCTAAGCATTAAAAACACTCCAGTGAAAATATTTCTGTTCAATGTGAAAAATGTCCTAATAGGAGTGAGTGAAAATAAAAAAGGAAAGCAAAATTGCGTTCAGTATTAAAAATATGTATCTTTATTTTGGATTAAATAATAGTTTGTTCTCATGCTTGCGAAATGTGATAAGAAGAAAGAATAAAAGCTGCAACCGCACTAATCACTAGGTTTAAAAGACAAGAGAGGTCTTTTAAACACTGCAGATAGCCAGTAATTAAGTCATTGCTATCATTAAGCCATGATCAGTGATATGAAACAGGGCAGTCTATTATGTAAAGGCTCATTGTATATGCTTGTTTAAATTATATCCATAATTTAGGACTCATAATAGAGATAGATAGGGATCTTAGTATGGGAGACAATGTGGCACACAGCAACTACAAAACAGGCTGGGAGGTCAGGAAGCTGGTGAACATAACTCAAATGATAATTTAGTCTCTGTATTGACATGGGATTAATTCTCCTTATCTACATGGCGCACATGTTCCTCCCAGGTGTGATCAATAACATCTGCCATGTCTTTGAATGCTACCCGAATCGTCCAAATGTCACGTAGATCTGATTGCTGTGATCCTCAAACATAGTGACATTTTGCCCAAGCAAGCAGCAGACAAAAATAAAATATAAAAACCAACTCCAGCTCTGCAGAGGGGAAGTTAAATGTAACCACGAAGCAACATCAGTACAAACGGGAGGGACTGAACGACACCAAAGCAAACAAGTAACTAAATGACGTAAAGTGGGAAGAGTATGAGTTCATTCTGAAATATGTTTATAGTGGAAATCAGTGTCTTTACTAAGAAAACTGTTGTTAGGGATTAGTTTGAGGTTAAAAATGTAGCTCGTGACCAGAATATGGTGATTTTTAGCTTGATCGACCATTAACCAGACAATCCTAAACGAAGAAATTAGATCTTTTTCAGAAGTAGTGAATGCACATATACATATATATATTACACCTCATGCATTAACCTGTTCTATTTCGCAGAGAGCTTTAATCAATTCCAAGATAGCTAGTGAAGATGACAAATCTTTATGAAGTGGCACATCATTCCTTTTGACTGTTTATCTCAGAGGCATCTCTGTGTCAATTGCTCCAGCAGTGGACATCAATACACACCACTGCTGTGGGGGTAATTATCTTATGATAGCCTCTTAGTTTAGGAAAGGTTAAGTGCTGTCTCTCGATGATTGGGCACCCAATCCATTGCTGGGGGAGGGACAGCAGGAGAAGGGCTTTGTAAAATAAATGCCTCTGGCAGCAAAAAACAAAAGAAAAACTTTAGTTCTCACTGATATGTGTAAATCCACACATATTAGCCCTGCCCTACCTACGCCCACTAATACACACACACCAGTGGTCTCCAGATGGATGGTTTGTTTGATAGTGGTTGAAATGAGGTAGTGGACCAGTGATGTTCATCCTCCCTTTCGACAAATATGACTTAACACCCCTTAGAGACCTGAGTCATATTGAGGTCTAGAAATCAACAATCGACCTGGGAAACAGCAGAGCTGCACACCAATATCTTGCACTTACTCATCTAGGTTATACCCTCAAACTAACAGAAGGAGTGTTATTTAGTAGAGCAAGAGATGGCGTTATCCTCTAAGTGGGAGTTTCTTCCATAAAATGTTTAAAGAAATTCTTTCAGAGAATCAAATAGATCCAACCAAATGCCCAAATTATCAGATAATTATCAGTGTCAATGACGACACAGGACCAAGCAGCAGGACAACAGCAGATTAGCAAACATTGCTTAAATGGCTCCGTCATTCCTTCCTTGACTTGGCATGTGTTGTATTGTGTTATTGGATGTGACCGTGGCACACAGAACTTTAAAGACAACCTAACAACAATATTGCATCATATGTTCAGAAATAATAAATCTGTTGGATCAATTAAAATTAATCCATATTTGCTGACCACAAAAAGGCATATATTTATTTTATTACAAAAGAAAACATTTTAGAAAAAAGTGTTAAAAGGGAGAAAGACTCACTGAGTAAAACTATTTTACCAGACCTGTCATGAGAAATATTAGAGGAAAATTAATTGAAAGTATATGTTAAAATGTTAGGTTTTGACTAATTGCTCTAGTCTAAAGTTATTGTCATGCCGATCAAAGTTACAATAGTTTCTTTTTGTTGGGGTTTTCATGATGTAATAAGTCTGTATGGCTTCAGATATTGTTTTTTGTTCAGTAATATTTTTAAACTGCTTATTTAATGAACTATTGTTGGCTGATTTTTGTTTATTATGACATTAAATGCATAAACACAGAGTAGTTTTGATTGAAAAAAAGTTTTTATACAGCAACTACAGTTCTTTTGTTTTAAAATCGTAGTGTATTTTCATCCATTGTGTAGTTGGATGAAAGGCATCCCCAAACCAAGCTCCTGGGACTCCTGGGACTCCCGGCCCGCCCTTGTAACTCACTGGTAAACAAATAGCTAAAAATAAAGAACACACTGCTGCATATCAGCACCTCCTCCAGAGCTGCCATTGGTCTCTTTCTTTACTAGAGTTTCTGAGGTTGGGATGTGGTTTTCCAATTTAAACTTGTCTTAAACATCTACATAACCTTTTTTTCCTGACGGGTCTGTTGTGTTTCTTAGTCTTTATGGGGCTATTAGGCGTTAGGTCTAATGCCAAAAGCAATTGGCTGTACAAGATTTTATTTGAATGTAGGACAGTAAAAGGCACCATAAACACAAACATAAAATACAATAAAATAAATTCAAGTTTGTTGTTGTAACATTAAAAAAACTTCACAAAGAACACAAAGCTACTGTATCTGCCAACACGGGACTGATAGTTGCTTACTTCTAAATTACACAAGTAGCCAAAAGTGACAACTGAGCACACAAGCCTTTTGCTTTTTCGTTGCTGTAATTAACGCTGAAGCTAATCTGATGTCAGACCGGTGGTGACAACCTATAATGAAACACATTCTGTCTGTTACCTCCTCCCACTAATCCCAGTCAAGACAGACCTATTAAAACTCAACTCTTTGTTCTCTAAATATCCAATGTGTGCGGCTGTCACTCCTCATAAAACTTTGATTCCGCAGTCAGGTTTCCTCTGTGCTTGTCAGTGATCATTTAAAGCCCTTCAGGAACATTTAAGCTGTAGCTTCAAAGTGAGACGAGAACAACATGTTCCTTTGGCAGCTCCAACGCAAAGACAGCTATTAGCAACAAGAAATGAGGAAGATGAGAAAGATCAAAAAGATCAATCCCAGCGATAGTGTGCATTAAGGATAACCTCAGTGATTACCGCAGCACACACATGGGGTGGTGATGGTGGCAGACCACCCAGAGATGAAAATGAAGTCAAAGGGAAGGGGAGGCCACCACTACAGCTTACCAAGGTGCTATGTCTGACTCTCTAAAAAGCATTTATTTTTTTCCCCCAACAGAGGCGCAGAGCAACACTATAAACAAACTTTAACTGCTGTAGCTTTTTTTTTTTAACCTCTTTTTATGATGCTGTGCGGTGCTTCCTTTCAGATACAAATACCTCATCTAAGCACATAAACAACTTGTCAATTAGCGAACTGGTTGTACAAACATTTACAACTCTGAAATTGTCAGGGGTGCTGCCGAATGTGTGGTGCAAACAGGAGCAGCTGCAAGATGAATAAAATGTGAGAAAATAAGTCAACTGTTCCCATTCGTTACAGATAAAGCTAGATGTTTACCTACACTGCTTAAAAGGACGATATTTGTCATTACCATATCACTTTTAACTAGATTAAACCTTTCCTATTTCAGGTCAAAAGTGTCTGAGAGGGAAAATTATTCTCTTTAAATTTAGAGGCTTACATAGAGTATGCCGTTTTAGAATTTGGGAAAGGCCAGATGCTTCCCTCAAAGCTTTGAAAGCTTAATATGTTAATTCATACCATATTAATTAAACTGAGGCCTACCTGAGGATCTATTTTAAGACAACATGCTTTCCATGTTGTCTTAAAATAGATCCAACAGGTAGGCCTCAGTTTAATGGAAAGCATGTTATCTTAAAACACACTGCTTCCTTGTGTGGCCTCACAGAATTCACTTTGGTAACACTAGCTGATTTAAACTGGGTTGATTTAGTCTGATTAAGTGTCAGGATGTGAGAAAAAAAGGCTGTGTCTCTTTTATGTAGTATGTGTAAAATATCTGATTTCATCTGGATGTGTGTGCGTGCCTGCGTGTGGGTGTGTTTTTTTGTGTGCACAGAAAAAGCATGAGAGCTGAAGTTGGTTTTAAACTCATGATGAGCTTTGTGGATTGGAAGTTCATTAACATGTCTTGCCTGCTTTGATGCACTGATAATGTCACCAAGGATGGGATCAGAAACACAAGAGACAAGTTATTCAAGTCTCATTTAACTTTTTCAGGATATGCATAGGCGGAAAAGTTTTACACAATAAGCAAATTAATAGGACAGCAACCAGCCTGTAGAGATGTGGGGAGCCAGCTGGAATTAGATAATGGAAACATCCAGAGGCTTATCTGGCTGGAAAGAGCCCATCTGTCTCCGCGCTCACTCACCGTCAGTGGAGCAGCCAGTGGATCCGTCGCTGGAGCAGTAGCGCATCTCAATCCTCTGCCTCCCCACTTCCAGGAGACTTGGGTCAGGGATGCGTGCTTTGCAGGTGTAGCGGAAACGCTGCTCATAGTGGCCGCCGTTGTCAGAAATATTGACGGGTGTCCACGGAGTCCAGGGCGTTGTCTTCTTGAGGTCGGTGCATGGCAGGGTGTTGCAGGACTGGTACTCCTGTCGGCACAGAGAAATAAAAGAAAGAAAATGGCATAAACACATTAAACCGAGAGCTTTTCTCTTTATGTTGAGCACGTTCACAGGTAGGTGAACCTGATGCATTTGGAGGAGGAAGAGGTAATCACATCAGTTAGGCAATAATTAGCATGACAGAGTTTTCTGGTGTATTTCTCATGCATAATGAGGAGGACAATCACTGTTGAAAGTCTCAGCAGTGACTCATCACATTAAACAGCTTATTTTATGCGACATCTACAGACTTTTCAAAGCTTTCACTGTCACTCAACCTTGAAAGCCTGTTAACTCCAATTGAGTCAGACAACTCACACCTAAAATGCTTTTAAAACATTACTGAACAGTAAAACTGGATATCATAATTTGGACGTCATAAAAACTCTGAAAAAAATCCTCTGGATGTTCTGGAGCACAGTACTGGAAATGTGAATACTGGAGAGTCTATATATATACAGTATATAAATATAAAACAAGTTCAGCCATGTGTTTGAGACAATCTCTACATGTAATAATTAAATGTGAATTGAATGATTCAAGTGAAACAATTATCAAGGAAAAATCTCTTCCTGCTATGGTTCATTTATTTCACACAACTAAACTTAGTACAGAAAGTAATAAAATCTGTCTGGTTCATAGTTTCTATGTTGTAATGTTTATTATCCCATTATTATTTTTGTTTATTATCCCTTAAATGGTGCCACAATTGAAGGAGGATGCATTTGTGGTTTAAGCAGCATATTGAGTATTACTATATGGACTCTGCCATTGAAAGTCTTGCCAAATCCACCCTGAAAATGTAGCTTATTGCATTCAAATATTGACTCCTGTTTTGTCTGGTTTTGTTTTTTGAATTAGATGACTGGAGCGTGAATAAAGAAAACATATTTTTTATTGTGCCAACAACAGCCTTGCAAAGGAGAATAATCTACAACCTAAGGCACTTCCACCCAGACATCCCCTCAACATACTGAGACTTTTGTAAGTGGAGCAGATCTAGTAAGATTTTAATGAGTTTTAAAATCTTATTTAATGCTCAAAGCATATGTTCAAGGCTTTTACTTTGAAGGCTTGAAATAAGTTGTCTCTCATCTTTTATGTTGGCACATTTGAGGAAAATGCCAAGAACAAGTAAGAAAACTAGACCACTCTCAAGGCTGTACACATTTGGCTAAAAATTGACTCATTTAGCATTAGCAATCAGGCAGCTTGAGTAGAAACAATGTGGTTTTATTAAGCCGTGTAAAATAAAATGGGAATTGGACTGTTAACTCAGTATCTCTCCTGAATCTACCAGATCAAAGCATTAGTCAAATATTTCTTGCAATCCAAACAAGATACAAGGGAAAATTCTCATTAGAAAACAAACAAACCAAGAAAAAGGTCATTGATCAAGATTAATTTGAAACCATTGGGGATGGATGGAGTGATGAATTTAAAGTGACAATTCAGTGGCCAATGAATTTTACAAAAAAGCCAAACAGAAAAAAAAAACACAACAGTAATAACAAATCCTCCTCCCACGTAGGATTGATTTTGGGAGCTGGGCAGTAAAAATGAATAACACCTCTGGAGCTCTAATAGTATGATGCATGAGAGTTATTCAGGAGTGCCATAGTTATATATATTTCCTCCATCTCCCTCAGCCAATATTCTGCTTGATTATATGATTCAAGGAGACATTAAGCAGGTAAATGGGAGTCCTGCCCCACCATATGCTCAGCCGGAAAATACGGAGTTTGAGGAAGTGACAAATGTGAAGTAAATGACACCCTTGAAGAGAAGGTGAGACGGCTGCCATTTTCCTCCCCACTTGTTTATTTATGCTGAGTAGAACTTGAGTGACTGCCAGACCTTGACAAAATAAGATAAGAGTTCTTTTCTGCACATCCGTCAGCCCGTCACATGGGATAGCCTGACAGGTCAGCTGAGGAAAAAGAGCTTTATACTTTAAATATTATGCAGTCCTATTTTTCATCATCTCACTTCCCTTTTTCCCACCCAATCACACATCATGATCTTGCTTCAAATCCATCCATCCATCTTTACATTTTGTTCACCCATTTCTCACGTATTGCTCATAACTCGAATTGTGTCGGATCTATAGCCATTCCCTTTTCCCAGCGATATCTAAGTTTGATCTCTCTCTCTCTCTGCTCCCTTTCATGCCACTTTCTTTTCTCCTCCTCTTCTCCCAGGAGTACGAAGGTTAAAAACACAGGGAGGATTTAGATTCTGTTAAGGCCCCCATGATGAATGGGGGGTGTCACCTCCATCACACTTCCTGCCTCTCTCCGTCTTGCGCAGTAATCATCCCTAGACATTAATATTTAACATGGTCACGCATCAGGGACTAGCTCACAATTTGAGATTATTAACCAATAATGTGAGCTGAAATATGTAGAAAAAACAAAATTCAACCCGATGTGTCGCCATCACCTGCGGCGAAGGGACAGCAACACATGGCATGAACCAGGGGAAAGCAAGCCAAACGATTCATGGGTGTTTGTTGTGCAAGTAGTAGATGGTGGCCAAACACAGTAAATATTTAATGAGGCTTGTCTGGTAAGCATTTCTGCCTTTATTCTCTGTGGATTAGCATTGATGCAGAGGGCTGAGGAGATAATTACCGGGTTTAAAGCTAAACCTCATTCAAGGTCTCTGCTCCACTATATACGGCTTACAGGGTAATAAGTATATACCTTGTAATACAGTGTAATAAATTCATCCTATTGACTGAACTGACTTCAAATGATGCCCTTATTTGCATGTTAAGACCCAAGCGTTATATTATCTTTAATACAGACACCGACTATTCAAACAAAATGGTCCCATAAAAGCAAGACATTTCAGACTACTATGATAAATTGGAGAGCACACAATATGTTAAAATGGAAAGTCCTTAAAAGCTGAAATGCAAATATTGAGGCTCTTAACTATGATGCAGAGTGACAGTCATATTGTGTGAAGAATTATGAAGGGAATGAGAGTTGTTGGGCTTTCTTTTTTAAGTTCTGTCAATTCAAAGGGTAACCAAAACCTTTTTTAAACAAGACAACCACAGGTTATTTTATTGAGTGCAACAAACTCGTACTTAGCACTTATAATAAACTCCAAAAGATGAAAATAATCTTTTCTTATTAGTGAGTTTGACTTAATTAATAACAAGGAGATTTTATCTTCCCTCATCTCTTCAGTATTGTCGTTGATATGAAAAGCATTGGAACAATGAAGAATGGTAAATATTTAAATGACAACTACTAGAGGCCTGGGAGCTTCTTTTCACGTGATGAAGCAGTGGATCGGGTTCTGTGCGTCCTGGAACTATGGTGCATCTGAGCTAATGCCTAAAGAAGTTATTGAATTGCTGAAGACTCCTGCCCCCTATTGGCCAGTACAGCAGTTCGTTACCATGGAGATAGATGCAGACTCATTTGCTCAAACTGTTTTCAATGTCAGACTCTCAAGAAATCTGTCTTCTTAGTGTCAGTTTGGCTAAAATGGACAGCTAGTCTCAGGTAAGGCAGCTCTATTATTATTATGGGGTATAAGTAATTTATCAGCTACAAAAAAAAACCAACATGAGCGAAAGAAGAGCGGACTGCTCATCTGGGACAATTTGTTATATGATGAATCTTATAAATGGGAGCGGTCAGTTAAGTCCTATTTGTGGTGTCTGGAAATTAAATGTGAATAAATACTACATGTTTTTACTGTGAGACATCTGGGCGGATAAAATTAAATTACGGCAATGTGCTGTGATACTGACACACTTTCACTGGTGGTCTTGCAAAAAACCCGGTGCCACCTTCGCCTTCTGATCCATAAAAAAACAAGTTAAAGACTCCTGCTGTTGACAATATTAAATCCAGATCCAAACTGTGAATGATAACAGAAAGTGTATTGTCTTCTACCGCAATAAATGAGCTTTGTTATAGTGGCTGTGAACAGAAAACCCTAACAATAAAGAACAAAAACAACCCTCACTGCTTTAAAAGTGTTTTGAATAATGCATTAAAAATGTAGTAGTGAAAGCTAACATAACCGCAAAACACACATACACCCACAAGGAAGTAAAGTACATCCATTTGAATGGCATTTGATGTGCTTGGGCAGTGAATAGGTCATGTTATGCATGCATTACACCCTGACTGCAGCGAATGTTTCTTCCTAAACAAAATAAAAAATTTAGATTAAACTTTGATGCTCTATGTGAACATTCGGCAGTTCCTCTCTGGGCTTTAATGCCATATTTTATGGTTTAAGCCATGGAATAATAAAAATAAGTGATAAAAACGGATAAAAACAAAATGAAACATTTCCAGCAAAGTATTAATTTCAGAGTGGTAATTCAGCAAAGCCGAGATAACAGGTGGCATGAGGAAGGCAAAACTAGATTCAATTAGTTAGCCGATTTTCGGCTCAAACCCAAACTCGTTTCCTCAGGAGATGTGATGATGAGCAGTGCGGACCAACAGAGAGTGGTGATTTTCTGCTGTGAAGCACCTTTAACAGGCAGCTGCTCAGAGGCGGGCAGTTCCATAATGGGTTTCTGAATGGAGCTCAGGAGGGTGGGACGCTGCCGCAAAGCATCTTCACAAACAGGCTGCATGGGTGGTCAGTATATGCTTGGCTGTGCCTGGGCTGTTTGCGCTTATGCTGGACTGTGAAGTTGACAACTGAGTAAAACTTCTGACTCCACTCCACTCTCGTTTTTGTGTGTGGAGAGCGAGCGTGTTTATTTGTTTATGCATGGCTGTATTATGGATCCAGGCATCTCCCAACTTATTCTGTTTCCACCCACAGAACTTTCCAGTTACTCTTTTTTAGGTGGCCTAAGCCCGTGAAATTCGAGAAGAAAAAAAAAAAAAAAAACGAAAGCAAAACACAGTCTGTATTGGCAAGGTACAGTATCTATTCCCCATGAGCATTTTCACAAATAACTATAAACATTAATGTATTTCATCAGTATTTTATGTGATAAGCCAACACAAGTAGTGCACAACACAACTGTGAAGAAGAATGAAAGTGACAGCCTTCAAGTCTTGGGAGATATAGCTCCATCAGCATTCATATCTGACTTTTTTTGAAACTGACTTTTTTTTTTGGACAAAATAGCACAAGCGCAGTCAGACTGCATGGAGAATTTTCAACTCTTGTCACAAATTTTCAATTGAAATTTTGTTTAGGCCTCGACAATCCTTTATTTAAACCACAGGTGTCAAACTCCAGTCTTCAAGGGCCGCTGTCCTGCAGTTTTTAGATGTGCCACAGGTACAAAACACTGGATTGAAATGGCTTTATTACCTCCTCCTCGTGTAGATAAGTTCTCCAGAGCCTTGCTAATGACCTAATTATTCTTTTCAGGTGTGATGCAGTAGAGGCACATCTAAAAGTTGCAGCCCTGGAGGACTGGAGTTTGACACCCCTGATTAACATCATTCCATGCTAATATTTCATGAATGTTTTTATCACATTTTCATTTTAAATGTTTGTGTTAGCGCTGTGATACTGTGGTGTTTTTCTAAAGAACATAAAGTTCAATAAAATACACTAAAGTTTGGGGTTGTAATGTGACAAAATGCAAAAATGTTTTGCAAAGCACTCTAAGCTCTCAACATCCATAACATAAGGGGAGGATGTGGAGAGGACAGTGAAAAACCCTGTATATATTTACCTCTCTCTGTAAGATTGGAGGCACAGACGGTCCTCTGGGTGTCTCTGATGTGGGAGGGCAGCATCAGAAGCCGTGCCTCTCCTGTCTCTTGCCCTTATTAAAGTGATTGCACGTCTTATTGGACTGGGCGAGCTGAGAGTGTGTGAGCAGCCTGGGTTATTATAAAATGCCTTAGCTTACAGACTCATACGTCCAAGTTTATTTGCCTGCGCCACATGCGGAATGTGGGAGTAGGCAACTTTGTGCCGTCCCAACATCTTTATCTATTGTAGTGGAGTCCACCAAGAAGGAGACCTAATGTTCTTCAGGTTTCAATGACACATCAGTTCAATTAGCAGCACTGACCAAAACACACTTTGTCAAACACTGACTCCTCTCTTCTCTCTGTGTGTCTCCCACCACCAGTCTGGCTCCATAATGAAGCGCACTGTTACCCGAGAGCATGCTACACACCAGTGCACACACAATGACTAACGCAGAACAATATAAAAATGCACAAGTAAGCTCACACATCCCGCTGTGTGCATAAACATCGGGTACTTAGCTTTCATTTCGCAGCCTGCCTGCATGACTGAACTCCTTACAGGTAAATAGAACAGCTCTCAATTTCATTAAGCAGCTCTGTGCTCCATCAGTTCTGTATGGCCCGAGTTTTACTTATCTAACGCTACGTGGCAAACTCAGCATAATGGCACAGTTCTTTTTGATCCTTGGATTGTGGGGGAATATTTTACTGTACACAGTAGGAAATACCACCATGAGTGATATATTTTTGAAGATCACTAAACCTAGCAGCAAGCAGCCTTTCATCAAACGAGACCAAGAATCAAAGAGAATACCGACATAACACTTAGAATGAAGTTGTAGCTCTTGACAAGATCTTGTTAAAATGTTCTCTTATGTACCATAATTTTATGAGACATGGTGCCACTAGGAAATTCGGAAATGCTTTACAATTTATGCACTTCAGCAAACCCTTGATCAAAAGCTCCAAAATGCAGATAAAGCTTCCATATTTAAATGTAATAAGAAAAAAACTAATAAAAACAGCACTGATCATTTTGTTATTTGAGGTGAAATGCTCAAACATTTATACCTGTGGCTGCCTGAAGAATGTGACCCCACTGAGCATCAAATTACTAAGATATATTTTGCCCCAACACATTGAACTCAAGCAATTTAACCCCATTAAGGAGTATTTATGGGTTTTCTCACTTTAGCTCCTTGACTACAGCCATTTCTCTTGAACTACAGTTAAGAACTTCACTATCTTTCTCTGGAACATTTATTTTATCCCTCCATATTCCTTATACAGTAGAAATTGTTGTCTTTTGTATACTTTTCCCATATGACCCATAGCATTAGTTCACAAGCAGATGTTTTTAACATATTATTAGTTCTAATTTCTTTTCAAATAAGGGCTGTAATGATACACCTAGCTCACAAGACAATAGTCTTGAGTTCATAAGCAACAGATTAAATTTTAACAATATTTTTGAGGAGAAAGTTAAAATAAATCTGAATAAGACTGCATGCTGATAGGAATATGGAACAACATTGTACAAAACTGCAATAATTTAATCAGTCGTGTCTAAATAATGTTTTCGTAACTCGACCTCATCCTGAATACCCTTTAGGAAGCATGGGAGAGGCAGTGTCATGTTGTGGGGATGCTTTCTTCAAACGACAAGTGGATGGGCAGAATTGACGGCAAAATAGAAGGAGATTAATATGGAACATCTTGAGAAAAACCCATGTCCAATCTGGACAAAAACCCATTTCCGGGCTTTAAAGTCCGCTAAGGTCTAGAGATTGGGGTGGAGGTTCACCTTCTGGCAGGACAATGGAAACATTACAATGGCCCAGTCAAAGTTCAGACCTAAGTCTATTTCAGAACATATGGCAAAGGCTGAACATTGTTTTTCACAGCCCCTCTACAACCAACTAGACTAAGTATAGTATTTTCTATCAAACCTTCAGTCATCACATGTGCAAAGATAGTAGAGTCATACCACAGACCTGCACCTGTAGTACACAGTGAAAGGTGATTGTACAAAGAATTGACTCAGTGGGTATGAATATAAATGTACACAACATATTTTAACCTATCTTTTGTAAAAAAAAAAAAAAATAATAATAATAATAATAATAAAAACTGTAGAAATTTATGCATCCTTTTTATTGCATTTCATAATTTCCCAATAAAATACACTGGAGCAGTGGTTGTAATGAGCTAAAATATATTTTTTTAAAAGGGTTTGTGGATTAAAGAAAAATAACTAAATATTTTCTTTGAAATGGTAGTACATAAACAATGGAATGTGATGAATTTACTATCAATGATTTTCTTTTATATGCAGTCTTAAAGGTTACCTTTGATCATCGGCTAACTTCAAAAAGGCTTACTCTATTATTTTAAGATCTTTTTGAAGCTATCAGAATCAAAAATTTGGAAATGCTTTATAATTTGTTTCTTTAATCAGGCATGCTAAATGTGTTTTTTAATCTGTTATTGAGAGCAAAATACTGTTCAGCCTTTGCTTTATCCAAGGGTTTATGACGTCATTTATTTTATAGTTGCATATTTTCTGAGTAATCAGACAGAAGACGTATACTGCACACAATGTACTTGTGCATCCCTCAAACTTTCAGTGCATCATCGTTTGGAAACCACAGCCAAAATTGTTTCAGTCAATACACAGATTTTTTTTTCCACCCTCACTGGGGATTTAGACCTGTGTAGAAACAGAGCAATGTGTCACTGCTGCAGGGACCTGGGCTGAGACGAATGAAGGTAAATTTGTGTGGTCTCAATTGTTCTGAAATCAAAATCTATGTTACTGAAAAACTGCAGCCGATACTTACGCACACAATCCAGAATTTCAAAATGAGATCTAACACAATCCGTTGTCTCTTTAATTAGGCATGCTAAAGCATTATGTATTCAAGACAGTGAGGTTGTTGAATTGCGAGTACTGTCACCTCTGCTTAAAGCAAAGATTCACTTCAGCTAGTCTGTCTTGCTGTGATGCGAGTTCCCTGAGGAGAATGTATGAGCAGAAAAACTGGGGGCAAAAAGAATTTACAACAGACTGGCGTCACTTTCCAAAAACTTCCAAAAGTTTGTAGGTTTTGTGAATTCTCTCTGACAACTTGAAAAGCAAAGAGCAGATGTTGCTTTATCTCTGTCCATCAGCATCTGGCAGCCACCTGGAGTTAACCACAGGTGGATGTGATGGTATCAATATCAGTAAACATGAATACGCAAATGCACGTCCCGCAGCGTTGTCAAAGTCAAAGACCAATTTGGACCAAATCTCACCAGGATGCCTGATTTAAAAACATCCAATTAAGATGAAAACTACAATAAGTTTGTGGCATAGAAATAATTATGAACGCCTGTTTACTCTGATACCCATGAATGAAATTCAGTGTAATCAGTTCTCCTCAGATGCTCTGTACAAGCAAAGATAGTCCACCTTTGTGTAATTTAATCTCAGTTTAAGCAACTGTTCTGTGAGGCCTCAGATGCTTGTTCAGAAACAAACAGCCTCATTAAGGCCGAGGAATAAAGCAAACAGGTCATGGTACCTCTGAAGGAGCTGCAAAGGTTCACAGACAGTTATTAGTCTTACTCAGCACAAATCTAGTGTATGTTAAGAGTGCCAAGGGAAAAAGCTATTGGTAATTCAGTCCCATTTGCAGTTTTCCACAAGCAACAACAAAGGAATAAGGAAGAAGATACTTGCTCAGATTAAACCAAAATTGAGCCCGTATGTCCGGCAAGCAAAACATTATGTGCAGTAGATAAAAAAAAATGCTGCACAGCCAAAGACGTTCTTTCTGTCTTAGAACTTTGAGGTGCATCCCTGATCCAACACACCTGAGTCAAAAGACTGAATTCCCTCTCCAGCAGTAACTCAGCTCTGCAGAGGCCTGCTATCAATTATCCAGGTGTGTTAAAGAAGGGATGAATCTAAAAGTTGCAGGGGAACTTGGGCACGCCTGGCTTAGACCAAAACACATCCATGTGTTAAAATGACCTAATCAAATCTGAGACCTACATATTGTCTTTCCACCTCGGGATTATGTACTAATTGTCTCGGTCCATGACATATAATCTCTATAAAACGCAGTATGTGAACATCTTCAAGGAGTATAAATGTGACCAACATAAAATGATCAGACAGATGGCATGTAAAAAGTAACTTTGTTATGAGAGCAGCATATTGCAACTGCTCTCATAATTCCTAGGATGTTTAAATGTGTTAATAAAATATATTATAGTCCATTTAGATAATTTGGCTGTATTGAGTAGGTAAGCTGGGAGTCTTAAAGTAGACAGAGGTAATTGCTCTGCATTAGCATCTGCCGGCATTTGGCTTACTATCATAGTTTTAAATGAAAGCTAGAAAATGCGAGTTTGATCAAAGTGAATATGCAGCTATACTAGGAGTTTACAAAGCCGTCCTAAGCTCCCACATACAAAAGCGTGTTTGTGAAGTCTGTGTGCAATTACAACTCTACTGGCTCAGACCGGCCTAATTAAGCACATATCACAATGGAAGATGACAGGGAGCCGATGAGAAAACAAAGCAAAGGTAGAGGGGGACAAAAAAAGCAAGCATCTAAGACAGAGACGGAACAAATGTAGAGCTACATTTTTATATGGTTAATAAAGTTAGTGCAGTGTTTGACCTTCACTTGTGCATTACTTGACACCGACCTAAACTGACTCTGACATAAACTGCTTACTTTACATCAAATAAAATGAGAAATGGCAACAGGCAAAGATGGGCTTCCCCTTTGGAAAAAACGAGTAGGTGATGGGATTTCCTCTTTGCCAACATTAGATTTGTGTTTATGAGCTTGCTAAAGGAATGAAGACGTATGCCAGGATGATTCAGACTGGATGTGAATGGCGCAAGTAGACAGACTATAAAACAACTGCCAATATGTAATGTGTAAGCATGGAAATGAGGGAGAAAGTAGATAGTGACATCAAAAGAAGCATAATGCTCTCAGGAACTCCAGTGACCCACACTTACAGGCATTATCCATGAATGGACAAATTATGGAACAGTTGTGAATTATTCTACAAGTAAGCTGTCTACCAAAGTTGACTTGGAGTAACTCCAAGAGCAAACTAACGACTCATCCAGGAGGTCACAAAAGACCCCCAAAGAAACAAGAGAAACACAAGAAGTTCTGCATGCCTCTCTTGCTTTGGTTTAGGTCTGAGTGAACAAGAAAAACACTGGACAAAAATGGCCTTAATGGAAAAAATTTGAAGGTGAAACTCACAGCTGATTAAAAATAACACAAATATCTGTCTCACCTGTTCAAATTGAAACCTCTTAATGACCTCCAAGACTATTCACAGAATATTCCGTGGACTAAGAGACTAGTGGAACGTTATGAAAGGTACATGTCCTTTATATATGGTATAAAAAATCTTGCCTATGAGAAAAAGAACAATACACCAAAAGTTAAATATGGTGCTTGTAGTGGGACTGGACTGGGTTCCTTTGGTGCTTTATGATCTGATTGAAATCCCACGATGGATGGAACCAAGAAATCTGCTCTTGACTAACAAACCCTGAGGTCAGCACCCTGAATCAGTTTGTCACCTCAAGCCCACTTTGGTTATGCAGCTGATAATGATCAGAAGAAAACCAGCATGGCTCTCTCTGCATGGCTAAAAAACAGTTTTGGAGCATTCTAATCAGAATTTCATTTGATTAAGACAACATGGCATGACCAATAATCTTTCTAGGCTAGGTTGGTTTGTATTTTTATCTTTTAGATAAATGTATTCATCATTTGAAAATGTTCTTTTTTTTGTATTTGCTTTACATATCTGATATTCACATTAGTTTGAATACTGTAAATATTAAGAAGTAAGACAAAACAAATCTTTAAAGAGGATGAATTTTATGTAACTGTAAATTCAGTTTAAGAACTTGAAAGCCTGCATTCAATCCACATATTAAGTGCACAAAATTACAACATTCATTTCACAGCTCAAATGATGTTTTTTGTGTCTTAACCAGTAAGCAATTCAAACTCTCTACCACTTTTTAAAGAAAATCTACAGACAAAAATACACATCCCATATATTCACAAGGCCGTGACCCATATTCTTTAATCCACTTTAAAGTGGGATGTGAGAAGCTATCATGTTCATTCTCTCTCATTTTTACCACTACTGTGGAACAGAGAATGTGTGTACGGAAAATAGAAACCAGAAATAACACAAGTGTCACATCATTCTATCATCAAGGCTTGTATTTCAACGCTGCCTTGCATCATCTGAGCTTTGGAGGAAGCTTTGTGACAGAAAATAAGCCTATTCATATGCACAGTGATTACTGTGTGTGCGTGTGTTTGTGTGTGTGCGTGAAACATTAAATAGGTCTTGGTAATAAATCTGATGGCTTGCCACGGCTGTATAAATAGAGCCAGGGGATTTGGTCATGTTCAATGTTCCAGTTTCATTACTTCTGGGTGTTCATCGGATCAAATGGGTTAGAACCAAGTTCCTTAACAGTGAACAGCCAGAGATGAAAGCAAATAGCACAGCATTGCATGGATAATATTATTTTGCGTGACATACCTGACCACACCCTGGACAGTCGTTGCCATTCTCACAGGTTCTGCGTCGGGATTGGATGCCTCCGCCGCAGGGCACATTGCAACGTTCCCAAGCCGACCAGGCCGACCAATACACATGGGGAGGGCAGGGCAGGTGTTCATTACAGTACCTTGAGGGGAGGATGGTAAATAACACAAAGGGATGACTTTAGTTCCTTTTGGCTGTCACACTGAGCACAAGATCAAGGCTTTACACAGGGAAGTCAGCCATGAACCTACAGAAAAAAAGCATAGCCATAACTTAAATCCACAATCAACAGCCTTTGAAAGCACAAAATCAAGAGCAATCAGAAATATGAAATACAAAACCCACACTAAAGTAGTTTGAAAGACCTGGAAATGTCTATGCCTGTTTGTAGCCTGGTGCAACAATGGATTACATCTTTTTTTTAGGTTTTAAGATTTAGATAGTGGGACATCTAGAGAAATATAACTGAGCATCAAGACTTGTGTCAATGTGTGGTTATTTGGCTCTGCGGCTCTTTAAATAAATGAAATCATACTTTTCTTTTGTTGTTTCTTTTTGTTGTTTGTTTTGCGGTCATGTTAAAAAAACACTGAGTACACTGGTAAATTTGGTCAAAAACAGCCACTGCTTTTGATCTACTCTCACAACAACAAGCTCACAAGATGAGACGATGCATAATAATGGGGTAACAAAGACGAACAGCAATTTGGGGAAAATTGAGAACAAAATGCTTTCATGGATTACAAAACTGTACTTTAAAGAATCTATAGTAGCTGTGAGACAATTCAGCCCGGCTTTGACTGCTCCCTATATTTTTTCTGTTGATCTCATTTTGAATGTCATGCTAATGCAAATATAAGTGAAACAGCCATTTTGAACTGACATGATGGTCTGAAGCTATCTTGTGACATTCTTCTAGTGTTTAGAAATTGTTCCATCTTATCTGTCACCTTGTCACTTTTATTTCCAACTGGATTGCCAAACGGCTTTATCGATATTTCTGCAATCGACCACATTCATTCAGTTCAATCTGCAGTCTCTATTAGCCGAAGTCAATACAGTGCAACCAGACAAGTCAAACAAACTAACTCCTGTTTTATTTCCCTCACTTTAAACATCAGCATAATGCTTATACCTTTGTTTTAAATGCAATAACTGGAATTAAGAGATTTTGCGCTAGTCTTCAATTCAAACAATAAATGAGTTTTTTTTGCACACTTTGCTTAGAGAGAAAAAATCACAGCAGAGATGAGTAAGGAAACGTCTGCTGCATCTTCTCTCTCAGACCACTGCACAGGTAACTAGCAGTAAATAATGCCTTTAATAACTGTTGCTAGCCATTTGGGTCCTGTAAGCACAAATGCTTTCTGCTCCCCACTCCACATAATTCAGTATTTGTCAATGCTTTTCTCTTGTGATGGAAAAATAAGGCTTACAAAGACAACAGATTTCAGGTGAAATAAAAGTGAAGAAACAAATCTATGCATCTCTTATTTAACAAGAAAAAGCTCATTGAGATTATACTCCATATTTACAATTAACTATTAAATGGAAAGCACAGTAGTATAATTTCAAATTTTTTAAAATACTGGGATGTGGAGTTCATCAGGTAATCATAATCCATCAGAGGAAGAATGGTTGAAGTAAAAAACAGGTACCTTCAGTCTTGGTTTGAGAAGCACTTTCTGTTTCTAAAAAAGAACCACAATTTAAGTTTCAGCTTTGGGACCAATTGTTCAATATGACTTTTAAAAGATAAATTCTCATCAGTCACAATACCTAAATATCTGTACTATCTGGCAATTTCCATTTCAACATCTTGAGCAGTTTAACGAGCTTTAGCAGGAAGACACTTCCTGCAGAACCTATCTCAGCTTGAACATCCATCTGACACGACCAACTGGGGGTTTGAAAAGACCGAGCAAATGCACAACAAAGAGAAACAGAAGCAGTGATCCAGAAACACTTTCTATCTGGGTGATCTGACATGACACTGTTGCTGGAACACAGTTTTGCACCATTTCCTTTAAGTAACCCGGGGTGAACTCAGACTCACTTGGACACAATTGACAAAATACAAAATTATGTACTTTAATAAAGAAGAAGCCAAAGGAGTTAGAGAAATACAAGTGTTTCTTGTGATGCTTTGGAAATCTACTTAAATAACAAGAACAAAACTAATGAAAAAGGAAATGCAAGGAACTGTACTTATCAAACTGAAAATGAATAAAATAAACTGTGGAAAATGTGTGCTAAATCCCAGAGTAAAAGACATATATTTGCTTTAGTTGATTGGATGATGTGATGGTGTTAGGGGCTCAAAAAGAAATTTAAAAAATGACACCAAGGTTTTTCATAGAAAATTGATACTATAATTGCTACGATTTTATTCATCTTATTGAACAAAATTATTCAATAGGATGTCGGAAGGGTCAAGTTACCAAAGTTCAGAAAAAGAAAAAAGTGTAAATTTCTTTTTTAGGGTTAGGGTTAAGACTCGTTTGATGTCCTCTAATGAGTTTAAAAAAAGCTTCTAATAATCTTTTGTGTTTAAAGGAAAGTACATTTGTGTGTCATCATGAACAATGATATATCAGGGGGTTGTTGCTGAAAATTGCTGCCTACTGCTTTTGGTGAAGCAAATAGCATTAAATCACTTATCTGAAAGGCGCTTAAAACATTAATTGAAGTTGTAGATAGGGATAAAGTTAAGGGCAGCCGCTATAATGCATAAGCAAACTAAACCCAGACATAAAGTGCTTAAAATTTCCATCATGAAACAATGATCATGTCTGATAGTTGGCTTGGGATCCACTACACCGTACATGGCACTGTGAATGCTCCAGTTTTCAAGAAACTTGTTGACAGAACCTCTAAGGGGTTTATGTGCATTGCAACAAATACAAATTGTATTTTATTTAGGAACTTGTTCTGTACAGCAGTTGCCAATCAGATATGTTAGTTAGTTTTAAAAAAAGTACAACGTAAAAGTACCTACAAAAATCTAAGAATGCTGTTCCTGCTGAAAGAAAATCTAGAATGTCAAATATTTGCTAAAATGACAAACTTTCAATTAACATGCAACACAGAGATAGTATGTATTCAAATTGCACTTCCAGTTTTTGTATGATTTATGTTTTCCCTCCTACTTTACCATAAATGGCAGTAAGTGGAAACAGTGCAACTTATATTGGTCTCCACACACAAAATAACACAGCCTTTTACCAGGCGAGTCTAAGAAACAAACGTAACACAAAAGTATTCAGAGTTGTTAGGAAAGCACCACTTGGTTCCAAATCACAAAAGAACACTTTTGCTGTAAAATGTCTTGTTTCTTCTTGGCTGGTTATCATAGCTAATACAATGCGAGTTCCATGTCTGCCAGTAGGACTCCTTTGCTAGACGAGAATATCAGTAAATAAGTTAGGTGTCCACCTTTTCACGCTTGACAACCATCCAGGCAAACGCTGGACATACACACAGGTTTTTCTGCTGCATATTTAAGGTTGACCAATTCTAGTCTTCATTTAAACTTTAAAAATCAGGTGAAAATTTGACCTTTTTATAGTTAACTAGTCCTGTCAGAAGACGTTCAAAGTCAGGCTTGGTGAGCCCATTTGAGCAACTCCAAATTTGTTTGAAATACATTTAAATGTCAAATATGTCACAGTTTTTCCCTTTCAACGTTCAATTATGTTTACAAGTAGTTCAGTTGTTAGATAAAAATGTTTTTTTTTTCACCGTTGCAAGGTAATGCAAAAGGAATTTACTGTCTGCCTTACACTGGGTTGTGAACTGTTTCAGTGAAAGTTTAAAGTTATTGCTTGAAGACTGAAACAGATTTACAACGTCTGCAAGGATTAGACCCCGAGATGTCCAAATCAGAGAGCCTTTTCTTTATTGCAACATCTTGAGATACAAGGTACAAGAACAACAAGAGTTCAACCTGCTTGTCTTCATATTGACAAGACAGACACAAATCTTGCTTTTGCTTTACAAGCATCTCCTAACTGGAGGGACATTGCTGAGGAGAGGGATGTCGGAGTATTCTTGCTGAGCTTGCTACCTGCCCTACCCAACATCAGATAAGATGAACAGAATGGATGAATTTTTCTGCTTTTACTTGGAAATGTTCTTCATGTGAAATAAACTGCTAAATTTAGAAGTGTAATACAATGAGGTTATTGCCACACTTCAATCCTTGTCAATCGACTAGAGAACCTTGACAAAAAGGACTCTAAAAAAATGCATGTTCAGATGAGTGAAGTTTGCATCTCTGATGTAGACTGAAGGAAACACTTCATTGTCTATACCTGAAAACGTGAGTGAATCAAACCACCAAGAACACGGCCTTTTGCATTGGCCTGTGACAATGTTGTTTAAGAAGTACAGCAAAGGAAGATTACATATACTGTATCTCAAATCTTAATGAATATTTGCATAATTCATTGACGTGGGCTAATAAAAGCCCAGGAGACACATGCATCATCTCTAATTACGATGTTTTACAAGGCAGTATTACAGCAATGTCTAAAATACTTGAATTGCTTAATTCTCATTATAAATTAACTACAGAAAATTGCAAGGCTTGTTAGAACCATTTTGCAGCTTTTACATCGGCTACAAATCTGCTTTTATATATTTTTTTCTTCATGTTTTGGCAGATGACTGCCTTTTTTTTTTTTTTCTTTAGAAAAACAGAGCCTTCTTGTGCTAGAAACAAGCTTTAAATTCAGACCATTTCCTCCTCAGACGCAATTAAGCTGTACATTTCAGCCGCACTATTCCCAAAACGTCACCATTATTCACAGCAGCTCAAAGAACACGTTCTTTACTCTCTGGATATATAAATCCTTGCTGCTTTTCACTTTTACCAATCTTTGCTGTGCCAATGAGTTGATATGTTTGGGAGTAAGAGTGTGGCAAAGTGAGGACAAGGTAATGAAAGGCTGTCCAGTATGCAGTCAGATCCACGTGAATGCTAAAAGGCTTTTACGTGGACAAAATACCCCTACAGGAATGCAATGCAATAATAAAATACAAAAACATCAGCAATCAATGCAGTGGAGATTATCTTGAGCTTCAAAATTATCCTTACACTCACTAATCACACAAGTGAGTGGCTTTGCTCCATCTTGTTTTATCCGTTTTCTTCTCCTCTAAAACACACGGGGCTGATCAGAGTAAAACGAGGCTAATTACCCAGTACAGGCTGAGTAAGCAGCGTGGACGCTGTCAGTGTGCTGAGGGAAAAGCCAACAGTAGGTTCATAAATGCAGGCATTAACCATCCAGATTTAAGCCCGCAGCGCTGCTGTGTGGGCTCAGTTTCATAGCATTTGCTTTAACTTTAAAGGATTTGGCTGCTGCAAACAATCAAGACTGAAGTTATTGGATGCTTGTTGGGTTAACAACAATAAAATAGAGCTGTAAAAAGGTTTATTTGTGCCCCTCTGCATTTTCCTTTTGCATTTGACATTGTTTGTATATTTATCCATGTATGGACATATGGCATGGGCATTTATCTGAATGAGGCACTTGAGGCAACAATGCAAGAACAAGGTGTGAAGTGAGCCATCGCACGTCTCTGATGGGAACCCGGTGCATATAAAGAACAGAATTTTCACAACTGTTTTCGGCAAAAAAATAAATAAATAAATAAAAGACTGACATGGAGCCAGTTTCTCATGGCATTCAGACTGGTGAGTTTTAATTTTTCCTATTTTATATATGGCTTACTTCAAACAACAGTTAGTAGTGGAAGTGGTGGTGGAAGATTTCAGACATAGTAACAAAGGCAAAACAAATGTTTTTTTTTCAAGTGGATGCATAAATGTGAACAAAAGTTAATTTACATATCCCCATGTTGCCCTTTTAAACCCATATGCCTGAATCTAGTGAAGATGGATGTTGTTACTTTTAAATCACCTGAATGCTGCCTTATTCATTAAGATGTCACATCTCTTCACGTGATAGAAGCAGAAAGAAGCAGCAGGGCTACCTTGCAATACAATTAAAAATTTTAAAGGTCATGCTTTAAACAAAAGGTTTGGTGATGCACTAGCAAAGAAACTAATACTAATAGTTTAATAAATAAATCAATACCAATGGCATGATATTGCATATTTGCTCTGTGTTTTATTGGGATAGAAATACACTGCCAAGGGTAAATATTGCTCCAATGTCACCTTCTACCCTGATATTCTATCAGAGCAGGCCTGAATATCACGACTCTAAGAGGCCATATGTAGAGCAGACATGTCCCATTGCTACAGAATCAGTGAAAGAGCAATCATTGCATCCTATGCTGTATACTTGGATACTATAACTCTGTTTGGATTTATGAACATTCACTCACTCTGCATGCTGAATGCTCAAATCAACTCCAACTGATAGACGCCCAAACTATTTTTTAAATTCGTCTGCTACTGTTAATACTAATTGGCCATTTGATTTGACCAACACTAATAGTGTTCAGGGAAGTAAACTTTGATGGAAATGTTACTGCAAATGCAATGTATGGCGTCTTAGCGCAGTAAAACATTGTGAATTTTCCTCCTTTCATCCCAATAAACCTGTATACAGTATACAAGAGAAAGGAGGGCACACAAAAATCAACATAAAAATAAAAATGGCTGGAATTCATATTTTTAAAATGTACTTCAATTCTTTAAGCTTAGACCCACACAAATCAGTTTTTAGATACACCAACATACATAGCAAGATAAGACACAGTGTTAATGGGGCTTACGTATTTACTCTTTTCTGCCATCCATTATAGTAGCTTATTTTATTTATCATGTTTGGTATAATTTATGAGCTTTCCTAACAAACTTGAAAAAAAATATGCACCTAATGTCTTTTGCAAAAGACCTGGATACCTATTGGCCTCTTTAAGGGTTATCTGTTTAACTTAGAAATCATTTAACCACTGATTTCAATTAATTTGAGGTAAATAAATAAAAAAAAATCAATAAAAGAAAGAACAAACTAACAGACTAAAACAGCTGCTCTTTCAATTTTCAAACTGATTTTAAATTTTAAAATTTAAAGAATCCTGTAAACATCCCCTTCCAGTAGCAAGCCTAAAACCTCTCTGACTTGTTTCATATAACTGAACAGAGTGACTACTGAGCCTGAGTATTGGAGATGGCACAAACGGGATTAAAACTGAGGGAAAAAAAATGGGATGGTAAAATCGGCTTCTCTTCTGCGGCGGTTTTTAGAGCCAGTCAGCTGTTTTTTTGGTTTTTTTTCTATTGTATTTTTTTCAGTAACTGGGCTGTGGCGGTCACTCTGTGTAATTTTTTTTTCACTGTTCCAGAAGGCAAAGTGTATTACTCAAAGACTGCTCCTTCTGGAGCTGCAGTTTGCCAGAAAATAGGTGTGAGGTTGCACAAGAAAGAAAAGGAAAAGAAAGTTTAAAAAAAAGGTAATTAAAAGATCTTAAAGTCCGTCTCTAATTACCCATCTTGCAAAATCCACTTTCTGTTACCATGGTAATGGTTTATATGCATTCTTCCTTTGCCTGTACCAGCAGATCTGTAGTTATTTGCACTTTTTCTGTCTACAGTTTTGTTTCACAGCAGGGTGATTAAGAAAATCCACAGTGATTTTTTGTGTGTAAATTCCATCAACATAAAGGAAAGAATCTCTATTGATACAACTGGCTTTAAGATTTACGTAAAATATTGTGAATATTCTGTGTTCAAATATAGCAGAAGCTTTCAAAGCTTTTTCTGAGTTCTTTCTCAAGTTTAGCCAACTGATGAAAACTTCTTGACAGCCAGAACAACCAGAAGAAAAAAAAAGGCCTTGACCTTTTCTAGCCGTGTTGCTTTGTGCACGTCTCCTTGTGCTTCTTCACCTGCTTTCAGCTTCAGTTTTTTGTATCTTCAAAAGGTGCCTGGAAACCATGCAAGCATCTTTTAAGAAAAGGGTGACTATTTTCCACCAAAACTTTAAGTCATGGAATGGTTTGTGTCTGAAAACCAGATAATTATCCAAGCAAAGTCCTACTGTGCACCTTCTCTAATTGGCTGTCAAAGAGTTGAACAAAAGAAAGGGCACAAAGGACAAAGAAAAAGGGAAAAACTGCAACCAAATACAGGCTCCTTTACTACTGGTTACAAAGTTGGGGACTGCTGCTGTTTGTTCGATCTTTTTTTCTTTTCCATCCACCTTTGTTCAACACATATGCCCTTTAATCAGTACACAATGATGAAAATACAATGCTGTGCATAAGTCAACATTTCAATATTAACCCCTTAACTGTCATGATCATGACACGGGTGTGCTGATGGAACGACCCATTGACTTATGTAAGGATTTTGAGGGTGTCAGATAAAAGGGTTAATACAAAACAATTTTAATATTATATATATATTTTTTATATTTTTTCATTTAGAATAAAGCAGCATTATAACATTTATGTAAACAAGTACTTCCCAAAGAGTCAGTGGCATTCTTCATGCAGTAGAGGATCAGAAGAAGGATTTTTACATTTCTGAGATCCCATGTGAGGCTTTTGATGACTTTTCTTTTTATTTTACCAAAGGCGTGATTTTCTGATATAGCTACATTGCTTTATGTAGTTCTTTTTTAAACTCAGCTTCTGTCCCATCTTGCTCACATTTCTTACATTAAATCCTTGCAAACTATGATGTCTTGTTCTAGATGGAAAATGAAGAAACTAAAGTTTGGAGATCACCCTTAAAGACCACAAGTCAGTTTTCATCGAGTCAAACGGTATTTACAGTTGTTTAAAACTTTTGCATATTACTGTAGAAGAGGAGGATTCCGCTTCTTACCTTTCCTCACGATTCTGGCCAACACACACTCTCCCACCGTGGCGAGGTGTTGGGTTGCTGCAGGAGCGTTGACGCACCTGAAAACCGATGCCACAACTGGTGCTGCAAGGGGACCAGGAAGTCCAGGGAGTCCAAGCTCCATTTCTATGATGATACACAAAGTAACATCAGTCTCGGACATTCTCCAGAAAGACAAATAAAATATCAGTTTCTTACATTTATTCGGCCTTGGTACAGTACTACTAACTTGAAGAATAATGAACATGACTTGAACTTTCTGACTCAAACACAGTGGTGAGTAAAACTATAGTTATACAACCACTCTCACATACAAATGTCAATGTCTTTCAGAAAAGAAAGATAAAATACACAATGATGTTTCATACATAAAATAGAAACACAAAACTCAAAGGAGTAATAAAGGTCCTTGGGGAAAAATGTCTACAGTTCTTTTCTAGAAATGTCGCCCTATATATTTAATCTAGGTGCTAGCAATTACAGAATTCAGTCCTCTTGAGTCCTGAAGATGGTGTAGTGGGCTGTAAAAGATTCTGATTAGATGACCTCAAGTCAAACAAGCAAGCTTCCATCTAAAGCTCTAAAGGTAAGGTCAAGTTTATATATATATATATATATATATATATATATATATATATATATATATATATATATATATGGATTCTAAAACTGCCTGGTAGCCACTGAAATCAAAAGTTACAAATTCTTTTGTTCTTCTATTTAAGAGAACTCTAATAGTCCCAGAAGAGTTTTGAAAATGCCCTTTCTCATTTAAAACAAACATTCCTTAAAAGAATAAAAAACTGTTTCTAATTATGTTTGAGGTACAAGTTCCAGGTACAAAGTTCCTTTAAATATGACAAAAAACTGAGACTATTTCTAGGAGAATCTTAAAGAACCATGTGACTGTTTTTAGGCCACTGTCTGGTGGAACACCTGAAATTTCAACTTTATATGATTTTAGCTGTGATTGTGACTCAACCTCTTCTTAACATAGGTAAAGAAGGTAATTAAAGAGGGTTCGAATGAGTATTAATTGTTCAGAAGCAGGTGAAATTATCATGTGACTGGAAACGTAGAGCCGTTTCACTGGAAGCAGTTGAAAATGTTATTTTTCTCCATGCACGAGGTAAGTTGGAAAGCATCAGTTTCTCTAAACTCAGTATTTAACTCAGAGTGTTAAACCTTTAATGAGGAAGTGTGAACAAGTTCCAATGTTCAATCAACACTTGTAAGCGCAAAGTAACAGAATGAAAATGTCACAAAAAAAAATTGCATGGTGTTGATCTCTAACGACTGGGTGTGAGGCTATAGGGATCATATCTGTTAAATTTTTACAATATTTAAAAATGATAAAGAAGAACAGCATCCGAATAATATACCTGGAACAGTTGGCGACTTCAACGCTGATCCCATAGCACTTCTGGCCACCACACTGAGGGGTGGGGTTATCGCAGGCTCTCGTCCGACACAGACAAGCACCTGAGCTGCCTCCATCATTGTGGGTGCAGGTGGACCAGCCAGACCAGGCACCAAAGCCCCCATCGACTGTAACATTACGGACCTGTCAGTGACAAACAGAACCAAAAATAAAACACTTTGAATGTCATGTTTTTTTGCTTTTTTTCTCAGAAATGGGTCATTGCATCAGTGTGGCTTTCAGGAATATGCTGCTCTGGGAGATCATTGGTACAGAAGGGTGGAAACAAAAATCAATTTTCCTCAAATAGATGCAAAAAAAAGAAAAAATCCATTACATCGTCTGCTGAATGTCAAAAATTGAGCAGTTGTCTGCTATAACCATAAAGTAAGACAGAATCTGCTGCATGCTATAATGGAATTCCAAAACAGAAAAAGAGAGACTCGGAATATGCACATTCATAAAACACCAATACATGGAAACAAAATGGGGCCTCGCCAATGAATACATGAAGCAAAACAGAATCAAACTGGAAGGATCAGATATTAGAAGAGCAAAAATTACAAGCGTGATGACCTGGTTGTAAGGGCCAATCGACAGATTCACCACTGAAGATGCTATGAGCCCGGGTTGGTGCAACATTTCAGGATAATTTCAAAATGCAAAAGCATCATCACACCAGCGGAAGAGAGCACAGTCATTATCTGTTTGGCAGAAGCCTGGCCTCTGCTCTTATTGGTAATTGAATTTTGTTGTGTGCCTAAATGAGAAACGCTTGGACCGGGCACACAACATCTGCAACAATGGGCAGCCAAGGAAGCAAACAGCTACACAGATGCAGCCAATAAAGCCAATATTGCAGCATCACTCAGGCTGAAAGTGTGAGTGATTTGGTATTTGTGTATTGTCTACTGAATTATTTACTTAAGGTTGTACAAGATGTAATATTCAATAACTGATCCACACTGCATGGCTTTTATAAGGAAAATAATCATAATTTACTTTAATGTTTATATGTCGGAAGAGAAATAACAGAGTCTAGATATTATATAAAATTTAAATCTAAATCTATAACAGATTCCAGTGGCAAAAGAGAGGCCCATTTCATTTTTACAAAGTTTAACATCACACATGCAGAATAGGAGGTAAGAGTTCAAAAAGCTGTGAGGGCTGTCAATTTTACTTGAATCAAAATATTAATCTGGGATTAAAACCTCCTTGACGGGCTAACAGCAAAACTGCCTTCTTTTAAAAGTAAAACGTCTTTCACCACAGATATAAGACTGTAATGCCAGATGGCACTTGTGAATTCGTTGGTGAAGCACACATCTCCTATCTCTGCCTACACAACACTTCTCAGTATGCAAAACCTTGGCTGGCTTTTAACTTTAGACCATCACTTTGCAGAAGTATGCAGCCGAACAGACACTAAGCCAGTTATATAAACTTTTGCACACCGTTAATGGACTCATAGGGTGTGCAAGTGTAATGGTGATTAAAGAAATGTTCCATTATTTTTTTCTTTTCACATCTTGTTGATTAGTTATTTTAAACAGATATATTTATTTTTCTTGTCTGGACTTCAGTCTCTGCATTATACGTCTATTTCTTGTTCTCAGTGATACGTTTTAGAAATAATGGAGCAATACTGTATTCATCCATTAGTGTTAAAGTATCAACTCAGATGATTGACATTTACAGGCATTTTTTTCCCCCGAGAATACACTAGAGGGACTATTTATCGCTTCTGCCTAGGGATTCCTTTGGTTTACCAGAATTACGTAGCTGTTTCTGTTTAGGAGAAAGTTGAAAATTTTAGTCCTGGACCTAAAAACTCTTAGCCTGGTAAAACCCAGCCCCTGGTTCTGCAATTAGATTTAAACACAGTGTCTGAAGAGGTGTGTGAAGTCTTGGCTGTAGTACTTTTTTTGCCATCTCTTTACAGTTCAGCATGACCTCAAGATGAACTGACTACAACATCAATTTCTGGGAACTGGTAACTGTATCACATGTTTTCCACTTGAGAATAATCTTTCTCTCTGGTGAGTGACAGACTTCAAGTAGTGCTTTTAAATCTTCCCAGATTGACAAGCAGTGAAAATTACTTTCCTTGGATCTATTGATGTCTTTGGTGGAATCCTAACAATCATGTACT
This sequence comes from Xiphophorus maculatus, assembly GCF_002775205.1. Taxonomy (NCBI): domain Eukaryota; kingdom Metazoa; phylum Chordata; class Actinopteri; order Cyprinodontiformes; family Poeciliidae; genus Xiphophorus; species Xiphophorus maculatus. The sequence continues at coordinate 13,175,769 of NC_036463.1, read as the reverse complement.
CTATGCTCCATCTCGGCAAAGTGTAAACCTTCTGGTTTTAGACATGTGCAAAATAGCACATGTCTTAATTAACTTAAGACATGTTAATGTCTTAATTAATAAACTTAATTTGTTTATTAGGTTTAATCAGATTCTATGTCTTTAAAGTACAAAGTTACCACATTTTGTGTGATCCTAATGATAGGGGAAAAAAATCAATACAATAGTAGAAGGATATGGCTGGCTGCATTTTGCTTACTGAAGTTGCAAGTAAAGAACAGCTTTAAAAAATAGGTTGTGATTTTCTTTTCTGATGCTTTTCTATAGATGACTGAAATGTTATTAAGAATAATTCTCGTAGAGAGGAGACCGAGGATTGTTTGTGCTTACGATTTATGCTAAGATAAGCATATAGTGTCTAGAGTCAAGCTACATATTTAATAAGCCAACATGAGTGGTATCAGTTCCCCTGTCCGTATTCCATCCAATAAATCATATTGCAGAAAGATAAAGTATTTTGAATAATGAAAAACATACAGTAGAGTTTATGTTTTCCATTTGTTTTACAGTCTTTATTTAAACATAGCTGTTTATGCAAAGATTATTTATCTCCAAGAATAAAGGATTTTTCCTCAGAGGCTTGAGAGTCAAATATTCATTTAAAGCTCCGATGTGCTTTGCTTGTCAATAAGGTCCACATGAAAGACAAAGGGAGTTAATATCTCTCAAACAGAAAAAAGTGTGATAGACTGTAATATGTCCCTAAAGGAAGAGAGTGAAATGTTGCTGCAAGCTTCTGCATAGATAATTCACTTCAACTAGACAGACAGCAAGCCTATAATGTGTTCTTCTATCCATCCATTTTTTTTGTACCCGCTAATCTTCGCAAGGTCATGGTTCCGATCTCCAGTGATCACTGGGCGTGAGACGGGGTACGCCGCCAGTTTTTCACAGGGCACCATAGATGCATGCAGGACACACACTCATGCAACACACACACGCCCACACACCCCTGAGGTTGGTTTTGAACTGACATGCATTCTTCTGGAGTGTGGGGGAAACCCATAGGACATGGAGACAACCCAAACATGGATGACAAGAAAGACCCCAGTCGGAATCCAAGTTAAGGATCTTTTTGATGAAAGGCAGGACTCTTAACTGAAGCTGTTGATAAAGCTATTGTTGTAATACTGTCTTTTTTTCAAGTGAACTACTCCTTGTTCAGTGCTTTAGTGTTTACTTATTGGTCTTGTGATAATTATTATGGTCAAACACTCCAGTTTCACAAGATCACTGGATATAAATGAAGATCACTGTCCCAGATGCAATCTGCAGTCTGATTTTTTAAGCTTTGTTTACTCATAACGGCATCTTCATCTCCGAGTGGCCTTTTAGACCATGACGATACCGGACTAGTTGTGGTGTGAATAATGATGCCCTCTTACAAGCGTTATTTGGTTGGCTCTCACATTTTGCATGAAAACATATCCTTCACAGTTTATCATGACATGATCTCGAGTTTTATAACCTCCCTAAAGCTGCAGTAGGGAGTTGCAAGAAAACAGAGGACTTTACAAGTCCTTCTCCTTGCTGTCTGCTGTGTTACTGCTCTCAGAGTAAGAAGAAAGGTTATGTATCTTTTTAAACATATGTAAATATCAAGTTTCAATTGCATGTAAATTTAAGTGCTGCGACACAATATAACCACATAGATGTGACAGGATCTTTGCTAAAGAATATTTAAACTAAGCAATCCACATCCCTCTGCATGCTTTATCACCTATAATTGTGAGACACATTTTTATGAAAGAATAAATCTGATCAGCAGATAATGGAAACTTCTAGTTATTGTACAATAGCAAAGCCAGCTTGTCTTTGCTTTGCTCTAAAGGACTAATGTGCAAATCCGTTGACATTTCAGTTAGGAGTTATGCAGAAATATGGGAATTACAAAGTGCTTTATGCTGTGTTATATGGAAAGATCATAGGGCAGACTCATACTCACTGGACATTTTGTGATGCTCTGCTCCCACTGGCTCATTCTGACACTTTCCTCTAGGGTGGTGCATTTTTTCAGCAACAAATCCCAGCCACAATACGGGTCCCTGGCTCCTACGCAGGCTCTAAAGGGTAGGAATACAATGACCCTATTAGAGAGGTTTTGTGAGTCTGTTGTGTCACACAGATGTCTGTGCCTTAGAATGGCATAGATTCAACTAGATAGAAGGAGACAATTGATGAAGGTAATAAGTGGTGGTTTCAATGTCTTATTAAAGTATAAGAGGCAGCAGAGATTGGATGGTAGCAGAACGTATAATTGAACATGTCAGAGGAGAGAAACAGACAGAAAAAAGAAAGTGACAGAACAAATGAAAGCACTATTAAAGCTAGGAAAAAAATATGTAGCATTGCCCCAGAATGTAGAACATGATCATGCATTGGGCCCGACATCATAAAATTCTTCCTTGATGTAGTGTACTGACTACATTTTCAACATCAGCTCAGATAACATTCAATGCAAGGATATTTCAGTATATGTATATTGTGGCATATGTCTTTCCAGTAACTGCAGCACATGGTTTGTTGAGAGTAATAAAGCTACTCTTTTCATATAAAGACAAGGCTGTGGTGACAGTGCGGTGACATATCTTTCGGCCGCAGGCATCAACGTTGCATGACGTGCCCTGGTGGAAACAGTGATTTTTTTTTTCTGAGAGGTTTCATAAAGAGACAGAATATAGTCACAATCTAGAATGAATGAGTAAGAACCAAGTGATTCACATGCTTTAGTATCCATCCCAGTGACTGCTCTAAAAACGAGAAAGGGTTGGTGCTTCTGTGTAAAAATGATGGTGCTGTATTATTATGTGGCTGAGGAAGTGTTTGGGCCAATATGAGAGATGACAGATAAAATTCTGCTTCTTGTAAAATCAAAGTCATACACAGTATAAGTAAAAAGGTGTAAAGTGTATACTGCACAGTACAAGGACAGTACAAGGACATACTTTACACGTGATTGATATTTCTCAAAGTCCTTTTTCATTGATCTTAGATAATCTTTAAATTATCTGAGCAACAACTTGGGTATTTTTTAGCTGCGGGCCATTATTGTAGATATGATCTGAAATTGATGCCTAAATTATATATCACTTGCATCTAGTTGCATTTGTAAATAAGGAACAAGAGTTCACATTGTGCGGTATTGCTCCACAAGAAATAAAAAAGACAAGATGTGCCACTCTATAGATACAAGGTGATGGTAGTACCGAATGACACGAGATGAAAGAAAAAAACATCAGGGTCTATTTTCCTGAGGGGCTCAGGGTCCTCCAAATTATGCATCCACACAACAAAACCACAAAAAAGGCATCATTCCAATATTTCAAGTCTGTCTCTGAAAGTAATGTCAAAGATAAAACATAGCTATTAGCAACTGATTTGTGTCCTTGGTGAAGTTTCTTTTATCCGTTTTGTCTGTTCTAACTTTTTCAGCCTTCATGTAAAAAGAGAAATAGTGAATGTGATGAAGTGACTGCATTACGCATTACAAAGCAACGGCTGTAATATGATGCATTAAGGCTGCGGTGTGCAACGGTAACGGTGCAACGGAATAATGAAGGTGTAATTTGTCAGCCAATGATAGATAGGATACAAATCTTGATTGGCTTTTACACCCAAGTTTGGCAGTATTTATTCAGAGATGTGGCAGCCTAGAAGACAGACAGAAACTCAAAATATCTGATTTAACTTCGGAATGCTGCACGAGGCAGAAAGCACATGGTTTTGCGCATGGGTCAATCAGCTGGGGAGGCAGTCAGAGGACATCCACAAGCACCTCCAGTGGATCAGACAAAGCTGATTTGCAGGATTTAAAGTTTTAGCACAGGCCTGGTACTGTCAGATAAAAACCATCTTATGAAAAAGAAAACAAAATACAGCTTGAAAACTTTGTTTGCACATTTGCCTTTGACAGCTCCCATTGAGATTAATAGTGTTTTCTTTGTTCACGGACTCACTCTCTGCTCTTGTGGTAGCTGCATCTCTTGAGCGGTATCTTGATGACCTGGTCCCTGAAGCCCACGTAAAGCTCGCTGCGGCTGTGCAGGATCAGCAGGCTCCGTATCGGCTGCCTCTTCCTGGGCGGGAACAACTCGATCTCCTCCAATAGGCAGCTCCCCGTGGACTGGTTGAGAGGAGACAGCACTTTTCTGATAGTGCCATAATCTGGAAGAGAAAGTGGGGAGAAGAGAGGATTATGTCACAAAGAGGAAAGAGAGGCCGATAATACACAAGAGAAAAGGTAAAGTAATGGGGGAAAGAGCAAAAGGAAGGGCAGGATAAGAATAACAGAGAGTTTGAAGAGGAAAACCAACAAATAATGTATGCTGAATGGGAAGAACTACACTCAACACCGTGAACTACAGAACAATCGCTTCCTTAAGGAGGCTGTGGAAAGAGGAATAAAAGAGAAATGGGGCTGGATGTACAAAGCCTGGTTAAAGCATCAATATGCAGCACTGCAGACATAACGAAAGAGTTGATGAGGCACCTGAATGCATGATTTCTGGCCTACTTTTTCTTAAGGGAATATTCTAAGGGATGAAGCTGCTTTGTAGCTATAAAAGAGAGTGAAATGTGTGGAAAAGTGTGGAAATCTGTGTCACCGTGAATGTATTCTGACCTTTAATTTTGTAAGGTAGGCCCAGAGAGACACACTTTGAGGCAAATTTTCTTTTGGGAAAGCTAAAACAAACATAATCCATTATACTTGCAGTCCCCTGGGCGAGCCAAAGGTAATTAGGTGTACAGTGGAGCCATAGGAAGAAGTGCAAAATGCTAATAGGTAACTTAAAGGCATGAAATGTAAAAGTTAAGTTTTGCCCCAAGCAGTGTGGTCAGTAATGCTGCAGCAGCTTGAGGTAATACATACAATAAGAGACTTGAACCTTTCAGAATAAAAACCTGTTTTACTGTTTTTTTGTTAAACTTCTATGTATTTGATTGGGATTTTATGTGATGGAACAACACAAAGCAGTGACAGTTATGGCCTTCATAGAGTAACAAAAAGAAAGCCAATGTTGAAAAGAAAACACAATCATTTATAGCACGATACTATCAGCAAACTATAAATGATTTCCCCACAATAATAAACTTGGAAAAAGTTGCTCTGGTCGGACGAAACATCACCTTGAACATACAATCCCTCTTATGACATGGCAGCAACATGTTGTGGTGACTGTATTTAGCAACGGCAGGGAAAATGTTTGCAGTTTAAAGAAAGTTGGAGGGAACTAGACACAGAACAGTTCTTCATGAAACCTTGTTTATGGTTGCAAAGGACTTTACACTGCGGCAGAGTTCTGCCCTTTAACAGGCACATGCAACCAGAGATACACTAAAAAAGATTAGATCACAGCATATCAATGTGCTATGCATGAATGAGCCTAAGCCCATACAAATCCATGAACATTTCATCCAGTCTCAATACTTTGCAAAGAAAAATTAAAATAAATTAGATTCTCACAGCTGCAATTTCACCATGAAGGGATTTTGCAAAGTATTGATCCAGAAGGCTTAACACAAAGGCATTCACTATTTACATATTTAGTTGTGTAAAAATCTTTCTTCTGCTTCACAGTGATTTATTTGATTTTATTTTGTTCTATCACCTTAAATTCCCAATGAGACATGTTGAAGTTTGTGATTGGATTATGAAAATAAATGGTTAAAGGAGCGTAAATATTTTTACAAGACAATGTAAGGGAAATTCAACTTTAACTGTTAGAACTTGATTTGTTAAAGTACATTTGCTAAGTTGTGGCCAATTTAGCAAATTATTATTTTTTTTTACTTTAGCAACTTGTATGCTTACAAAGTTGTGTGCAGAACTTTATTTATGACCCTTCTGTTAAACTGATTGAATTTAATTTTGATTTTTTGGTTTTTTAATTATTACACTATCCTGGTTCTTATTTTCTATTTTAATAAATGTTCTTTGTGTGGCAGAATACAACGGCTCATTCTGAAGCCTAAAATATCTCATACTGTCCTATTATCTAATTTGGCATGTATTAAAGTGCTGCTGTGTTCATCTGGAGGCGTGTACTTTAACGTTTCAGATTCTTTATTCCATCAAATCTACTACTGAGAAAGAAAAATGAGCAGCAGGAAATACTAAGGAGGCTGAATAACAGCTTCACTGCTCTGCTCAGCAAGCTGCACGGTTGTTTGAAAGAACCTCACACTTCGACATCTTTGAACTCCCGGCTGGAGCTATTAGATTTCCCCACAATGGCCCCAATCAGTGGGGTGCGTTTAGGCGTTAATAACAGCGTGTGATTAGGCACAGTATGAGTGCAAGCCAATGGCCCTGGCAGGGGTTCAGATGTTTTCATTAGTGTCTGGTTAGTGTCTGGGGAACTTGCAGTGTGGGCAGCTCTGGTTCAGTGCTGCATTGATCACAGTAGCATGCAAACAATGAGAAGGGAGTTTTTGAGGGAGATGCCAAGCAAGGAGGAAGTGAACTGGAACAGATTGCAAGTTTGTGTGTGTGTGAGAGAGAGGGCGTGTACATATGCATGTATTATACGATGTGTGAAATATCCTAAAATAACACCGACTCTTTAACAGGAGGATCATGTTGCCATTTCCCAGCGGGCTTTTTTTGGTACTTTGTAGAGCAAAGTGGGTCACTGCATTCAAAATTCTGCTCAGCACACCTGTTTGTCGCTCATGTTACATTACAACAACTCATCAAATAATAACAGGTAAACTGAAGACCTTTTGTTGCCATTTTCTGCAACTTGCCAAGTCTAACATCATCGCAGGATCACACCAGTTTGATCAAACAATGTACTGATAAGCAGATGGTGCCAAACGTACACATCGGACAGAGTAAATGTGTAATGACCGCACATGTGTCATTTGCCCACCGCTCGTCTCTTTTTAGACATGACTATTGGCTGTTTTATGGTGCATACGGAAGAGGGATTACATTTTCATGAAAAATGCTTCTTCTGTTATCTATATGTGTGCATTTCAGTGACTGCATGAGGGTTTCGTAACATATGTGGAACATGTGTAGGTAAAAGGTCATGAAGCTCATGTCAAAGCAAAAGCTTTGATGTCTTGATGATGTTGATACAGATTGACTGGTATTGTTCTTCTTACGAGAAACTTCTTTCATGTGCAGAGTGCATTTCAAGGCCTTTGAGCTCCTAGGCCTTTTTGTTTTTTTTTAAGAACCATCAATATTCACAGCAATAAAAGTAAGGATGAATAAAACACTGAGACAATGTGCGCATTAAGGTCTCAGTCCTGAGCAGTTCTACCGCATGCAAGTAATTATACGGTTAGATTCTGTTCACTATTTTAGTTACCACAAAATTGAGTGTATTTCATTGTGTGTGTGGTTTTTTTTTTAAATATCTCCAAATTATTCAAACTGGATGTTTATGAATATTAATTTTGAAGTCTTGCCCCAGTTTCTTCTTTCAATCTAAAAAATATATATATATATATTCATAACTATTATAGTATGTATAGGTAGAAGTGATTACAATCCAGTCACTTTTGCCTTTCCTTCAACAACATAAATTTGTGTAGAGCCACAAAATGTGCATTGCCCCTCAAAAGAACGTTGAATTATTTCATTTTACGACTATGTAGTGCAAAGAATTTTGCTTGCATTTCTATTTTTTGATTTAGGGACAAGTGTGAATGTCAAACATCAACAGGAAAAAGGAATAAGTGTTCCTATTGGATGAAACCATGAACAACTTGTTCCCATATTTTAAAAACTTAAAAAATATAGTAACCTTTCAAAAACAAAGGGACGACTGCGTGAGTTTAATTCTAAACCTTAAAGAACAACTTTCTCCTGTACTACTGACACAAACAGATTTTCTTATTAGAAAAAAAAGGTTGTTCTGAGGTACTTACCAGTGGCCAAATAAATGATGTGGAACAGTGTGTCTTTCCCTTGTACCACATCCACTGCTATATGAGTGAAGCGCACATTGTCTTCCATGAAATAAGGAACAGGGACCACTGGCTGGACCACCTCATGCATCAGCAAAAACTTCTGTGCATCCTGCAGGTTTCTTTGAGTCAGGTTTACATAGGAGCCAGAGTTGATGGTGCCACACTGTACAGATGGAAAAAGTTTGGAAGAATATGACATTCGACTTCCATTACATTCATAAAAGTCTAGGGTTTTAAGGATTACAGGATAATATGCCTAGGGATTTTTTCAGAAATAAACCAAGACATGGAAATTTAAGGGAAGGAGTGATTAAATGAACAAGTAGGATCATTGCCTCTAAGTTGGTTTGCTATCCTCAAAACTTCAAGGCTTTGTAGTCACAGAGTTTGATGGGAAGAGACTGAATGAGTGATTCACTGAGTGGGTAGTTATCTCTTTTATGAGATTTCTCACTCATATGCATGCATATTGCTGGTAAGCTTTATTGCTACTTGGAAAATAATATTTCCGGATTGTGTCATTCTTCAGCTCAGAAATGATAACTTCAAAAAGTGTCTGAGACCTCATTGTTTTCATTATTAATATTTTTAAAGAGACTCACAGGGAATTTGTATCAGTCAAAGATGGACAAGCAATGATTTAGTAGTGAGGAAATCTGTTGTCACAAAGTGACAATAAATAAATGCATTTTTCTGGCTTTATTGTTTCATTCTGGAGACAAGTTTTGATTTCTTAAAGGTAGTAAGATTCATAGTTATAATCTAAAATGTTTAATACTTAAGACTAAGTTTATCCAGGGGTAGTAATTACAAATGCACATCAATAGATTACTACTTCTAATCATGAAATACAAAAAAATTCCCAAAAGTTAAATCTATATTTTTGGATGTATCATGGTAAAATGTAAAAATTTAAAACTGGACTGTATACTTTTGGATGGCACTGTCCGTAGCTAATGTTTGCCTACAAAAAGCCATTTCCATGATATGATGCATCTGGTGTGAATTTTTTCCTCTTCTAAGTGGAGAGAACAAGGTGCAGGACAAAGCCAGCATAGCTAAGGGAAAACTGGGAAACTAAAGCTAACCAAGCGTAAAAGATGTCCCATGATGAGCTCAGGATTTTGAATTGAGGCATCTTTCACAAAGAACAGGCTTCCACCAGAACACAGAGCAGAGAAAACAAAAATACGTCTTGTATGGCAATTACACCACCCAAAACAGACTGCTGCTGTTTTAATTATAGTATTGTATTGCATTCTGTCATCTCATACACCTTTTTACTGCTAAGCTGAGGCTGAACTCTGGCTGGTGAGTTGTTCCTAGGAGACAAGCTTCAACGGCAACATTATGGACACGTTATACAGATCAATCCTCGGCCTTTAGTGAGCTGACAAACGACTGTCATGAAGGGCTTCTAGTCTGGTGAACGGATCAGTGCTCTTGCAAGTTCAGAATGTGAGAAATTGCAGCCCTGAAAGACTACAAGACATTCAAGACTGTGCTTGCCAGTGTCTCAAATAATCATCCTGCCCCTGGCAAAAAAAATATGTTGAATGTTTGCAGTGTGGATGTTCAGTAATACATGTCTAAAGTTTCCCTTTGTGGTCTGCTTTTGCATTGTGTGCAAGGTTGCCAAAGCATGTGGATGACAGAATTTTACAGAGCGTTTGGGTCTGGTCACTGAGGCTCTATTACAGGGAATGCACTGCAAAATTGATGTTATGAGCAGAGTCAAGGTGAGGGACACAACCATCATTTGGCTGAGGGCCCATCCAACACTCAGCTGTCTCCCCCTCTCATCATCAGGGCAAAGTGCCCTGCCAGGATGACATAAGTGGCACTCAGAACCATGGTTGTTTTACACCATGTTTTTGCAAAATGGCAGTGTGTTTAAAATGTCTTTCAAGTATCATGGCATTTCATTTTAGACTCTGTTTCCTGAGTAACTAAACGTTCAACACTTGGCAACACCTGATCCCAATCTTTGTTGGATTTGCTGAACATTGCAAAGGACAGTATTCATACCTCTTGAGATTTTTCACATTTTGCTCTTCTTGGGCTTTTGGCTATGTTTGTTGTAAATGCTTCAATCCCTATTTTAAAGGCCTTCTGAACAAAACATTTCAGTGAAGTTGACTTGAAAAGAAGAGTTGCATTGTTTTCTCAGTACATGTATTGGTTAAAAATGTTACTTACAGTTTGTTTATATGGTTTCTTTGAGGTACAATAAGCTTCTAGTGAGGGATATTTTCCTTGTTATGGTAGCCATACTTAGGATCTATATGTTTTTAATGAAAAGATTAAATACATGGTGGAAAAAAATATATATATACAGTATACATATGTCAATATTAATTGTTATAAATATCTGTCTCCTTCTCCATCTAGACTTATGTTAGTCTCTTATTTCCCCTACATCAGGCAGGGGAAGGAACTGTGGTAAACCTACTTAGCTTTCTCAGAGTGAAAAGGGATAAAAACAAAGGTTTGCTCAAATTTATAGGATTTTATTTGTAAAAAATGTTACAACCTATGTGTCATTTTCCTTCCAGTTTTACTCTGCTTTGTGTACTTTCACGTAAAAAGCCATTATAATGTGTCAAGGTTTTTCACCGTAATATGACAAAATATGAAAAAAATGTATGCGTTCTGGACACTTTTGTCAGGCACTGTGTAATGTTACATCATCCCAAAAGGCTAACCAGGAACCCCTTTTCTCAAAAAATACCTAGTTTTAGTTTAATTCTAGTTTATTTTCACAATTGTGTGGCTGAACAAAGAATGTTTTTTAAATAATAATCTATTATAAAATGACCCAATATAACACATAGGCAGTATTAGTAGTAATGCACAAAGAACATGACTCATTGCCTGAACAAACCCTGCAGGATCAATCGGTGTGTTTCAAATGAATGGAGGGATTTTCTCTGCAGACTGGGAATTAGGCTCTCAATCAATGACCAATATGCGTGCGTGTGTGTTGAGGCATCTCTCCATAATCACAATTATCCTCACCTGGCAGGTCTATTCCTTCTTTTTTGGGCAATGTAGCTGTACAACAAATGTATTTTATATGTGATATGTGAGCTGTGCGGTTGTTGTAGCTGCTTGATTTTTATAGATGCCTGTTGGTGCCTGAACTTCTGTGAAAGTGTATGTGTGCTGGCTTGAGAAAGAGCTATAAATCTTGCGCTTGTAAATCTCAACATTGACAAATGCTTGATGAAGATGTCACTGAAACCTAGATAAAGTGAGCATTAGTCCATTGGAAAGGAGCAAATATTGTATCCAAGCTTAAGTCAGGAAGATGGGGGAAGAGAGGTGAGACAGATCCATGTTTATCCTCGAGAAGCGTAAAAAAATATGGAGCGCAGACCCCCCCGATGTGATGTTCCTATAGCACATTGAAGGGCATAAATTTGCAGTCAGCTCTGACCAGATAAGGAAAATTGATTTTCATGAAGTTTGTTTTTGCTAAACTAGCTGCTGACAAGCAGATATAACAATGCATGACGACAGAGAGTTATATTCCATGTCACAGATTTATTGGTGTGGGCGCATGTGAGTATGCAGCATACCATCAAAGCTTGCACCTTTTTTTCCCCCCTTCTGAGAATTCCTTTCGCCTTTTCTGCATGAGCAACGCCATTATAGATAATGCATGTGTTAGTCCTCGATTGAGGGCTCTTGCATATGCTGGCTCAGGCGGCGACATGATGGAGGCTGGTGATGAGAAACGTCTGAGAAAGCGAGGCAAGTGTCACCCACCGGTGGCCACACCTCATAGGGAATTCAATTCCTCATGGAAAGCCAGGTGGATTAGCTCTCTCACTATCTGCTACGCCTGCAAAAACCAAGAGCCACTTGTTCTGCTAATAACGCATTCCCTCTGTGTCATCACTATGGAATGGTGCCTTAAATCAAAATAAGATGCTTTCCATACACCTTCAGGTTTTAGGGTAGGGCATAAACATAAAGAATTACCAGTGCAAAATAAGTTAAGTTTATTAAGGGCGACTCCATGAGATATCTTCAAGGAATGAATGACCTATACAACAGAGTTTATAATGAGCAGTCATAATGTGCACGATTGTGAGAGAAGACGCACTTAATAGATAATTAGAAGAAATTATAATATGTGAAGAGCTTCCTCTGAGGTGAATGGGTGAGGAATGCTTATTCTTCATTAAGTGTGCAAAAATGTCCCTCTTTTGATAGATTGGTCCTGATTTCCTAATCATATCAAAGGTGAGCATTGGGTTGTCTTTTGTTTTGGTTTAATCTTCTTAACACTGAAACATCCCTAATGTGGAGTTTACATACGGACCTCAAAAGGTTTGAAATGCAGAAAGAAACATTAACCACACAAGGTTGTCATAAACCTGATTTATAGTAACATTTTTGTTTTGGATGGACTCTCTTAAAAACTTCCAAGATATCCTGCATAAACAACTCCAAATTTACAGAAAATGCTCCTAGCATTTTAAAATCTTTTAGAGCTGTGTAAATACTATGGTAATTTTTTCCAAAGGTTGTCACACCATTAGAGTCTAATAGTGGCCCATCCATAGTGGATGATGATACCTTATGAATGAATACGCATACATTACCTGAAAGTTTGGGTTTGGGTTGGGGTAGGGCAGCCAAGCCGATCGTGAGTTTTCCTGGTACTTAAAAGGTCCATTAAAAACCTGGGATATGGCACTGAGATTGAAGGCGCATACTGCAGATGCAGCAATGCTGTTTCTGATGGTTGAGAATAGAAGGGGAAAAAAAGTGTAGACAGCCCCTCAAAAAAGGAAGGAGAGTGGAAAGAAAACAAAAAAAAGATTAGGATTATCAAATTTACAAAAAAAAACTCAACTCAACGTGGAAGCACATCAGATTTTGTATGCTTTCGTTAGGATTACCTCAGCATGTTGGCAACAATAAAAATCAAACCCTAAAGAGACAGACACCCTCTGCATCGCTCGTGACTGTCATTATTAGACTATAAATCCAGCAACAAAGCACAATTAAGCTGCTTGGCTTTTCTGATTAACGGTATAGATCTCTGAGCTGAAATACAGCTTTGACTTTTTAAGCTGTCAGTTTCAACAAGTACCAGTCGCCTCGCTTGGAAGAGAAAGTAAAGAATGAGAGCATTAACTCTTGACTCAAACTGCAAGACTTTGGCGATGTGAATTATAATCCAGTGCAGCTGTTCATTAAGCTCTGTGCCTGTAGGGGGAAATGTTTCCAATACCCTTCAAATGTTTTTTTTTTTTTTCTTTGCTCCATGAAGGCGTTGACTGTAAAGAATTGATTACTCAGCTTTAATGATAGGGCAAGTGGCTGTACAACAGTTTAAATAACAGGAAATAAGAAGGAAAAGAGAGTAAAACAGAGGATTAAACACTTAATATGAGATTAGATTGTAAAATTGGCACCTCCAATCAGTCATAAGAATGTAAAAGGCCTCTCATGTAAAGCATGAAATGTATTCAAATTCAAACTGTATATTAGTACGGAGCAAAATTTATAATACTCTTCTCAATCTACAGATATGTACATACAGATAAGACTATTGTATGAATCAGATCAAACATTTACTGTTTTATATCCAATAGAATTAGCAAGATCTATCATTACTAAAAAAAAACATTTACTGACGGACTGTCAGCTTTTTAGATGTTTTTTTTATTTTACTTTCTTTAAAGTAAAAAGAAAATTGCTGAAATTTAATTTTAACTTGTACAACTTGGTTCATTGTTCATTAATGATTATGTTTGTTACTTTCCTTAAACCACATTGTAACACATTTGGTGGTATGAAGGTCCATTTGAAAGTCTATTTGTGCTGAAAAACCTTAACTTCCTCCCCAATGTTCACTCTAAAGGACACATCTAACCCAGCACTTCACTGTTTTGAACTGCTGCCTTCAGGCAGACATTATCTGTCCCAAAAAGCAAGAACAAGCAGGTTGTTAAATAGTTTCTACCTGTAAGCTATTGTCACTTTAAATGCTAACTTTAAATCATAACCTAATGTGCGAATTAATCTGGAGCACCACACTGAGTGCAAACTGCTGCCATTTGCTTTTGTGAGTGGCAAAAGCAAATGGCAGCTTTGCCATTTGCTTTTGCAAATGCTATTGCTATTTCTTGAGATAGCAATATTTTTATTGCTATGTCTTGAGATGCTGCTTTACAAGATGTTTTTACTAACAGTTCCATCTATTTTTGTTATGAATAAAATATTAGCTGTACCATCCCAGAGAGGATGATATTCTAAGGCTTGCATGCTAAAACTATTTTCCAACCAAATGTTCTCTTCACTTCAATCTATCTTTCATCAGAGTATAATGGAGGATGTTTAGGTTTAGCATAAAGTTGAAAGTTGGTCATGCACCATTACTTACACATTAGTTGTAAAAATGCCATACAGCAGCTCCAGCTCAGGCAGGTAGAAGGTGCCCTGCAGCTCGTTGTAGTTGAAGGGAATTTCTCCTGGCCTGGAGCAGTTCAGCCTGGCTTTCATGAAGGTGGTCCACGTATCCTCCAGCAGAAAGCGGCCACCGATGTCATTCTTGCACACACGTCCGGCTCGGGAAAACACAGTCCTGCCGCAGTCATGCTCCACCGCATTTTCTCGGAAGAAGAAGTAAGTGAAGTTGCCGATGTCATAGGAGGAGACGAAATTTGGCTCTGTTGAAAAAGTGGTGGCAAAAATGAACTGGACAGAAAAAAACGACCCAGAAAGAAAACTCGATGACAGCCAGGAAAAAAAGATGAAGTGCAGACAGATGAAGAAAAATACAGACAGAAATATATTTAAGGCTGTGGGAGGTGGATGGAGTGGGAGAGTGATAGGCTACGCATTATGACTGATTGGCTCATGGTGTGTGTGAGCGTGCATGGGGCCCACACAACAGCAGGTGATCAGGATTAATAACTACAGGCTATGTTATTAATGGCTTTGTGTTGTAATAAGAAAGCTCATTTTTCACTCCCCAAACCTAAAGGTTAGGCTGAGAAATGACCAAAACAGGTGGAGGGTAATAGCTCTCACCCTATCTAAAACATGCAACCTCCATGACACGGCTACAGCTAAAGTGTTCATCTTTATGTATGACATTATTGAATCTAAAATGCACACTTTATTCTTTCTGACGGTGATTTAATTCGGCTTTAAAGGAAAATGTGCCCCCCTTTTCCTCTCTCTCTCCATCTCATTTTTGCCCTTTTCTTCTCTGAACCTTCAGAGGGCAGTGCAGGGGAAGACGGAGGAAGAAAATCAATTCCCCATAAAATTAGTTATTAAGCCTTCTCCCAGAAGGTGGCTGCCAAGCAAGGTATGAGGTAGTTTTAAATTTGTTTTTTCAATTTAGCTTAAATGTGAATCAGGAAAAAAGTCACTCGCAGACAAGATACTGATTGACCTGCTCCTGTGTAGGATGGACATCTTAAGCTATTTGAAGTTCCCCAATCTGCTCTCCAATGTGTTTGAACGTTCAGGGGGGGAGGGACACCATTGATTTTTCTGGATTTCAAACTTGAGTTCTCCTTAAAGAAAGGGTAAGGTGTTTATTTTTTTAAACCACACTCAGATTTTCTTGTTGACATGAAACTCTAGAAACATTTTGTTTCACCGTTAAACGGCAAATGAATATTATTGTTCAGAGCAGAATTTGTTTTGCTTGGGGCTGATTACTAAAGGTTGCTTGGAGAATAAAATCTTACAGATGCAAGAGGCTGTGAGTCCAATGAAAACACACCGACTCTCCTCTAGTTGCAGTGCAAATATTTCAAGCATTGTAGTGACAGATGTATTCAGTGTGATCCCTCAAATATCTTTGAATAATGTTGTTCTTACATAGCCAGCCTCTTGTCCTATGCTATGTGCTTCATACAGAGGGTCTGCGCATCTTTAGTATTGAAAAACAATTGCTTCCAGGAGGCGTGGACTGTGTTGAGGTTTTAAATTTTACCCAGTTGCTTAACGTTTGCCTGTGACGTTTGTAATGTGCCAATTCAATACCAAGAAGCTTACCGGAAGTTGCCTTCGCTGTAAGTAACCTTTCCATTTGTGGAAAGAAAAGTGCCGATCCAAATGAGGCGGCTGTTAATGTTTATTTAATATTTGGAAGAGTGGCTGGCGTCGACTGAACAGCTTTGTTTACTTCCCTCCCCGCCATTGCTAAAGCTACAGGCAGAAAATCGATGTCATCATTCACAACTTATGCTTGTGTTCGCTGATTGACCCGGTCAAAAATAAACCGGAGAAAATCTGAGTCAAGGGGAGGAAGCCCAGAATGTGCTGGAAGCGAGGATTATTTTTGAGCAGCATTGCATAGGCAGGCAATGGCCAGGCTAGTTTATGTACACAAAATATAGCAATTATCTGCCATTTACTGCCTACCGTTTAGCCACTTGGAGTTGTACTGGGCAGTGCGTAAAGGCGGCAGTCCGCCAAGGCTGCGGTAGATGGCCGGGTCTCGTCCAGAGAAGTCCATGGCGGTGGCGGCGTAGAGCTCTCCGCTGGATGTGATGAGGGCTGTGGAGTTGTGCAAGGGGTTGTAGGGACACCGAGCCATCCCACTGATCTGATCGTGGATCTCAGTCAGGTTTGTCAGCTGCAATATAGTGGAAAGTCAGGTTAAAGTGGGAGAACAAGAAAAAGTGGTCAAGAACAAAATAAAACAAAGACTGATGAGAATAAACTGTGTCTGTGCTACTACAGAGTGCATTTCCTTTTATTTGCAACATGAAGAAGACGCAAGGTCGCATGTAATAAATGTATTTGCAACACAGCTGTTAATACTTTGCAAAACCATTTTATAACAGGACAACGCTTAGTATTCCCCTACGGTCTGCTTTCTTAATTATTCAAAATCCTGTATTCCTTATGCCGTCTTTTCATCTGCTCATCCCACAGGCTTTTCGTAGGCTTGCAGAATGTCCTGCCCACAGAAGTGGCTTCATATTTTCTCTGGTGAAGCCTTACTGACTTGAATTGGGCATATGTTTCGGATTCCAGTGATGAGTCAATTTATGATTTACGGCAGACAACAACTATGTTTCATTTGAAATAACCTCATCTTCCAAAATGTCTATGGTTTTATGGAATAGGAACAAAGGAGACAACATAAATGTTAGAACTTTTCCATATGCTGCAGTTTATTTAATGTCTGCACAGATTGTCTGTCTACTATGCTGCTTCTTTTTATGTCCCCTTGTGAAATGTACAATATAGACAATTAGCAAATGTCCTCATGTTTGCTACTTTCCTCAAAATTTGGAAGCTAACTCAGAGCTGCAGTCTAATGGCCAGATTTAAAACAACCTTTATTAGCATGCCTTGGTGAGCCAGAGTTGCTACTCTTTTAACAGTGAGGTTTTTTTAATCTCTCTTACAATCAATATCCTGCTTGATGGCCATGGTTGCAGGATAAACTTGGGTCCTGGAGCAGCTGTGTGAATCGCCATTGTTGTTTAAAATGTTTTAATTATTCTTCCTACTGAAGACACGGGCAATACTGGGCAAATAACAATTTTCCTGTAATCATTTCACGACTTTGGGAGATAAACGCATGTCTGCTCTACTTTAAGGGCATACACTTTTGTCCTTCTCATTTTCAAATACAGTTACACGCAAAGACACTGTAATTCAAAGAGAAAGATAAAGTAAAAATTACAAAAATACTTATAGAAAGTTTATTTTATAGAAAGTGTGACCCAAAGACTGGAAACAGTTACTTCTTAGGTGAGATTCCACCCCCGCAATTGAATAAATTAACTCAAAGTAAAGTCTGGATTTTACTTTTATTTTTTTATGCTACTGCAATAAAAAATCCAATATCTTGCTGTTGGTGCTGAATAACGCAGGATCAGGCACTAAAGTGAGTTTATTTCTAAGCATAGCGATGTAGAACAACAGCAACAATATATAGGACAAAGCATCAAAGGGCAACATTAAAATGCAAATCAAAGAAGTGTGCAGCTGTGCTGTTTGTTCCTGCCAATATGCAAGTAGTACAAGCAGCAAATATACCTCATCTCATAACATTTTGCTTTGTTTACTTCTACTGTGAAGCACACAACAATATGTACAACCAGAACCTTCAGAAGCAAGAAGCATAATTAGAGAGCACATTTAGAATAATCAGCATCATAAAACACACAAGCACAACAGCTGCTTTTTAGTCTAATGGTAAGAAACCACCTGTTCAAGACCAGCAGAATTCATCTTGGCTGAAGTGCTTTAATGGTTTGGTTTCTGGTGTCTCTACAGAACAGCCAGCTGTTCTTCAACATGGAACATTGTTAAACCACATCTTTGAGTTGCCACTCCGAGTTACAAAAAGGCTTGATGTGCGATGAATTGCTCCACTGCATTTCGCCTTTGAATATAAAGCCAAATCCAAGGCCCCGCTTTTTAAAAATACTTTACAGCTTGACCTTGGGTTATCCCTGACATGCTGGACTGGTTGCTGAAGAGCCGTAGCACATGGCTTTGTAAGTGAGCTCTGAAAAGGGAAAAGGAGAATTGCAATTTCCCAATCTAAGATGTAATTATACTTTATGGTGCAAAAGCAAACGTCATGCAAAATTTATCTCATGGCATTTGTACTTATTTGTAAATATTTATTGAAGTTCTCATGGCAAATGAGTAATGCAAGATTGTAGGTTTGCTTGTGACCATTATGCAATTACTTTTCTATCAATCAGTCAAGTTCAGTACTTGAGACTTCCCATTGGCTGTAGATCTTAAGACACTGCGCAACGATTCTTAGCTCAATCTCGTCTCTCTTCACTCATTTTTATTAATCTACAAAGTTCTTCTAAAGTGAATTCAGAGCAATGTGTTTAGAGGAACCAGACTGTGTATTTCGCCAATTTCCTAAAGCCTGTCGATTTGGATAAAAAAATTTGGTCTATCTGCTCTCTAATGCCAACGCTGCACAACCCAAACCACAACAGAGAAGCGACCCTGTGTGAGCTTTGCCAGTCTGAGGTGAAAGCCTGGTATTGACACGGCTGATTCCGTTGGCAGGAGTCATTTTATTAGGTCAGCTGGGTCATTGAGAAAAGGAAGAAGAGGAGGAATAAATAGGTGGCAAAGAAGCCGTTTCATTTTGAAGGAAGGGAAGTGAAAGTTGTCCCTGTATAGACCAAGCAGCTGCAGGGCTTGGACGCTCTACGGACTTTTGTGGAAGGAGATGGATCACAGCTAATAAAGAAGAACTATAGACTCTTTTGAATCATTCTTAAAAGAATGAGAAATCCAACAGTCAGAGTAAGAGTTTTCACCTGCTAAATATGGCAAGAAAACTATCAGATGGCTTGCATATTTTAGACCTGGTAATTGGCAGGGCTATCAATAATTTATAATAAATTTAATCAACATTAGAAAAGTAGAGAGGAACTGGATAGTGAACAGAACCGGATGATTTTGATGTGACCAGTGATTGGACAATTTGAGGAACTGAACTCAAATTACGATTAGTTCTAGGAGCTACAAGGTTGCAGTAACAACTTTCATGAACATATTTTGAAGTCACCCTATTGCATCTCAATAAGTTAAAGATCTGGAGTCTCATTTCTAAAGGATTGCATAGGATCCATAATAAAAGTGTATGTACGCCCAAAAGGCAAAAGTGGCATACGGCAAAAAACATTCTGATTTATAAAACCATGCGCATGCACACCATTAAGCAATTTTCCTCTCTAGAACACAGCTATAACTAAAACTTTGTGCACAAGGTCCCGCCTCATGTCCTGCCCTCTACATGCCCTCAACCATAAATGGTCAATGCAAAGCACCTCATGAATGTCAGTGTTAATTTAAATGAGCCATCTTATCATGTCATTTCATTATTAACAATAGCAATGAAGAGGAAACGAGGGGAAAACCCAATTTCACAGAAGCAGAAAGCCATGTGAGTGAGGTGGAGAGGTAGAAACATATCTTTTCCGGTAGCCAGACGTGAAATAAAGTTTACACACTGCCACTAGCATTTTTAGAGGCCCCTGGCACGCTCACAGCTGAGCGCTCACAGGTGTGAGTATTATTAAAGCACCTCCTCTGTACTCTGAACGTTCTGAAACGAGGTAGGAGCCAGCACCTGAGGGAAGTACCCACTGTCCTCTGCAGGTTATAGTGGAATAGTGCATCAGTACACCAGGCCCTAATAGTTAGGATTCAACAAATTAATTTTTCTTGCACTCGTGTTCTCCCAAAGTGCAGGGAAATCTGATGTATGGACTGGTCATGTTAACAATGCCATTCAGTACAGCTGGCATTATTACACTTTGTGCTGGCTGCTATATTTCTCAGGAATGTCTCCTGTTTCCAAATTTATGAAGAGAGGCTTGCAAGGAGATTTGCTGTCTTTCTGATTGGAGAAAGGCAGCAAATCTTTAGCAAGTTAATGTTAAAGTCACTTTAACATTAACAATATCAACTTTGAACTGTAGGTCCTGTAATGATTTTTCAGAGTTTTTGGAGGACTCTTTTAGCACCTTGTTGTCTGTTCTCAGGTTGACTTTTCTTGGTCATTGAGACCTGAGAATTGGTAGTTGTTGTGAATGTCCTCCAAGTCTCATACTGTGGAATGGATAACTTGAAATTAATTTGATACATTAAATACTTTAGCAGACATTGGCTGCTGTAACTTCTTAAAGGCCACAGAAACTCTTTCACGCTCGCCGCATTGATCATGTCTACTCCAGTCAGGAGCTCACCAAAATAAATGTCTGTTGTTCAAACTTGGCAAATCTCCTTGAAATAGTGAAACGCAGTCGTCTTATGTGCACCTGGTATGATTAACCTTGGAGTAATTTTAACCATTTCATGTGGAAATAAATGTGGGATATCAGAATCATCCCAAATAGAGTCTTGGTAGATCACAGCTAAAAAAATAAAGATTTGATGTGTGTCTCTCTAATAAAGAGACAGCTATTTGACAAATAAATTTTGTTTAATCAAAATCAGTCACGAGGTGTACTTTATTGCTAACGCACCATTTTTGATTCTATACCTTGCAGTCTGTCTTAGGCCTGTCCTGTTTTCTATTAAATTATTGACATTCATGCCGTACTGTGTTCATCATCACAGCTTGAAAAAAAATCTGTGTGAACAGCGTTCTATTGATGCCGACGTTCCGGACCCATGTTTCAAATTAACGAACATTCAGCTCGTAAATATGACGGCTCCTAAAGAAATACAGCTGTAATAATGTCATGGCATTTCAACTATATGTATTTTCACAGCGGTAAACAGTCATTATGAGCTTCTGACCTTTGAATTCAGTGCTTTAGGACCAAAACAAATGTCATCTTAATTGTAAACTCCTGCCCAGTCTTCTTCCAACAGTGAAATGCAGATTGGTGATGTGGACATATCACTGTTATAAGGTAAAAAAGCAATAATCTGACATTTTAAAAGTTCAGCTACACTTGACTCCAGGGGCATATGTCACCAGAAGTAGTCTCCTAGATATTTTAGTTACCTTATAAAATGTATATTTTTGCAATTGCAGTGAGTGAACAAACGCAGAAGACATACATGGTTGACCTTAGTGTGTCTGCAGCCTGCTGAATTCAAAGTGAGAAGTTTCACCAAAATTAGTTCTAATGTATACAATCAGGTGCCTTGAAGCCAGAGAGAAATGAGTCATCTCAATGTAATGAGAAAAAGAGGGAGTGCACAAAAAGTAATGTGACAAAAGAACAGAAGCTAAATAAATTTCAATGACTTTTCAGAAGGGTCAACAAGTGTTTACATGGAGCCCAGTGCCAGCATTAACAAGAGTAATGAGCTTAACATTTTGATTGAGATGCTAAACAAGTTTGGGGTAACATTAATTCCAGAAATCAGGGCCCTTAATAGGATTCATTTTTATAATTAGTCAGCATGCCTGGCTGCACAATGGGAGCTTGAACAGGGAATGCTGAGGTGTCATTCTCCCGACTCACCTTGATTAAATAAGTTGATCAACCTGACCTTTACCTCAAACAATGTCACTTCATTAAAATAACAACCCAGTCTTCAAATTTGCATTGTTCACATGCCCGTCATAATGCTGCTATTTTATGCTAACGATTTCTCAAAATACGTGCTGCCAGCTTGTTTTGAGCTGGCAGTTGCAGCTCCCTCTCATTGATGCAAGGGAGTTGATACACTTGACTAACCTACAAGGTTATGATTATCAATGAAGAAAATGCATATCAGTTAAAAAGCTGGAATTTAATGTAGTGTGTGATATTTTTGAAGAAGATATGGTTAACCAGTTTGACTACAAGAATGGCTTTGCAGAAGTTTGCAGCAGCCACCTCTAAATGCTTGGATGCAGCATTTCCCAGAATTTTTTTGTGAACTTAAGGATGGAATACAAAGGATAATTTGTATGGAGGAGAAGTTGAATGATAAACTTCTAGCGACAAGCTGACTGACCTAGAAAACACATCATGCTGTGTGCAAGGAGACAAAAGCTAAGCAACAGAATTTGAAACCAGTAAAGGGAAATCAACAAAAAGAGAAGGCAGGTAAGCACCACATTTTGCTTGTAATCTTTCCCCTTTACATAGCAGGATGGAATATTTACAACTTCAATTATACAACCAACATGGAGATTGTCTAATTGTGAGATACTGTTGAAGAGCACAATCTAGCTGTGCTGGCAGCTAATGTCATTTTGTTCATGGCAACAAAAATGGGGGTCTGTTATGAAGCCGGTTTTTTCATGCTGCAGTGAATATCTAAACTGAAACCTGAAGCATCAATGGGATTTTGTAACAGTTGGTTACCATGGAGACTTTAGATGCAGACTGGTGGAAAGCTGATGTAGACCTAGTATAGACCTAAATATTAAAGATAATGTGCTTCTTTGAGTAGTTTTTCCACACCATGTTATTTACTTCTACTTGAGTAATATTATTATGAAGTACTGCTATTCTTATTAAGAGAACATTCTGGCTGTTCTACCAAACTTTAATTAGTCCACTGAATGTCTTAGCAATATCTTTGTTAAAACTTCTGGGTTGTACAAAAGCATCATTATTTTAATGTTATTTTCTGTCTTCTGAGAATGTGGTGCCATTTGTAGATCTAGAAAACACAAAATAAACAGTATATATTGTGTCTTTACACAATACGTACTATAAGCATTCAGTAGTTTGACCTGGTGGAAAACAAATGTGTGTTTCTTCCACTTTAATTGGTTTTTACTTAAGTAGGCTTTACTTTTAAACTCTTGGATATTTTTTTATCGCCATCAGTCCTGCCCTGACTTGAGTGCAATGTTTGGCTACTCTACCCACTAGTAGAGAGCCCTTGCCGATGTAAGAGCCTCACAGAATGCCTTGGCAGGTTTTCTGCTGTTTAATTGTGCAGTAGTGTCACATTTTCAAAAGTCTCATTCTTATGTTTACCGACGATTCATGATTTGAATAAATGTGCAGTTAAGAGTTGTGTCTTTTAAAAGTACATTGAAAAAATATGCTTTTAGAGATGTTTTTTCTTTAAAGAGGCTACATATATTTGTTCTGTTGCTCAGTTTTTATATAATTGTCAAATCTATGTTATCTATGTTATTTTAGACATTTCCTCAAATTCCAAAAACACATAATTCAAAATTTCAAATTAGCACTTAGCCAGTTGTCTTTGACTATGCAAGGCAAATTGAGGAAGGATACTTTTCCTAAGTTTAGAAAAGGTCAGTGCTATAAAGAAATTCAATTTACAGTCTAACAGGTTAAGATTGTAGTGCTAAAAAGTAAAAAGAATTAACAAGGAAATTATCATTTACCAGATCTGCGGACACTATCACCATTATATACCATTATATGCCATTATCTACAGATACAGAATGTTTCTGTATTTCAGTCAAGAAGCTGGAGCATGTCTGCAGAACTATAATGTCATATTTATTTTGTGTTGTCGCTGCACTTCTCTTTATGTGAAAAACGCCTAGTACAGATGCTGCTTTGTGTAAACTACACAGATGGCAGATGGGCGCAACTAAAAATATTGTTATTCTACGCTTCAACTTTATCTAAAACTGTTAAAAGCTGCAGTTATTCATCAAGTTGTTTTTGTAAAGTGTTTATGTTAATATTGAAACTTTACTCTGTCCAGCTTTGTAAAAAATAATGTTGCAAATGTTCTGGAAAAATACTATGACAGTAAAAACACAGCCTCTTTCAGTTTCTGTCAAATTCATGGGTGGTTATGTATGCATTGAAAAGGGGTTTGGATTTAAATTGCAGGCTATGTAAACAGCATTGTGGATGTTATGATGCTCGTACCGTTCGATTGGTGCAGATGGGGGTGAATGCATTGGTTCCACAGGTAAACAGCCTGTTCCCATTAACCAGCAGCACCCTAATGTAGTTCTGGCACTCCTCCTGCAGAAACACACAGGCAAAAAAACATATATAGCAGTTACTAACAGTTCCATTATCTATCCACTGGCAAGCAGCAGCATTAGGCAGAAGGGGCCAAATTACACTTTATGCCAATAAATAAGAAAAGCACCTGCATCAACAGGAGGGCTGCTCCGAAACGTGGCCAACTTACACAGAGTCAAATCAAGTCTAATGTCTGCATGGCTTAGCCATGTCACATCCTAATTCAGTGGGGATCAGGGTTGGAGAGGGATCTCAAAAATACGGCGGAGACCAGATAAATGCAACAGGTGTTAGAGAGGGCCATTCAGAATTAGTTTAGAAAATTGCCTTGGCTTTGTTGACTGGTCAGAAAGTGAAATGAAAATGTCGCCTCTCATACACTTCATTCAATCATTCTTTCTTTTTAGCCCGCTCCCCACCACAATCAATTCAAACCACTTTTCTCCAAATTAGAGTGAAGTACACACTCATCAGCCTTTTCTTGGCTCCTTCTCTTGTGGGAATTCCTCCCGGGGTTTCAAGCAAAACTACTCAGCTCTTGGTTAAAAGCTCACAAAAAGCAGAGAAGAACTGACAGAGTGAAAGATTGATTGAATGATAGATCGGCACTCAATTTTATGAACTTTCAATGTAAAGGTCAGGTATTCATGAGGGCTTGCAGGTGATTTCCATCAACTAACGTCAACCTGTGGTAAATGTAAAGGTGGTCGGCATTAACTTCATGAAGCGGCAATTCTTTTTTTCACAGGACAAAAAAATAAACCTGTAGAGTTCTCTCCGTCTAACAGGGGCCCTGGTCATAGGTAAGGGGCTCTTGTAAAAGTTTAAACCTTTGTAAATCTGCTATTGTTTCAGTCACTGGAGCAACCTTCATCACCCCTCTTTTCACTTTTAAGGGTCTGATTTAGGTGTGTAGGCTGGCATAGCAAAGGGAATTTATTTTCCCCAAACAACATGAACATTGACACCTGGAACTACTTGTTTCCTGGCCCTCCACACTTGAAAGTATTCAAGGTGACCACATATATGCCGTTAAAACAAAAGGTGTGTTGACGAGCAGCTCATTTACAAGCCTATACCTGCATAAAGGGGCTTCTTAAAGCCTTATCTTCAAAAAGTATAAATGTTTGAGTAATACAAATTAAAAAGTTAAATCACATGTTGCATATGCATTACATGTTACTCTGTGTATTTTTTATTAATTTGTTTAACATGGGCTATAGTTCTTAGAAGATTAGAGAATTACACTGGAGTATTGCACAACTAACCCATGGTATGGCCACAATAATTATAGGTAAGGCTGGTGTCTCGTTCTGCAGACCATCACTGAAAACCATGCGGTAATTCAAATCAATTCTAAAAATTATCTACAGGTCTAATTAGTTGCAATTTATAATGCAATGCAGTCAACTCAGTTTATCATAGCAAATGATAAAAAAAATGTTCTGTGAGGAAGCCCAGCAGATTGCACCCAGTATCTGTATAAAGAAAAAAAATCACTATTAGAGAATCCATCAGTTGACAGAATTTTGTATACAAAAATATTAATGAAAAGTGTAGGGGAAAGAAAAAGTGTGGACAAGCAATAGGGATGACCACAGCCTTGAGAAGATCTTGTGGCAAAGCCCTTTCAAACATTTGGTTAGGCATGGACTGTGGTTGGAGTCATAACTTTAAAAGCCACCACACAGAGGTATCGAGGAAATGGCATAGTGTTTGCATCAGGATAACTCTGTGGTCAAGAGGCATTTTCAGAACCATAACCTGACTTCGGTCCAAAGTGTTATTTCAGATGAAAGTAAATCTCACTCTTGAGTGGGATATCAAGAGTCTAGGGAGAGTCTGGGGCTTTGCACAGGCACCGTTGCTTGGAGTCCAGTGTGTTCAGTGTGAGGTCTCCACAGTCACTGATGATTTAGGTCATCTGCTGATGTTGGTTTACTGTATTTTATAAAGTCCAAACCTTCTATTAGAAAATGTCAGAGCGCTGGATGGTGTCTTCCGGAAAGATGTTACCTTATAATGCAGTGCTGGAGAGGGTCACTCAAAATGGAGCTTTTTCCTGCCACTTAAGTAGTGACAAAGTCTGACTACCTTCACACCACACATGATTGATACAAGGATTAATGCAAAATCAGCCCCAAATAAGTACTGGATAATTGAATAGTACATCGATACAATTTTACAAAACTCAACAGTTGTGTATTGAAAATAAAAATAATGTCTATTATTTAAGAGTGATATTTTTGTTTTTTGAGGCATGTCATCATTGCAGGAAAATAGAAATAAATTCTTAAAATATATCTCTATATATTTAATGCGTTTCACAATTTAAATTGAATTACTAGTGGAAATTAACTTTTTGAGGATATTTAAATGTATTGCAATGCCGTTGAACTTGGAGTGCTTGTGCAGCTGGCTGTGATCTATAAACTTGTGTGAAGGGGTGTGAGTGTTTGTGGGCGGGTTGAAAAATAAGGATCTGAATTTTTGAATTCTTCTCTACAGTTTCTTCCTAATTTGGTAATGGGAATAATTATTATTTTGACAGCATCACTGTGCTTGGCTTTATTATGACAGCTTCCTGACAAACTTTCCACATTTGTATTGCAAAACAAAAGCATTTATGCTGGTTCTCACAACACAACAGAAACATCCATCAAGGTGGTTTAACTCCGCTTTCTTATCTTAACTGAAATAAACCAAACACAGAACTGAGACGCAGATGTATGTATTAGGAAGAAAAAAACCTTGGTAAATTCTCTTAAAACACAGGAACGGTATCTATTACAGCTTAAGTTATGATATATTGATGTGCATTGAGGTAGGTAATAAACCACAGAAAGCCCTGTCAACTGCTGGAGGGAAAAAAAGAAGCTTCTAAAGCTATTCTTAGTGTACATCACAGCAACTGATCCTCAGAAGAGAACAGAGCAAAACAATACTGCTCTGCCAGACTGTAGCGACTCCCAAGGACTGAGGTAGCTTTGGTCTGTAATTCACTTCAACGATCATGTGCTGGCCAGCCTGTGCATGCCTATTATGGGTCCCTGACCACCTTTCACTGGAGGATAAATACACAGTGGCAGACGCACATAAGAATCAGGGCTGAGCAGTTCACCTACAAGTCAAATTCAGCTCAGAAAGGCATCTGTTTTATATAGAAGGCTATACCATCTAGCCACATACTAAAATATAGACTGCAAAGAAAGAAGTAAAACAATAGGAACTCCCTTTGTACAAAAGTCTATAAATAAATGTTTAAGTATAGAAAGGGAACATTTTACTATAGTGACTTGATTTAAAACCACTCAAGCTCCAAAGATGTCCATATATTAAGGGTGGATAAAGTGAATCCAGTTGCTTAAAGTACTAATATGTTTAATTCTTATATTGTAGTTTTATTTTTAGCCTGCAATTTTAGAAAGTCCTTAGCAATGGAAGACTTTTGGGCTGAAGTTTGAGGGTTGGAGGAGGATAAGGTTTTTATTTCAACATGATGTAAAAAGGTGGCAATAAATCCTAATGAAAAAACTAAATATAAAAGAAAATAATAAAAAAGATTAGTTTTGTATAGAAAGCTATATAAAACATTGATAAGGGCAATACTACGCACATGTGTACATTAGAAAAAGTAAGCGAAAGTGTATTTGTTCAGTTCCTTTTAATATGGTGCCACATATGCAAGGAAAACACATCTGAGTGTTAAATAGCAGAGCTGAATGTGGGTTCCGCCCATGAATGACTTGCCAAATCCTCTCTGCTGATGCCAAACAGCTTATCTCCCTATGCAACCTTGCTTGGTGTCATTTGTGATTGGCGTTAAATGATTGGCGTTTGAGGAGAAAGGACATACTGACAGTTTAACAATTTATTTATTTAACAAACAGGCAGGCTCAGTACCAAGTCTGGATATGAGAACAGTAGACTACCATGACAGCAGGTGATCCTAATGATGGTCACCTGCTTGTTCACATGCTGTTGTGGGACAGCAGTCCATTTCTTAACTAGCATTTGTTGCAAGTCAATCATTGTGGTTGTACTGGCCACTCTGGGATGAACACGACACCAAAGCTGATCGCACAAGTCTTTAGCAGAGCTGAGGCCAAGACTGCAAGCGAGCCACTTCATCCTCTTCACTCCCAAATTGTGGAGGCAGCCTCTGTAGGGGTGAGCGTAGTGATTTTATAGGATTTTAAGGGAAGTGTTTGGTCCCAGGATGTGGAGATCTGCAAATGGTTTCAGAATCTTATATTGATGTCTGTCTATTGAGATTATCTCCAGTGTTATCAGTCCTTGTTTTACCAGTTAGCAAGACACCATCCTACATTCTCACTGTGTCTACCAAAAGGTATTTGGCATTTCTTCAGACTATTCAGCTTTTCATGGCTGCAACCCATGTGCTCAACTCTGCCGATTGCTGATAAGTTCACAAAGGCATTATCCTTATAAATGTGGAGAAAATAAACTTTCAAATAATAAGACTTTGCTAGAAGTTGCTAGTCCAGTGTGTAATTTCATGTAAGAGCCTAATCTGTTCCCAGTGTGTGTTTTTATAATTATCATACAGCTGTAAAGCCAATGATACATGAATGATCAGAGCCAATGAGCAAATGGTATTTGTCAGTGTTAACTGTTAAACATTAGATTTGTTTTACCAACAGTATGTAAGTGTGATATTTTTTTAAATTACTTTTTATTGTCCTTTAGTAGTTCTTCAAATAGGAAGAGGGTAGAGAGTGAAAAGGAGAAAACGAGTAAATATGTTTAAGATTAGATTAAATAGTATGCTTGAACACTTTAGATAATTAAGTTATATAAATACTGCATAAAATTAGCATCTACCTGTCATGAGAAGTAAAGTTTATTTTACAATTTATCATTAGAAAAGAGCAGATTAGTAGGCTTTTAACTCAATTGCATTCTAAAGATGCAATTGAGCCAAGGTTATCAAGTACATTTCTGATGCAAAGTTGTATGTTTCTTTTTGCAAACAATAATGAAAACTTGCTTTTCTCATCATGTATCTGGAAAAGCAATATAAGAGAGTGTTCATGTAAACTCACCTCTGATTTTCCACGGCTGAAGCAGGCTCCCTTTGTGAACTCATCACAGTGCCATTCAGCCTCCTGGAGAGACAGAGTAAAGCAGTGTAAAAGCTCCCAAAAAGCCATCAAGAAGAGGCAAACACCGGATGACTTGTCTACCTAAAGCAGTTTAAGAAAGACTTAGAGAACTCAAGCAAAACTTTTGGCAATACAGTTTCCAAACCATTTTTTTAAAGCATTTTGCTGCCGTCAGATATTGAACACACAATGAAGAAACATGGTAATGACTGACAAACAATTCAGCATTAACTTGACACTAACTTGAGTTGAGTCAGATTGAGAGATTAAAGCCAACAACAAACGCATCAGACATATTGCCAGTGTAGACTCTCTCAGACCACTAGTAGATGTACAGTGGCGTGAGTACACGCGTGTTAGGAGCCTTGGCAAATGCAAACACAGAATCCAATTAAGGTGCATACCAAACAGAGACCTCGAGAAATGAGAGGCAAGAGTGTGTAAAGCCACATGTCAGCTTGATTTATGTGTGTGGTAAAAGAAGGAATCCTTAAACATTACAGGCGGCTCCCCTGAGCAATTGTGTCATAGTGATGTACATGCATGTAAGAAATAGCAAGACCCTACTTTACATTTTAAAATAGGCAGGAAAAAGAATAAGAAGATAAGAGTTTCTTTTCTCCTCAGAGGGAAAAGACGCAGGTTCTACCTTTTAATTTCAGTGTGACCTCTGAGAAGGGGGTCTCTGTCATTGATAAAAATTCTTTCTTCGTGTAATAAGGGCTGGCCTTGGGAGAGCACTGGGCCACTGAGTCGCTCACCCTTGTGACAGGTGGAATTAGCCTTTACTGCCACCAGGTGTGTATGACTGGCAGAGAGAAGATTAGTTAAGAGAAAACTTGGCTGACTCAGTGTTAAGCTTAATTTGCAAAATGTCTTCAAAAGCAATATATTCAAACTGTTTTCTGGCCAGAGAAATGTAAGTTTTATTCTAAAAGCCTGGCATCTGTGCAGTGCAAAAGCCAACCAGAGGAAACATCTTAAGGCAAAATATTATCATCTTTTAGAGATAGGACATCTAAAGACCTATTTAAAATAAACGAATTAAAATCTGCATTATTACTGTTGTTCAAAGCAGATAAGTATTTATTTTTAAAGTGGACTTTTCTGACATTAAAGGAGTATTTGACTTACACCTTTTAAAGCAGGAAGACATGACCATATATTGTGATGAAGTCATCTCTTTTACAACCATTTACCAAAATGTTATCTTAGATTTAAGGGCAGGAACAACCCTAATCCAAAGGACACAAGTTGAGCATACTATCTCCATTCTTCGTTACCTTCGGTTAGTGTTTTTGGATGCTTTTTGTTTGGTTATTTCTGTTTTGCTTTTAGTTTAAATACAGCTACTGTTGGCTACAATCCCAAACAGAAAAGTTGATGACATATGCTGCTTGAATATTGATAAGCTGCTAGAGTTCAGTGTCATTTTAAGGCAATTTAATTTTACATTTACTTATTGCGTTTGCTTTAGACAGTACGTTTTTTTCTGACAGGCCTTTACTTTCTGCCTCATTGGCCTTTGGGAGGCATGGAAACTGCCGTATGTTCGCCGTCACCCATAAACGCACACATAAGCAGCAACCAGAGCCCGTCTGGAGGGAGAAAAGCGCTCACGGTATGTGTGTGTGGTACTATTCATGGAGATAAAATATGGTGCATTAATGGTAGCTGGCTTCTGGCTTGTCTGTTTCTCCTCTGTGTATGTGTCAGTTCATATTCCTGGGAGAAGCTGGCTATTCTGGGGCAATGCGGACACAAAACACACACATCTTCAGCACAGGCAGCAAGAGCGTGCACACATGGCACCATAGCTAGCCCCAGCTGAATTCAGTGTGGGTGCGGAAAGTGCTTTTGCTAATCGCAGGGGGCGGAAGAAAATCTGTTAATGGCCTGAAACCCAGCTCACTTGTGTTTGGTACAGAAATCAATCATAATCCAAAGTAAAGCCCCAACTTCAGATCACATTAATGCGCCAACTTATTTCTCGTTGTTTGTGGAGTGATTATGTTATTTATCATCATTCAACACACTTCAGAGCGTATGTTGAGATCCCACCATTGTCTCACTGTGCCTTTAAGACATTAACTTTACAATTACTAAAAGAGATGACCATAAACCTGTAAGTGGGGGATGTATGCTGGCATCATTGACCACAAAAGCCACCTAATCTGGCAGTCCCGGCTCAAATGGTCCAAAGTACAGAATATAATCAAAGTAGCACAATGACTAGCAATGGGTCATTAAGAAACATTAAAATCTCATTAGCATGCTTTTGTTGAGATGCTGTGCTTCTAAAATGAAGTTGTCTTGTAATGAAATATGTGGAATGTGCTGTGGCTAAATCTTAATAATTATTGGTCATATCAGAAAGGTTTTTGAAAAGAGGATTTTTCTGTACCTTTTTGGCTGAAGAGAATAAAGAGAAAGAAAACAAAGGCAAGGAACTGAATTTAGCAGAAAGACAAAAGCGATGAGTTATCAGATAAAACACAGAAAGCAAGCTCTGTGTATACACCAATAATAATAATAAAAATAAAAATAATATTAATATTAATAAATAATAATAATAATAATAATAATAAAAATGCAGGTTTAACCCCATTACTGGATTTTATGCTGTTGAAATAGAAGCTTGCAATTTTTACCAGTTTGGCCACCTAGCCTGCATTATTCCTTCAGTTTAAAAAGTTTTCTAAAAAATCCCAGCAGATTCTATTGAGTCCCCAACTTGCAGCATTCACTCATGTAGTCACAGAGGACAACGACTTGCATTGTACCGTTGACTTTACAACAATCAGAGAAGAATGTACAAAAAAGAAACCATTTTCTTAAAGTGTCATGATAGATTTTAATAAACTGAGGTTTTCAAAATATTCTGAAACATATCAGAAAAGCTGCACATTCAGGACCTGTAGAACCTCAGTCAACTAAAACATGATAGACAGGCAATATTTTACACAGTTTTATATCCAGAGTATGAATTCTATTATCCAAATTGAGTTATTTTCATTAAAGGCATTATTAGTTGTGAGTTTGTGATTTTTACAAGTTGTATGAATTATTTATAGCAGAATTAAACTACACATAAGACTCAAGAATGCTATGTTTTTAAAGAGAAGGCTGCACTTAGCATATTTCATTATGACTTATAAAACACATACCATGAAGCATGTAAGATGTTTATGTCAATGATAAATGCTGCATACAAAAACAATGGTATGCAAAAAACTAAATATTACAGGGTTTAAATGGAATGCTATCTCCTCTATTTTTACTGCCAAACTTTTCTGTAAAAGTTGATGTGGCTAGATAAGTTACATGAAAGGTCAATGGTAGGGGCCAAGATTTACCGCAGTCCTGAGTTTAAATGATCACAGTCTTCTATCTAAGTAACTATCTAATGGAAATAATAATGGCTACTTAGTACTGTAACAACAAAAATGAATGTTTGATACACTGCTCACTGCTCATAACCTCTCAAAAGAATCATGCATCAAAGCCTGGAGCATGTAAAGTTATAAGTATTTATCAATGTTTTCTGAAAAAAACCCTGCTTCAGTTAATAGCATTGATTTTATCTATTACAACCCTGAGGCTCCACAAAAGTAGCACAAGAGTAGAAATTGAAACTAGTAGACTGAAGACAAGAGGATTAAATCACCCAAGTACATCCTTTTTTTCCTTTTGTTTTGGCTGGAGCACCAGTCCATCTACTAAGAGGCTCTTCTATGAATCCTCTTGAAGCTCTCAGGTGGCCACTCACTGGAGTGAAATAGTGCCCAAACAGGGAATTATCCACCAAAATGACAAAAAATATATATTTAGTAATTTTTGTGATTGTTTCATGATTGTGCATTTTATATATTAAAACCAACATATATTTTTTACAAACTGATAAAAATCTAGTAGAAAAATCATCAGATCGTGTTCCTTATTCAAGGTGAAAACGAAGAAAACCTTATCAAAGGATACTTTGAACTTTTATGGTCAGAATTACAGAATACATCTCACTCAATACAAGTGCATCAAAAAAAGTTTTATTTTTATTTTATTTTTTTTTAATAACCAGGAACTCCTTAGTGCTTTAAAATCTTTTCCAACAGATTGCTGATGATTCTGCCGCTGCATATGTTTCATCTGCTTGGCTAACAGAGTGGTTGGTTAAAGACTGGGTGATTATGTTACTGATCCTGTTGGTTGCCTCCCTGAATTTCTACAGAGAAGATTCATTCATTAAAAAATAATAGTCCAAACTCATTGTTTTATGCTACACTTGAACAATCGTTCTTCTGACAAACTGTGTGTGTAAGAGAGAGAAGTTGGTGCATCTTCTCTTGTTCCAGAGAAAATTAATAAAAATTCTTGATACGTTTGGATGTTCGATGGTCTGATGCTCTTTACTGTCCTTTGCAATGGATTTAGTCATCAGTGGTGGACCATTGTGCTCATTCCTCGCATATACTCACAAACTGAGGGGCCTATTGTCACCCAAAGGTGGGTGCATGAGAGAAAGAGGCAGAGTAGGCAGGGTTGAAGTTGAACAGAGGAAAGGACAGAAAAATAAAAAAAAATGGACAAACAGACAAAACAAGAAAGATTTCAAAGTAAAGTCCAGCCAGAAGAAGAAGAAGGGAGACTGTGTGGGCAGAGAATAGTGAGACAGAGGAGCAAGTGAGGAGCTGAATTCCAAACCAGCAGTTTCCAGACATGATACTGAATACACTTTGCATAAAGAGAGTCTAGAGAACAGACTCTCTGCTGACAGCTGTCTAGCTTTGTGAAATGACTGGCTGTGCTGCTCGGTGCGAGCGGGACAGGACGCTGAGAGGAAGAGCTGGACAAATCCTGTGGGGAGAATCTAATAAGGCTCATGACTACCTGATATTAACTTTTGATGTGGTCGCATCATATTTACCATTCATACTGATGTCTGCTGATGTAAGCTGCTGAAAGATTTATACATGAAATTGGTCTTGATGTTGCTTCTCAGCAAGCATGGAGGTCTGAGTCACTGCACTGTCATCAGAACAGCGCAAGTCAGTGTAGTTTTTCTCATCACCACACCGAATGACATCCCTCTTGCTTAAAGATGGCATCATTGTATTACTTAATGTGCTGGCATCTGTGGCTCCAGTTCTTATTCCCTTTATGTGACTAAGTTAGTGCTCATGTAATTGAATTAGCAATGTTTCCAAAGCAATGGAGGACAATTTCAGCTAGCTAATTATTATCAGGGCTAATTTTCTGGTTGACAAGTTGTACTCGCAAGAGACCAAACAATCATGCATAAAATCCATCATGTTAGAATACAAAGAACCTTTGTTCTTTTCGTTTATTCCAGTAAGACAATGCACAAGGAGGTTAAAAAATAAAGGGAGGCACAGTTTATATCTCTACAATATAAAAGTAACTGTTGCTAAGAAGAATATGCTATGGGTAGTATTTTATGTGCCAGTACAAGAGTACTGGCTGTGACGCCTGAAATCAATTTTCACTTTCCCCCTGAACAGAGTCACACTATTCTTGAGCTTATTTACCTAAGTGGTGCCACGCTGCTTCTATTGAAATTCAAGCTGTCATTTGCAAGTTTTGCATGAAACAAGCATGTTAATGTTGAAAGGCTACTCCACTGTTAATTAACAGAAACAGGAGCGTCTTAATAGAAGTGGACCGAAATTTTTGCTTGTTAAATGGAACCGGCTAGTTGGGAACTCAGAATCTTTCATTTTACAGCAAATGAAAGTACTAACCTCTGCACTCCTTTACATGGAAGTTGTTGATGTAGGAAGAAGACTCAAAACTATATTCAGTTTCACTGAGGTCTTTGAAAATGAAGACTGTGAAGGGCAGGCCAAGTATTTATTCAGAGTGCTACAAGGACAGCCACACTTTGGTGGATCTTGGTAATTTCATTGTATGGCATTTTGAACTGGCAGTAGGTGATTAAATTATTTAGTTTGCAGTTGTCGACTGGCCCTTAAGTCAGGAAATAAAATGAACATTTTTGGACTGTTGGGGAAAACCATGGCAACAGTATGTGAATGAACACTGCAATACAATGCGGTAAGGTAAATGGTTCCCCTTTGTGCTAAATGTACCTAAGAACCAAGCACTGCAATGGCTGCTAAAAGAACAAACCCTTCTGAAAAGGATTAGAAATCTGCCATAAATCAAGTGGGTTATTTGACAAAAAATGTGAACAAGTTATACAAAATGTCTTTGTTCAGACCCACATCACTTTATTAAAGTCGAGAATACAAAAAGCAACTTATAGGGTACTTCCTAAAAAGAAATCAGAATTTGATAGACTCAGTATGAGTAGGACAAAACTGTACAAAAAACAGATTTTGGAGAACATTGCATCTCTATAGTCCTTGAAGGTTAAAATGTTACATATATTTTTTTAAATGCAGCAACTTCTGATAAATAGTATGTGAGAAGTTGGCAGTCAGATGTTGACATAAGGCTCAGTGGTGCATCACATTGGCTTGACTGTGATTCACTCATGGCACAACAATGGGGGAAAAAAACCCAGAATTGATACACATGCTCAAGGTTAGTAATAGCTGATTTCCTGAAGCCGAGCAGAGCTGAAGGAGTTGAAAAGGGGTCTAAAGGACAAAACTGAACAGATTCAGAAAATAATATGATATTCAGCTGAGAGAAAAACTAAGGAAACTGTACTTTGGAAAGGTTTTTCTATTTTCCTTGGCAATGATATGTCTAAATGTTTTATCAGTTGAGCATCCTGCAGAGTTAAAATCTTTATTTTTCCCTTAAACAGCACAAGTTTGAAATATAAGCAAGCAGAAAAATATCCACATCAGTGAGGATGGGGGAGAGAAGTTGACAAGGAGAGGAAGGCCTTTTCAACTGTTCAGACATTGCTGAAACATAAGTAGTAGATATTGACTCCAATGAAGGCCATATAGAGCAGAGGCTGAGTCAAGTTTCAAGGCCTGACTCTTCCAACTTCAACCTTGTCTGCCATTCACTGTGAGTACATCCTAAATAATCTTGATTTTTTTTTATCATGTTAAATACTACCCTCTGCTTAAAATTCTCAGTGTACCTCTGCCTTGAAACTAGTCCATCAGAGTCTTTTTTCTTTCCAGCTGGACTGAACTCCTTCTACTCCAAGGACTTATTGATGCCATTTACTTTGGGGTAAATTTCAAAGGCATTCTGACAATAAAAATGTCCACAGACATCAACATAACATCAACTCTGTCTCTTCAGCTCTAATATCATTAGCATTTTATACTTTCTTTTTGTCCATTAGCAAGCAATGAGGATATTTATAGAAGAAATTATCATTGCTGGAGCTCAAATCTGATCCATTTACATTGTTGTGTGTTCTCTAATGCTCACAATAATTGCAGGCATATGTAGCATACCTCTATGCAAGTGAAAACATTTGTATTTGTTATATTTTCATACAGGTACAATTTTTTTATGCAGGTACAGTTCTGGTCAAAAGGATATCTCTGCACTCAATTAATTGACCGACTCTTAAAATGCTGGGGAAGTCCAAGGAACTCAGTGAAGATTGGGTAAGAGCACTGGTAAAACAACAGTACTAGCTTACAAGATGTTCTGATATAGCATTAATTATATGCTCTATAGCAAGACTGGAACCTGTCAAATTTAAATGAATTTCACATAGTTCCAGAGTGACAAGTCAAGAAAGCCTGGTCCAAAATCTGTGTACAGACAGCCCAAAGCTGTCTGCATAAAGATTTTATAGACAGCAGGATGTTTGTAGGAGTCAAGATTATATTTTCAAACCTAAGAAAACCCTATTAAATGTTAAGTTGTAGCATTTGGCTGTGGGGATGTTTTGCTGCCACTGTTGCTAGTACAGTGCACAAGGTATATGGTGCAGGACGCAGCTACTAGAAAAAGAAAAGACCGACCAATCTATCTCTCACAGTGGTACCAAATATCCCACACAAGAGTCGAAGCACGAGCAGAAATATAAATGGCCTAATGAATAAATCAATGCAATTAAAATACAGCAATTGATTTTAAAAAGAAGAATTTTACTTCATGTTTTATGATTTAATTGACATTAATTTTTATCCTTTCAGCTTAATTCCAACAAATTATTTTTCAAGCACATCATTTAAATTTTACTGTTTTTAAAAATATATTCTTTTGATTTTCTTCTTACTTATTGGTGCATTTGTTTCTCTTTAATTAATTAGTTTATTAATTAATTATTTTTCCCTTTGACAACTTCTTGTATTTTTCCATTTGTTCTTTTTACATTTGTCTGTCTCCTCTTTACCATATGCATTCCTGCCTCTCTATGTAAAAGATGAAGAAGGGTGTCTTAAGGCTTCAACTTCTGCCCATTGGTTGGTTAGCATCTCAGACACAACAAAGATGGTGACCTACGATGAGTTTATTAGTGAGCTGAAGCTTAGAAACTTCATTATAAAATTATGCTGTAAGTCCTGACTATTATTTTTTGTGTGGACGCTCAGACAGAACTTGTGTTTCAGTTAGCAGCAGTGGTGAACACAGATGTCGACCCTCAGGTTTTTCATAGTTTGGACGAAGCAGCCGGTTAAGTAGTCTTCCGATTGCAGCGTCCGGAGTCCTCCATAGGTGGTCCAGATGTTGCAAGGTAAGTTAAGGCTGATGTTTGTATTCTACACTCATCGGGAAAGAGAAAACTGAATGTCTTGCAACTCATTTGAATTCTGTTGCAATTGAAATGAACCTCTGGCAACTACCTGTGTTAAACTTTCTGTGCTGCCTCTTTCATTCTCTGAACCACAGTCCCT
The DNA here is from genome assembly GCF_002775205.1 of Xiphophorus maculatus. Taxonomy (NCBI): domain Eukaryota; kingdom Metazoa; phylum Chordata; class Actinopteri; order Cyprinodontiformes; family Poeciliidae; genus Xiphophorus; species Xiphophorus maculatus. The sequence goes on along the minus strand of NC_036463.1, from coordinate 13,137,489 downwards.
CGTAAATCTATTTGATCAATTGATGATTCAAGTGATGTGGGCAAAGCAAGAATATCAAAGGGGAAATTCATTTAAGGCTTTCATGCCAAGCAACAATTGGAATGAGGCAACAAAGTCTCTGTGCAATTAATCTGTCTTTTACATCAGAATAGCATAAAGGGAAAGAAAGGAAAAAAGACTTTAGGAGAAATGAATGGAAAAGAGCCACTTATTCTCTGCAAATTTCAGCAGTTGAACTTAGACTTCCCCTTGACTCTACAGTTCACCTCCAATAAAATGCAAACCAGGGACTTTATGCACAGGTCATCCTTAATTTGCCCAAGGCACTGGCAGGGATTACCGGATCCTATTCTTTTTCGGGGAATGCATCTTGGTGGTGAAGGGGTGATTGGCTCAGTGGAATCCCTTCGCTCATTCTTCAGCACCAGTCAAGCGCAGGATGAAACAGAGGAGGGAGAAGGATTATGAGTTTGAATGGGATAGAGCATCTTTAAAAAGCATCTGTGTCCCAGCAAGAGACCCCAAAAGGCAGACTCTGCATGAATCCTTGCCTCTCTGTTGGGGGGCTTTCTTGCTTTCTTCGTGCTCTCTCACTTCTTTTTCTAACAAAGCAGCCCCAGAACATGCTTTAAACGCCTTTCTGCCCAACAGATTCTTTCTTGCTTCGTACTTTGTCAAACTGATTTTCTCATTTTCCCCTTTAAATCATTTTTACATCAACAGGCCTCTATGTACATTTTTAAACTCCTTAATTTTAGTCATGATACTTTCCGTCCCTCTTTTGTCTGACCCCAATCTTCTCTTCAATTTACGAATTGGCAAATATAAAGTCTGGTCTAAATTAAAAATGTCTTGATGTTGCCACCTGAAAATTAAGTGATCACCATGTCAGTGATGATAAGGTAAGAGTGGGCTGCAAAATACTCAGCTTAGAATGAGCGATTTAAGTAGTCTAAAAGACAAAATAGAGATTACAAAAGATACCAAATGAAATTATTTAGAGAGGACAGAGGAATATACATGCATGAGCCATAGAAATGGGAAAATAAACTCTATTTAAAATTAAATTAAATTATGTTTATGGCTTTCACATTGTAGTTATGAACTTATGTTTCAGATCATAGAACCTTTTTCATTCACACAAGGATCCGAGTGAAAATAAAATAGAATCTAAAGTTTAATGTAGGAAACCAATCTGGATCTAGAGGTAGTACCTCAGACCTAATAACAATTTTTACTTCACTAATTTTAGTGATGTGAAATACTACGATTAATACTTTATATAACTCTTGAGGATTTTGGTTGTTTTTTTTTTAGTGGGAACACTCTTGTTTAGGTCGTACAATAGAATGCTTTACCCAACTTTGACTAGGCCACTAGATAACGCCTATTTCATTTCCTAAGGTGAACTAGCTGAATTATTGTCTTGTTGCTTAAAGTCTGCTGAAACCAAAAGTCACAAACTGATGGTCAAACAATCTTTAGGATTATCTGGTAGCATTGAAAATTTACTATTTCATTAATTCCTACAAGTTGTCCAAGTCCTGAAGCAACAAGGCAGCCCCAGACCACCACAGTACCAACACTATGTCTGACTATTGGTGATAAAAAGCCAAAACACTTTTTCACAGTACTATAATTTCATAAAAGCATCTTAAAATATAGATTTAGACAAAGAAAATATTTCTAGCACTTTCCCTCCCTTTGTGTCTCAACACAAGGCTGTGACAGCCACGTGCAACAGCACTCTTACATTTTGTGAAGTTGTTGTGACGTGTGAAACTCTAACTCATTTCACTGTGACAGCCTGAAGTTGTGGAAGCTGGCAGCATAGTGCAACTATCAACAAATGTTTGTCAAAAGCAGGTGGGATTTCGTTTTGCCACGAGAGTGAAATGAGCAGAGACAGCAAGGACAAATTTACTGGAAAAACCGAGTCAGGCAGTGGAGTCACAGAGAAGAAGAGAATTACGACTCACCTGGATCAATGTCAAGTCTTCAAGGTTGAGTCTGAAGAGATGATTTCTGTAGAAACAAGTAGGGAGATATAAATGCTTATTCGTTGCTAAAAGAAAATGTAATTTTCTTGATGGTGTATCTTTGGTATGTCTTGTGGCAGCATTTATTTGCAGTTAACCGGTTTCTTCCTCATTAGTAGCACAAATGTCTTCTAGAGGTCGGATAACCTTATGTTTCTAACATATTAACATTAAATTATAAATGACAATATGAAAGCCCAGGTCATTTATCTTCTAGTTTAGTTAAGGGGTTTGACTGGAGAGAAATATTATTGCAATGCCATGTTTAAGTGGCTAAATTTTGAGACATTCTGAAATAACTGCTGACTGAAATTCACAATTCGTTGAAAATAATACATGGTGAGGTTTTTATGGCTGTAATAATTCCATAAAACAAATGAGCAATGAGTGAGTTTATGAGACAGTATTCACCTTCTGTTTCTGGCAAGTATTTAGTATTAGTACTTTGTGTTTTTGACCATGGAACAACAGTTTAAAGGCTGAAACAAAAATCGCATGCCAAATCGTATTTCTGCTGAAAGGACGGTAATACGATTGCTAAGAACACCTAATAGAACACAACTTTTCTTTTTTTAAGTCACTTTTTTTAAACACTTTTTTGGGAAAATGTGCTCATGGGTAATGGGAGCAATCATTGCTTTTTGTAAATCAATGATCTATTTTCAGAGTTAGAATACACTTGCAAGCACATACACATAGCATACATATAAAATAGTTTTGCAAAGATCCATCAATCTCCCAAGGAGCAGCTATCAGAAAAGGTCTGTATGTGGCCATGGCGCCCCGTTTTACTATATTGATATTTACATCGATCCCACTTTTTCCCATTATCTCCCATACTTTGAACCCAGCCTGCTGCCATCAATCTTGGCGCATTACCCGCTACAGTTAGACACTTAGCAGGTGTCGAGGTGACAAGGAGAATTTCATCACATCTATTGTCTTTCACCTTTTCTTTTTTTTCCCTTTGAGTACTGTGAGGATGTAGAAACAGAACAGGCAAATTTGTCAAAGGAAACAAGTGTGTTAAAACATGTTTGCAAAGAACCTTTTTAAAGCACTCAGTTACAGCTTTACAGATTGAACTGCTCTATATTCAAATGCAACTGTCAAATCTTTCTTTTACAACGAATGTAAATGCAGAAAAATACTGCATTAAGTGACAGATATATTGCAAAAGGAAAACGCAGATCAACTACACTCCCACTTGGTTTATCTAAAACTTTAACTAAAACCCCAAACCAACTTTTTACCCTCAATTTAATAGGTCATATTGAATGAATGTGGTATTACTCATTCAGTTTTACAGTCTATTTTCCTACAAAGGTAAACACATAATGGAAAATGTTGCGTCCCCATAACATAAGCAATAAGTGCATCCATACACACCAACAGAGACATATCTGGCTAAGCTTCAAGAAGACAATGAAGTTCATCCTCCGAAGCAATTTTTCTTTGGCCTCTGAAGGGATGTATACAGAAACTGATCATTACTCATGCAATGCTGCAGCAAACACTGAGAAATGAAACGAGGCACAATCAAATAAAAGGCAAGAAAAGAAATATAGAAAGAGGGAGCCAAGTGGAAGCAAAAAAGAGAATTAAGAAAAGCAATAATAGATGCCAGTTACCTGGCACCAACGATCAGTTCATTCTGGCCAGGGTCGAAGGTCAGCTGTGAATAATCCACTGTGCCCTCTGCTTTGAACCTGAAAATCCATGGCTCCATCTCTGCAAAAAAAAAAATAAACACCAGAGGACACAAAACTTTGAGCTTATCAGAACAGCTTTGCCTGCAGATGAAAGTACAAGCTCAGTTTAAAATGTTCACAACCTTCAAAAGTTTGGCCCTTAAGACCAAAAAGCTTAAATCGTCAACTTCGTCTTTTTAATGTTAATAATTCAAATTGAAAACGAGACAACTTTCCTAATGTACAGATAATAAAGTCTTCTTTGCTATTCAGTTTTAACTATTTAAAATGACTTAGTCATTTAGAATGACTATTGAACTCACATCCCTTCTCAAGAGAGACAGAGAAATCAGCTAGTGACATCTTGTACAATTACCAGTTTGAGTGACTCTGACCTACGACTTGTCAGGCCAAAGTGCGACTTGGTCAACCATGCTCTCTGAAGCTGTGAAGGTGAAGGAAAGTCACCTCAAAGTAAGCTGATTTCAGTGTGGTAGGTGGTCGTCATTTCTCTCCTTTGCCATTATATGTTGCTACAAAAAAGGCACCGTGTGCCACGGGATGTCAAGTTATACCTGCCCTTGCAAAGTGTAAGTAAGTTGGCAAAGCTTCAGCAGATAACACTGAGGCTGAGTGTACTACAACTGAGTTACTGTGTTTTAATCTTTTAAGCTTTTAACCTCTCTGTTTAGGAGAGTGCTGGGTATGGAAATCTTGGCAACGTTTTAGAATTCTCAAAGGTAATAGTCTACATTTTCAAGAAAAACACAGAAACTAATGATTACATTTAGGATTGCTTTGTGCAAATGGTATATGTTAACGACCATGTAGAATACTTGAAGAAATTAAAGCCTTGCTCTGCTTCACCTACTAATACAATAATTAACAGCTATTAGCTTTTTACTTTGTATTAGGGGAACACAGAAAATGTATTGCTCCTCAGCCCTATAGAAATCAATTCTACTTTGGTTCACAAAAATCAATCTATTCCATGTCTAAAACACAGATTCAGCTAAATAGATGCAACTAAGTTAGCCAAAAACAGAGTTAGCTCTTCCTGTATGACATCTGTGTACTCCAAGGGTTGCTTATAATAGACTGAGCTAATTAGTAAAACAAACATCATGTCACTTTCACAAAATAATACCTTGTATTGGCTACATTTTAAATCAGAATTAGCACAACTGCTGTATAACACAATATAGTGTGTCAGCGCCCAATCCATTAACCCATAACCAATCTAATCAAACAACAAGGAGGGGCTGTCTACCATCTGGTTACTCCATAGGTTTAGTCAAACAGTCATGGTCGGTCGCTGTCACAATATCCACTCTCAGTATTACTTACACCTGAAACCTAGTATAGGTAACTTACTCGGGATAAGAATTTATAAATACATTGCATGAGAAACGTCAGGAAATGTTTTTATTAGTCATTGTAATGACTTTGAAAAACTCATATCTACATTTTCAAACTATGTGCAGACAATGCTGTTCAGAGGCATCTTTCTTTTATATACCAGAAGCTCTCATTCAGGGCCAGACATAGGGAGAGGACAGCTTGAACATCCTCCCCGAAACACATTATCTGCTTCTTCAGGCACACCTGTCAGACAGCGTTTCAAACACTCTCTCCCTCGACTGCATTAAAAGCGAGCACTTCCAGTTTCAGTGACAAACGTGGGATTTCTGAGCGGTTCAAAACGAAGACAAGCAGCAGGAAAAAAAGAGAAAAGAGGATCCTCCAAAGAACATCTGCCGCCTCCAACTCGCGTAACGGGACCGAACCCTGGCTCTCATAACAAAACAATATAATCTGCTGAGAGACGGCGCCATGTATGCAAAGGCACATCCCCTTGCTATCTTTCAAGTCTCCAGTGAACAGTACAAAAACATGACAGAGAAGAAAGTGCTAAGTATCAACCTAATAAATTTTAATTAGCCACGGTGTAATAAATATAGGAGGTCACGATCATCCTTCTCCCTAAAGATTCCTACTAAGAGACATTGCTCTTCTGATTTTATAGGGAGACACTAAGTTTTAGATGTGCAAATCCTTTTACTCTACTGGGCTTTTTTTATTCCATAGGGAAGATCCTCAGCATACAAATATAGCTGTGACAACCCTCCAGAGGGGGAAATGGTACTTGACGAGCCCCAGCTTCTCCCCATAAATCTCCCAGACTCACTAGGGGGGAACTTGCTAGGTGCTGAAGTGTGTCTGCGTGTTTGTCTGTCTGACTCTGTGTAATGCTTTACACAAGTATTTTTACCCAATGAACTTTTTCAAATCTTGACACTTTGTAACACTAGACTTCTACATATTTTGTAGTGAATCTATGATAAAAAAAAACAAACAAAAAAACATGAAGCAGTACATATTTGTCAGGTGTAAGAAAAAAATGATATTTTTTTTAAACTATATAATGTGTGTCAAGTTCTGTTAGGTTTAATTTACTGTGCGATCCCCACTTGAAAAGGATAGGTCTCTACTGTGGAACATAACTGGATTTCACTCAAGGAGTCTTCATTTTAGTTAGTCCATCTTTCTTTTCATAATTTTTGTAGTCCAACCACATAGGTGAAAAAACTCAAAACAGAAACACATCTATTACAATCTGAAATTAACAAGATAAATTTCCACCCCTTTAAACCATTTAATCCTAAACTATAATAAGTAGCAAATGTTTTAAAATAAAATTCAACGCCAATAAATAACTTAGCATATTTAACAACATTTAATTTCATAGTCAAACATCCTAACCAACAATTTTTTTTCACTTTCTACTTCAACCAATAAACACCAAGTGTATTGTCTTTTTTTTTTCTTTTCAATAATATTAACTCTCAAACAATCAATCCAAGTCCATGTTTATAAGCAACAGTATTTTAAGCTTACCGGCTGTCCTTCACAGTTTTTTTTTTAGAAACTTTGGCACAGTTTCAATTTACGTGCTACCAGGATTGTTTGCTTTCATGCTGTGGCACTTCAAAAAACAGGAGCAATGGTCAGTCACCCCTTAAGTATCTACACTCTGATTGGTAGGAGATTGAATCCACCTGGTTCTCATCACTCCAGCAGAGAAGAAAGATGCAGCAGAGGGGTTTGGCAAAGGGGAGTGGCTTGCTGGCAGTTTGTCAGAACAATGTGCATTTGTATTCAATGCATACAATGCTGCCCAAATCTTTTGACAGTAGCATTTCACAAATATGTCCTTTGTCGAAGAGTGACTTTGAGAGTTTGGACAACTATTGACTGAAATTTGTGCCTATTATTTTCCTGCAAAATAGTTCAAATTCAGTAAGACTGGATGGAGAACATGTGCAAACAGCAACTGTAAAGTTCAGGTTTTTTTAATTGGAAGAAAATGTCAATTTTGAACTTTGACAGGGGCATAAATGAATATGCTTTGAACTTATCCACCTCATTTTCAGTCACCATGTATAGGGTCACTGTCTGTCAAAAGGTCTTTTAGTGTTTTGAAGGCCCTAGCAGGTTTTCTTACAACATAGTTCTGTCAAACAATAAACACATTCTGCATGTTTATTGTTTACTACATGGCTTGTGGCAACCTTGATAAAGGTCATTTTATAATAATATATAATATAATATATTTTCTGCCTAACGTTTATGTCATCTGGGCAATTCACTCATTGTTAATATCCAGCCTGTCAGTTTCAATTGAGCATGTCATGCTTTTTTCCATGAGTGGCTGAAAAACTTAAGCAACTTTTAAAAACGATTGGTTGCCCCGGATATTATTTGGCGGTATTTTAGTAAAGTGGGCAGAGAGTAGATTAATCCCACACGTTCATATTTTTAATTTCATATTAGAAAAAAATATTTTCCCACCACCCACATAAAATTTCAATAAAATGCATCTATGTTTGTGTTTATAATGTGACAAAATACAGAAATATCACATTATGATTATTTTTCTGATTTACTGCATGTGACTAAAACACAAAGACAGCAAATCTGTTAGTTTAAAAAAAAAAGTGGGGCCTAAAGCTTGAAATTCACAACAACCTTCAAAGGATTGATGGCCTTTGTGACGAGGCCAAGGAAGCATTAATAAACATTCATAACCAGAATGGAGAGGCCCTCCCAAGGCTGCACAGCTGAGTATACAGAGCTTTCTATAGTCACATTCATTGGGGTTAATCTGATTATACATGGTTCAACTGCTGGACTTCTGAAGTGTGGCAGAATTAGAAACATGCTTTTCCAAAACCATCTTTTAAGTAGTTTTAATTATTTCTCTTGGACAGAATTTATCAAACATAATATTCCAGTGGAAATGAAACTGTAGGGCAACTCTCCCAGACAGTGGGTCCCATCTCCCTTACCAAATTTCATTTCTACTTTGCATGTTACATGGATTCACATCATCTGCATGGTTAAATGCATGTGATAATGTAATCCCATCACATCCATGACAGTGAAGGAGCTCAATGAATCAAGGGACTGGCTGCTGAGAAGATGAAGGCGTGATCCCGTGCAGATGCATGAACACACACGCGCACACACACACGGATTAGGATGAATACTAACAGTGCAGCAAGGTTTCTGAGCCAACATGAAACCAGCGACCCCCGTCCGCTCCCCCCTTTTCTTGGTCCCGGCTCATCCCTTAAGCCCTGTGTCTCCCACCTCCTCACAACAAAACCGCCCATCACTCACATACCATTTGTAATTCTTCACTCTGACACAGAACCTGAGACAAAGACACAGTGACAGGGTACATAAATATTTACAGCATGCATCAAAAGACATGCCAGTCTTCAGTCTGGCAGCCTTCAAAGTTATGGCATCATTGGCAACATGTGGAACCAATTCTGAAACATGAATGGATTTTCTATGTGTGGTGTTAATACCACGTGGCAGTACAAGGCTATTTACTTTTTATGTGGCCCGATGGTTATTTGGATTCGCAGGAATGGCAACCATTTGTTCAAACTGTTGTGGGGGAAAGAGTGGACAAAAAAAAAAACAACAAAAAAAAGACTGTTTGGTTTGAATAAATCAAAAATAATGTCACTTTAAATGTCATGCACACATCTGAACTCTTGTTAATAATATGTCAGGCAAAGAAAAGCAAACAGTTTTCACAGATAGAAAATCACATCTCTGGAGCGTGGTTGGGCATAAAATGAATGAATGAATCATGCAAAACTAACATCTATGAAGCCAAATTAGATCTAAAGGCTTTTTAATGTATATTTAAGTTTAAAGGCTTAAAATGACAACTAAATTCTGTTTGGCCTCTTGATAACCTGACTGAGGATTTTCCCTTTGTTCAGTTATTTAATATACTTTTTGAATAATTTAAATTCAAAACATAATATGCGAGGAAAACATTGGTAGAGTGACAAAATCAATAATATACCTCGCTGCCTGTTTAACTGTGTATTTTAACAACTAACATTTGTTTAAAATAGTCTCCATAGCTGCAACCCCATTGATCCACAAACATATAAAACAATCTATCAGTATACAAAGAAATGTTTTAGTATCCTGGCAACTCTTGTTTTGTCTTTATGCTATGTCAGTTGTCATATCATCAAGGTCTTCAGCACCTTCAGCATATTTGTCCCTCCCATCATCCTCAGGTCGGCCATGACGACATTTAGCAAATCTCATCATTACTTTACTCTAGGAAATTCAAAGACACTTTAACTATTATCAACATTTGGCATGGAACATCAGCTTTACAAAACAAAAATAAATAAACTGGAACAAAGAATTGAACCAATCAACAAAAAACAGTTGTTTTGTGACAATGAAGGTGAAGCTCCAAAGAATAACTTTTACTGAAAAAAACAGATTTTCAAGAAAAACTAAGGTACAAGCCGGATACAAATGTCAGAGCTATAGATTTGTGTTGTTTGCTCTCATGAAAAGCAAAATAATTGCAATTTCCACCCAATATAAAAACATAATAATATTAGACTGAATTGTTTATTGATGTTGTGTTTTCAATAACATCAGCATCTTTATTCAAACAAAAGCGCAGGTAGTGTTATGAAATGCTTTCTTCACTTTGACAAGCAGTTTTTCTTTTTTAATAAGTTGTTGGAGTTTTGGTCCAACAAAATCACATTTGATTGAAGAAGAGTAGAAAATTTTGAAACAATAAATAGTTGGCTGGGTAATGTTTGTAAATATCTATATAATATATCAATGTCAAGAGATTTCACACCATAGATTATGTTCAATTAGCCAAGGCCAAGTCTAGTTTCCATCAAAACAAGAAAGACATTATCTTAGTTTTAGGGATAAATATATAAGATGGTGCAGAACATTTAATGCAATGCCTAAAACTTAATTTATTTAGGTATTTGAGGTGCCAGATAAGTATTGTCAAACTTTTTCATAAAAAGATAGCAAATACAAAAAATACCAATTTTATTTTGTCATTTTTAACCAGCAAATACAGAAGTATGTAATCAGTACCTACAGAGATAAAAAAAAAAAGATGAATAGTTGTCCAGTGTCACAACCACTATGCATCAAAAGTTTAATGTCTGCCTTTAGTTTTCAAAGACGTTTAATTCCACAAATATAGAAAAGTATCAATTTGCTCCACTTGCATCTTGTCATCGTTTCAAATAAAACTTGGCTGGAGGCTTCTTTTGGTTTTAGGAATCAACCTCAAAGACCTTGGATGCCTTTAAATTTAAATGAATCATCCCCAAATGCCTAATTAAAGCATCCCTGATGCTAGCTGCAGCTTGTTGCATTTATGAATGCTGTGAGCCCATTTGTTTATTCTCTCATCTTTCTAAGGAAGTGTTTGTTGTTCAGGGAAGATAAAAAAAGAACTGAGCTTGTTGCATGGCTGTAAAACAAGTCCGCCCATCACACTTCTGAGAGATATGGTCCTTAGCATGGCTTGTAAAGGCATTGTTTATACCTCACTTTATACCCTTTAAAAGCCTTCAAGCCTAGAGGTAGGAACACTTGCTAAAATAATACTTCTACTTTACAATAGGAGGTGGAATAACAATGTAAATGGATTTTGTCAAAAGGCTTCTTCCAAAGCATACCCAGTCAGATCTTCAAATAAGTGGCACATATTTACATTGGAGCCCAACTGAGACAATATTCAGCTCTGTTTTTAGTAAAGTGGAGAAACTATATATTTTGAGTAAACATTTGGACTACTGCTGTTGAACCGTACAGTGAACTTTCCTTTCTGAAACCCTACATTTCTGAAACCGCCATACAAAGCAAAAAGCAGTCTTTATACTGCACCATCCTCACACCACAGTTACATTTCTCTCAGCCAAGTGTTGTGCCAAGTCAGAAAACCACTGGCCCGAGTGGGGTCAAGCCCATGTGAGGCACACCCTTCTACTGTCAGGCCACAATCACACAGATGAGAAAAATGTTGTCACTGGAAGCCACTTGGACAAACCTTGACCTTGGCATCTGATGATGGGAACAACCACTCTTTAAAGAAAGCTGCCAATGTGCATTTTTATTTTCTATGGGTTTTTTTTTTCAGATTAGGAGGAAATGATTCTTTTCTCAAGTTTTTCTTTTAGTAAGTCTTTTTTTTCAGAGAACAAATTTTGTACAAATATTCCACATGAATTTATTCATGACAACTTCAAATCCAAGCATCAGATTTGAATTTGAGTTTACAGATTTTTTATGTCACAATTTTACTGTTTATCAGAGTTAAATATACAGATATTTGTTACAGTGTATATTTCACCTACTTGATTTCTTTAGCTTTTAAAAAGTTATCCTCCTCCATAATGGTTTTTCAGCTTTTTATGAGAAACATATAAGTTGACTTCTACTGCAAAACTGCAAATATCTTAAGCCCTTATCTTAAACCCCTTTGAGGTTAACAAATGAAACTGGTCCAACTGCAAAAAAAAACAGTTCAATGATGGTGCCGCAAACATGGCTTTAAATCCCCGTAGTTCCATACTGAAGTGTTGTGAAAATTGTGTGAAAATGTTACTGTTTAAAAACTGTGATTTTTGCCATCTGTAACTGGGCAATAAGGAGCTAATACACAGCAGGAGTTATGCAGAGATGGTTTTTGATCATGAGGATGTTTTTTTGATCATGATCATGCTTTCATGTCCAGGAAGGCATGATCTACAAGGCAGCAAATTTCAAGAAATGAAAATTGTCACATGTAACCTTGTTTTAGTTGCATGTATGGTCAATAAAGAAGGGAATTTTGTGCACAGCTCTGAAAAAAAACATCCTAATGTTTTATTTTAGCTTACAATCACACAAATATTTCAAAAGTAAAATTTTCACAACTCTTAAGACATTAGCAAAAAGCACTCTGTGTATAGATTCTTACTACAAGTCTCTGACCAAGTCTCAAAATATATTTGTCTTTGTCTCCAAACAAGATAATGTTTGTCTGGGCAGACTGGTCGCATTTGGTTACTGTGCTCCATAGGGTTACTTTAATGCATTTGTAGTCCTCCCAGCTTGGCCAGCAGAGAATCATGGCAGCCTCACACTGCACATTTCCAACAACAAAGGATTACAATACATTATATGGAGCACAATGACTCACAAAGAAGAATAATGGGTTTAACGAGTGGTTTTCTCTCCCTCACACAGAGACTCTGCATACGTATAATTATTCCCGCCTATGTTTATCCCTGGATATTCCGTAATGACTCAACTTATTGTGCTTTCACTACAAAAATCATGGAGCTACAACTCTAGTCTTTGAAAACAGTCTGTGACCTAATTACTGAGACCAATCTTTAAGAAGAGCATAGCTACTTTGAAAAAAGTTGTTTAATGTAAGATTTAATAGATAATTGAGGAGGCAGCGGTAAGGTAACTTGAAGTCAGAAGTCTATTTGTTTATAATGTGAGAGTAAATATGATTGAGATATGTGGAAAAGATTCATAGGAAAAGAACAGAACAATATAAAATAAGTCAAAAATGTATTTTTCCTGTCTTTAGAAAAGTGAAAAAGGAAAGAGAAAACATTACAGGAAGGGGAGTATGCATTCAAAAGATCTTGTTTTAACCAATTAAAAGGTACTTACTGTTGATCAAGTAAGTATTAAAAACTTCAATGTTTTTCTTTAATATTTCTAATGGGGCAATTATAAAATTGCCCCATTAGACTGTTTTGTTCAAAAAATGGAATGACAAAAGGTAGTTTTCAACACTCTTACAGATTATATTAAACCCTTTGTGGAAAGGCCTTTCTTGGCAATAGCAACATTAAACTGTTCCTACAATGGAGAAACTAATCACATGCATTGCTCACCTGTTCTCACACAAACTCTCTTCAAATCTAAAAGGTTCTGTGGGTTATTTTTATGCAGTCTGATCTTCATAGATTTGCAAATGGATACAAGTCAAGCATTTAACTGGGCCATTCTACAAGATTTGCTTCCATTCTAAAAGCCAGTTAAGAGTTTCCTTGGCTTTGTGTACCAGGAATACTGTCTTGCTTGGAAATCCAATCTAGTTTTGTTTTCAGATTTTTATCAAATATGTCCACACCAGGATGTTCCCACTTGTGAAATTCCCTTTTAGCATGGTGGTTCTGGTTTGATGTGCAACAGAACCATCATTTCTTCCAACAATGTGTTCAATGACATCAAAAGTATTCAGATTTAGACTTTTATGTCCAGACTATTTTCCATTATTTTACTGGCTTGTCCAAAGCTTATGAGTCAAAAATCAATTTTTACAAGTCAGTCCCTTATTAGAAACAAATTTAATTATTTGTTTCTAAATGATTACATTGTAGAACATTTCTCTTCTACAGTAGGCCCTGTGAAGCATGTCTGAGCACTAATGGAAATATCACCCTTTTTTTAAATAAGTGTTCCTAAGGCACTAAACCATGAGGGCTTAATGTGCCAATCTAGTGCATTAGAGATCACAAACTCACTGACCAATGCTGACCGTTGAGCCGGTAACTGCACCTAACACAATGCTGGACTGTATCACATTAGCCGGGCAGTTAGTTATAATCATTGCCACTCGGTTGGCAAAGAGAGTAGAGTACCACTTCGGCTCTAACAATAAAGTGACAGAGACAGGCAAGACAAACAGAAGTGGAGATGAAACAGGGTTCCAGCAGAGAGTGCTTATGTCCACGATGACGATGGTTATATTTTGCATCGGTTTGAGTCACGTGACCTTGGCTGTACAATTATGGTTCTGGGTTCTGCTGCACTGAAAGCAGCTCAATGACATTTTACTACTTTGCTGTGAGTAGACAGGACTCTATTGATTGCCACCAGAACTGTTTGTCGACTGAGTCTTACTGCATTTCATTAGAGTTAAGCGGTTCAATTGCAGTGTAAGATGAGGGGTAGAGAGAATGAAGCCTTATGCAGTCTCTAAAAAATGCAGCACAATGTGGAGACAGTTCAGAAAGAAGAATGAATTTGCACTTTGTCTCTAAAGGAAACATTTCAGTTCAAGTCAAATCTATTTGTGTAGCACATTTCAGGAAAAAGGCAGTTCAAAATGATTTACATGATAAAACAACATAAGACAAGAACCAATTTTGAAACAAGCAACAAACATTACGTTTTGTCAAATGCCTTCATCAAAATCATCAAGAATAATTACCACCAAATATATCAATCAATGTTCCAGTTGTTATTACTTAAGGGAAACTCTAAGCAGGTGCATTTTTGCCTTTATTTACAGGATCTCACTGTTTTGGATGCTTTGGAAATCCGACTCAGCTCTCCAACTGCTTTAATAATACGTCATGGTCAACAGTGTTGAAAGCTGTGCTGAGGTCCAACAGAACCAGCGCTGTGGTTCTCCCACAGTCCATATTTATGTGGATAGCACTGAACACTTTGACAAGGAAAGTCTTAGTACAGTGGTGAGAATGGGAACTGGACTGAAAGACTTCAAAGCAGTTTGTTATTGTTAAGAAACTACGGTGGCCGACAGGTGCAAATGCGCAGCAAAAGAGAAACATGCAAACAAAAACAAAAAAAACGCGCACAAATTAAATGCGGCAAGCAAAAAGCAAATAAAATGCAGCAAACAAAAAGAGAGACGCAAACAAAAAAGAAGACACCCCCGAATGAAATGCAGCAAACAAAAAGTGTTGAAAACGGAAGTGCTCCAGACCAATAGGGGGAGTCAAAGAAAAATAGTATTCATTTCTATGGGACCAGATGCAAGATTCAGAGAAATACCTTTACTTTCTTTCAAATTTCTTTCTCTGAATCTTGCATCTGGTCCCATAGAAATGAATACTATTTTCTTTGACTCCCCCTAGTGGTCTGGAGCACTTCCGTTTTCAACATTTTTTGTTTGCTGCATTTCATTCGGGGGTGTCTTCTTTTTTGTTTGCATCTCTCTTTTTGTTTGCTGCATTTCATTCAGGGGTGTCTTCTTTTTTGCTTGCGTCTCTCTTTTTGTTTGCTGCATTTCATTCAGGGGTGTCTTCTTTTTTGTTTGCGTCTCTCTTTTTGTTTGCTGCATTTTATTCGCTTTTTGCTTGCCGCATTTAATTTGTGCGCGTGTTTTTTTTGTTTGTTTGCATGTTTTCTCTTTTGCTGCGCATTTGCACCTGTCGGCCACCGTAAGAAACTATTTAGCTGTTGAACCACAGCTTTTTCAATCATTTTGCGGAGGAATGGAAAGCTGGAAACTGGCCTATAGTTCTGTTATTTATTTATTTTTTTATTAAAGATGATTGTTTTTTTTTATAAAAACGTCTAAGGTACTGCAGTTCCTACCTGCCACAGTTATGGTCAGTATTCATGATTCAACAATAAGAAAGAAAGTCTAGGTAAAAATAGCCTCCATGGGAGGATTCCAAGGCCAAAACCACTGCTGACCAAAAAGCACATAACTTTTCCCAAGCCTTTTGGGAAAATATTCTGTCAACTACTGTAGCAAGATGACAAAGTAACTTTCTGAAAGGTGTGTGTCATCACATCTGACCTAAAACTAACAGAGCATTTCAGAAACAGACCATACTGACAGTCAACCATATGCTGATAAAATGAATATCTGCATAGTTTAAGATTAAACTATTTTATTTTTGGGTCGTTGCTTGAACATTTGAGCAGCACTTTCATTAATGATGTAGTCTAAAATATAAATTGGGTCACTAAGAAGCAAAGCTTATGTCTGTCAAACTCTGTGGCAGTCTCGCTTAGTATGAGGTCAATATATGTATGGTACAGTATTGGATGAAAAGGCAATAGAGGAGAGCTATTTACTTTAATCCACATGTATTTATATGCCAATAAAGGGCAAGGTAAATACTCAATAGGGCAATGGGGATTTAAGAATGATCTTTAGGCAGGAGGGGAAATCTTTGGGATACAAAATTTCCTTTCAAAGTATTACCATTATGTTGCAATGTCCAATTTTGCAGATTGCTGAACTCCATCCATCCATCCATCCATCCATCCATCCATCCATCCATCCATCCATCCATCCATCCATCCATCCATCCATCCATCCATCCATCCATCCATCCATCCATCCATCCATCCATCCATCCATCCATCCATCCATCCATCCATCCATCCATCCATCCATCTTCTTCCGCTTATCCGGGACACAAAAGTAATAAAATCAAAGTATAATAAGACACTACTGAATACTAGTACATACCGCTGTGTACATGCAAGAAACTTGAGAAATACTGTTTGTCTGGTAGCAACTATGGAACTTTCAGAAGTTAGAAGTAGAAGTATGCAGAGATGCTGGAAAAATAGAGAAACTACAAGAGAAAAACTCACTGTCATGGAGGAGTGTTTGTGGTCTTTGATGAGCGAAATGTGGCCCTTCTCCCAGAGCATCATTCAAAATGGGGCAGAACAACATGAACAACTTCTCTATTGCTTACTGAGATGTCTATTGTTGTTGAAATGGTATACAATATAAGAAATATGACCATACTTTGCAGCCAGCTAATAAGAGAGTTGGCATTTATTTTGCAAATTCAGTTTCAACACTTAACCATATGATTGTAGCTACACAAATAAATGGTTGTACATATTGTCCCGATACTTTCATATTTATTGCATATTTTACATCTAATTTTCATATATGTAGAAGGGATGAGAGAGCTAATATTTTTGATAACTTACCTGAGTGTGGGATGAGTGGGTGCTCCGTCTTGTGGCAGGGAGATTCAGGCAGTAGCACCGGCCCTCTCCTACTGGCAACACCACAAGGGCGCAGGACCAACATGCACTGCAACAGCAGCAGTGCATGTTGGATAACAGGGCGTCCCATGGGGGTCTGGGCTTCGCTTTTTTTCTCCTTAGGCCTCAAAGGCCAAGAGCAAGAGGGCACACCTGGTAGGACAGAAGGAGAAAGTGACAGATTAAGGTTTAGGGAAAAGTATGATCTGCATACAGTTTCAGTTTGGCCACGATAAATCCTCATCGTCTGCTGCATTCCCCAAAGTTTTAGATGAGGAAATGAGAAGTAGCAAAAAGATATATGTTCCAACTGAGAAGCAGAGGTGAGAAGGGGAGCGAATGTGAAAGACGAAAAAGACAATATTCTGCATATTTTGGCGGCAGTGTGTGAACTTCTCACAGGCACAGAGAGACTTTTCACCTCTGACACTGAGTGCATGAATCAGACATGGTCTACATTACCTCATTCACCTAAAGTGGGCATCCATGTCCGTTAGTGACTGAAATATGCCTCTTCTGACAAAGTCTTTTGTTCCCAGTGAAGTTAAACCTTAACATATTTCTTCAAGGAATGCAGAAGCAGCTCTCTGCATTTTGTGTATTTATGTGTTTTTACATTATTAATAGTTTATTACTTTTTGTGTGCCAGTGAGTAAAACTTGTACGATGTAGAGCTTCACCTGTTTCCCTAAGGGTCAACTGAATGTTTTGGCTGATGTAAATCTGTTCGTTTTTATTCATAGCTAAGCCCTCCAATTACAGAACGTGATTATTATGTTACGCATCAAACAGATTTATGCTGGATAGAAAACTCAGTCGCTGCAAGAAAAACAAAGGAGTTTGCACAGCTCAGTTGTTCATAATTTCTTTCTTTGTGGGGGTGAATTGATGAGCTGTCTAGACCACCTACATCATTAATTTTTAATTATTAATATGATGCTATTACAGGAATGATTCACGCTGCGAGCAGCACAAGCAAGAGAGCTCCGCTGACTTTGCATGGCTCATCACTGGCAGCTTTGGTGGTGAAGTGAGTAAAGATAGTGAAGATGATAATGGAAATCATTCGTTTCATTTTTCCCGCAAATGTATTCCAGCTGAAATTGAAGAACACTTCTATTTTCTTTATTTTATGTGAACTGTTTGTTTCATTTATTATGCTGATAAAAGAAAAAAAAAAAAAAACAGAACAACTCTGCCTCCCGGATAGTGTCCATTTAGTGTACATTGTAGGTAGCAAATAATAAAAATAAAAATATTAATTTTGTTTTCATGCATGAAGATAGAAAAGCATGAGAAAAATCAGCTTGCTGACAAAAAAAGCAAAATAAAAAGCACAACAAAGCCTCTCTGTAGGCAACGCTCTCTGTACGTAAACCTTGCCTCCTCTGTTCCCTGAAGTGTGAATCTTCCTTCAAGCTTGAACTGATAGTGGGGTGCAACATGAGACGCGTTTCTGTTCAAATTCTCAAATAAGATCACAACGGTGAAAGCTTCTTTCCATTTTTTTCTTGAATTTCCTGAAAGGTTAAATTGAGTTCTGTTTGCAGGATCTTGGGGCATATTTCTGTGAGGCACAGGCAGTGGAGATTTAATGCAAAGCACCTGTCATCTGCAGAATAGAAAGCAACACCCAGGCAGTTTTTTCCACTAAAGCCTATTTCCTTTTTGCCTTTGTGGTTCTCACATCAGCTTCTTCAGTCCTTTTCTTTAATTTTAGTCATTTCAAAGTCCATTTCCCTTTCTTGTTAGTTGTCTTTGCAGTCTATAACAACATTTTTCTCAACAAAATCCCATCTTACTCTCTAGACTTCCAGGATTTTCTTCCAACTGTTGGTCATACACCCCTAATGTTTTATGTCTGCATTTGCTTAAAGAAAATATTTCACAATCTGCAGGGCAAAGAGGTGAGGCTAACTAAGGAAATTAGATAAAATGAGTGTTTATGTGGAACAGAGATTTAGTTTCTTGTATTTGCAGAAAGAAGCTTAAGCTCAGATCAGCATGTAGAAAAACCGTTTTAAATCTTTCTCTCAAAAAACATACGTTTTCAAGCGTTTCTCAGCACATGTATTCTTGACTAGAAAGAGTCACCATGAGATTACAAAATAATGGCCTGAGGACTAAGAATGCACCATGACACTGACTATCAATCAGAACAGGAATGGTCTTTGCAAGACCTTGAACATGTTTTCTGGTGTACATCAAAAACACAGTGCAATCTGCATAGATCTTTAGTTAATTTGAAGTAAAATCGGAGTTGTTCATTAATATGGAGGCAACATTGGTCGCTGCTTTTCTCAAGCCAAGGTTACAACATTACAACATTAACCTTAAACTGGGTTTAAATTCATCCAACCAACTCGTTATGATGCACTCAGTGGCACGGCCGCCTGCTGGGGCAGAATGTCCACTGACACCAACTAAAAGAATTTTAACAAGACATCTGTACCCCAAAAATGCGAGGCAATTATATGCTCAATTAGATACCAAGTTTGTTATGCACTTGTCTACCCACTGGTGGGGTGCTCTCGCATAGGGAGAAACACGCAGACCTCCAAAATGCACAAACCTTTAACGTGTCCTCCAAACTTTTGAGCTTGGACACCAAACCGGGTTTTAGATTTTTTTAGGTTGTGTTTTTAATGAAAAATGTATTTGGCAATAGAAGGTGAGTAGAGGAGGGGCAAGAAGGAAGACAATATGCAAGTTGGACTAAATAGTGTTTATAATATATCAAATCCTTATTATTAAGTAGCTTTTTTATGCATGTTTCTTATTGTATTTTGATTAATTTCCCTTGGTGATAAGTTCCAAGTTCAAATCTTTAGCTTCCTCATGATGCAATATTATATAGCATCCTGGACACCAAAGGAAAGTCTTATTTCAGCATATAAACATTTAGGTAGACAGATAAGACATCATATTTATATTTAGGCCTTCCTTGTTGGTTATTTTATCACAAAGACGTGTACAAAGTATTGTAATTTACACAGCAGTCCCAATTCTCAAAAGTCTAAGGAAAGTATCCAAGTCAAAACATTTTCTTACACTAAATGCTGAAGATTACTTTTTCTTAGTGACCAATTGTAAAAATGCTTTTATGATATTTTGTGTTTTTTAAATTATAGATACACAACACAACTTTCAAATCCTTCACATGTTAATTAAAATCTTAGTATTCACAATAACACACTGGTTTCAGCTGTTTTCTGTCCACAACTGAAAGATGTAAGGTGACATACTTAAGAATTTTACCAGCTGAAGGGTCACAATTTACAGGATCTATCAAACCAATTACAGCCAACTCATGAACTCATCTAATTTTACTAAACTATTGCAAATGTGACAGTTTATAGGACTAAACTGTCAGTAAAGAAAAATAACAGAAATTAAAGACAAAAATATTTTCAGAATTTAGACAGAAACATCTATATCTCTCCCCTCTGCCTCTACTTTTTTTTGCTTCCCAGTATTAGCACAAGAAACAGCCAAAAAGGAAAAAGACCATCATAAGGGGAAACAACTAAGACATCTAAAGGCCTTTTATAAGTCATACATTTCAAAAATAAGCCTTTGGGAGGCCCACGGATGGCATGATTTATGCACTCATATGTGTTTGCATCATAGTTTGTAATGTACGTAACACAACACAAACTGCAATAGTTACACAACGAATCATCTGACTTGTTGCATCATTGCCATACAGAGATATCTAGTACATCCTCTTGTTTTAACTCACCACACGCCTCCAACCAGTCCTGTGGGAAAGAACAGAGAGAGATTTCTGTGCTGTTTGGTGATTTAACGCTAAATCATCTCTGGGGAATTTGAACAGGCCTCCATTTTTTCTTACTTCTGCTCACTTTCTCACATGTGAACACATGGACACCGCAAGTGCATTTATGGTAAACACTGTAATATCACCCAGGGACTTTTTGATGGATAACATCCACATACTGCCAAGGCACAGAACAGCAGTGCCACAAGCCACATATAAAAACAATTACATAGCAAAGGGTGTTGTCATATACAGTCATTTTCAATAAGGGAGAGTATTTTTGAAAAGCTAATTCATTTCAATAAATCAGTTCACTAAGGTAAACACATTAGAGTCATTACACAACTACATGGCTGTGAATTATAACTTTACGCTTGCAGCTAAGGAAAACATGACATTTAAGATTAGAAGATTACGCCAGAGCAATAAAAATTATATTTAATAAAGAAATGTGGGCCTAATTAAAAGTATATTTAATAACTGGTGGTATTAAATGTACCATATAAATGGTCGTTATTTTCAACAGGTACTTTAAATCTGACAAAAGCTTTGGAATCATACTCTAATTTATTTAATATGAATGTATAACAGTTCAGTTTAACTTTGAAAGAAGATAGAATTTCCTAATTACATATGTTTTTAAAGATTTTTTGGTTTTAAGGGCCTTTATTTGACAAGGATCAGACAGGAACGCAGGTTGAAAGCAAGGAGAAAGGCCATCAAGCTGGGACTTGAACCTGAGGCGCCCTGTACATGGGTCGCATGCTTTACCCCTGTACCACCACTGCACCCAGTAGATGAGATTTCTAAAGAATTTTATGTGAGTATTGGTTTCTTATTGCTGCACCAGCAGAATAGTGATGTTCCCATTTCTCCTTGATTGATGACTGTTCCTGAAACAGCAGCTGGAGAGGCTGTCACTTTCTTAGCCCTCAGGTTACACTTTACAGAATACCTACAACTGAGCTTCCTTTTTGCCATAGAGGTTATTAGGACTGTATCCAACCAGTGATAATGATAGAAGATGGATAAAACGACCTGCGGGTTAAAGGTGGGGGTGGGGCTGGGTGGGGACAAAGAGTGACTTTGATCGAAATCATGTCTTCAATGAAAAATAAATCTATAGCCAACCACTAATTGCTTAAATTTATGAGGTTTTGAGAAATGTCTGTTTATTAGTAAATGAAAATCCTAGTAACTGAACCAAAAACTTACCATTGCAAACATGATCAATAAGTTTCCTCCTAACACACCTAATCCACTGGGTTTACTACATTCATTTTCCTGAAAACTTTTACCAAAAACTTTAGTCTTTTCCTTTAACTTTTAATGTTTGGCCTTCAAATATAATTGTATCACTTAAGCTATTCATTTAAATTCACATACTCTAATGAAATATGCAAGTTCAAATTTCCTGCTTGTAGGGACACTAGAAAAATAAATCCAGGAGTGCAGTATGAAAAGCTGGCACTGATTCTACATAATACAAACTAGGTCTGCATGATATTAGAAATAAATGTGTGTGGGTTTTTTTTTATGGATACAATTGTTGAATTCTGCGATGACAATATCCAGTGGCTTCTCACGCTTCACATTGCTTCCAGATCTCTTTGCGATCCTAAGCAGACACTTTTAACTGTGACAGGTGTGAGAATCCAGCCAAGCAGGTAAAATGTTTTATTGGTATGAAAACTGCATATTCATGACAGGTTGAGTACAACAACCATCAAATATTGGATTCTAATTAAACTTTTGCATACTCATAGAATGACAATATACTTTTGTACTGACCAACACTTGGTTTTAGAATGTTAACAACATTCACATACAGATATAGAGGGGCAAATCATATAGAGTCCAAACTCTGACATAACGCAGAGTTTATTCTGCACACAAATATGGAGGAGAGTCACTGGAAGCATATGAGGTATCCAGCTAGATGCTTGTCATTGTTTGTCAAGAGGCTCACATGTCACTGGTACATGCATCCTGTCTCGCCTGTGTTGTCCTGTTGCAGTCTTTTCTGAGTCTGCATGATGTCTGAAGTGGTTGAAAGATGCTTCCTTCCAGGAAGAACGAGCTCAAAGCTTCTGTGTGCAGCATCACTCGCACAAAGCAACTCACTCATCACAAATCCTTCCAATAACAATGTTAGGGCAGTTTTTCTGAGCTATGGCATTTTATTTTAAACTCAGATTGAACCAAGTTAAGTGTCCAGTGAGCATTTATTCTTACTTGAAAGGGTAAGCTAATTTACCTAATCTTGAAGTCAATAGTAGCATTGCGTATTACTGTATCAAATTCTTCCACCGTCTCTGTGAATGTTAAGACCTCAATTGAAGTCTTTATGTTTTGTAAATGTATCTTTTTTGTGCTTGACAGCCTTGAAATTAATTCATTTTAACAGACATTTCAGTAACATCAAATCATGACAAATTTAGTTTTAAATGCACAGTGCAACACAGGTCACAGTCCCAGGTCAAGTGGGGGGTGTCAGTTAACTAATCTATTGAATTCTACCTGCAGTAACGAGTGGAGAGAGGTCATATCAACACCGCTATTGATTTTGTCTTAGAGGGACTTCATGATGGTTGAATTGCACCATACATAATGAATAGGCTCACAAATACACTAAATCCTGCCTTTGTATTCGTGACAATAACACGTAAATGGACACGCACACACACATGCATCAGGCTCCCATGCAACAACCACAATTGTCAAGTGTGAGTGATGCAGCGATGATCCATCTGTCCAAACAGTCAGGGGAGTGTGAGATGGGGGTCACACAACAGTGCTGATAGATGCTTTTTCCTCTTCCTGCATTTTCTCTGTGGCCAGATGCACATTCATATCGAAATTCATCCAGACTTTGTTCGAGACCAGAACACACAAAGACACGATCTGCTTCACAAGGAGGTGTGTTTGGGCTGCAACTGATCAGATTTACCTGTTTATCACTCCTGTCCGCCATTCAAGTTAATGTTTATTTTGTCTCGCTGTTATAATTTATAAAATTATTTTTATATATATTTTAATCTGATAAAGGACATGAATATATAACATTGCAAGTGTCACATTTTTCAATAATTTATACCTAAACGTATTTATAAAATATTGGTCAAGTGAACTTGACCAATATTTTAACCCTGAGTTAGATGGTCACTGGCTACCAAAAAATAAATAAAAATCCCGCAGAGGAACAAAACAGTTGTCTCACTTACAGAGAGGCAGCTGAGGTGCCTGACTGCAGCATAAAACACCACAAGATTGACAGAGAAGTCTGATTTTTGTGCTCCTCTCACGTTCGCAAGAACTAATTCTGTGCCATGTGGTGAAATCTTTCAGTCTGTTAATGTTATCTGTCCCTCATCCCTCACTGTCTACCTTTATTGACCTTCTCCCCTCAATGTTTATGCCTTTAGTGCACCTTAGTCTGTTGGGTGTCACAAAGGCTCAGTGAAGCTGAGTGGAGTGATGATTTTGTCATCAAAGGCTCATCGCCACCCAGCAGGACTATTTCCGCTCGGTAACCCCCAGATCAGAGGGCAGATTTATTTCAAGGGAAGAAATGTTTGCGTCTCTAAAAACGCGGAATTGAAAAGTGCATTCGAATCTGATGGCTTGTTTGTTTCAAACCCTTATCTGCAGTGCACAGTGTGGCCTTTGGTGCACAAATCAAAGGTGCACATATACTTGCCTTTCACTTTCTATGTCTTTCTTTTTTTTCTCAGTTCCAGAATGTATTTCACAATGTGGTTTCCTGATTCTTGGTTGAGCTTTTACTTTAGTGACTACTAATTTCTGTCCTTCATCCAACTGAAATACTTGTCGAGAATAAGCGATAAAACCTTATTATTAAAAGAAATGTTGATCATCCTTAAGTGCTACATATTTTTAAGGCTCATTGCTAGTTAGCAATACTGTATCATATTGAATATGTTTTTTTTTTCTGTTGTTGACATTCTATTTCATAAATACAAATATAAATGTTGTGATAGTTTGAATGGCGAACACTTCATGCCATTTTAAATTCAAAATTAAAAGAGGAACTTGATTTTCTCCTGAATGTTGCCTCTTGGTAACATTGCACCATTGTGAAACAACTCTTTGAAATAGATGTCATTCATCATAGTTTTGTTTTGATTTTTAAAATCTAACAAAGATAAATTTGATTGATGTTCAAGTTAAGATTTTTCATATGCTTCTTATGCCATAGTGCCCTATTGCAGTGAACCGTGCCTGTATTGTTTGCTTATACCATGTTTCATACACAATTTTCTCTGTTCACAAAAAAATTCTGACTCAACAAGATATAAAATCAGATTCCCCATCCATCTTATGCTGTACTACAGATAACTGTGATTGTGCTGTCTCTCTTGTTGTCCACATCCTCATTATGATTCTTGCTCATATCCTCATTAATCTTCCTTTCTCCTAGAAAGTGTTTTTGCAGGTAATCATTGTCACAACTACTTTGACTCAGTGTTAGTACACTTTGCTATATTGATTAATATAACAAGAAAAGGCTCAATAGTTTCACTCACACCTTTGCAGACAAGGAGGTCAGAATTTAGCATTTTCTCTTACAATCTGAGATTATCTGGTCAGAAGTTGTTGTTTCATTGTTTCAGTTTAATGACTAAAGGAGACAGATCGTTAAACCCCGTACTTATGACTCTGTTTAACATTTTCAAAAGCAACTGATTATTTTCCTTTTATCTTAAATCTTTAATGACCTCACAACTTGATTTTCCTGTTGTTGCTAAGTTTTTTGGATTCCTGAAGCTATGTGTGGTTTTTGACTGTAAAGAGACATAAATTAACCTTACTTACTACTTACCGTTTAAAGAAAGAAATAGGATAAATTCCGTTAACTTTCTTCTTCAGCCAATGGAGGAATAAAAGAAGTTTAATAAACCCCAGACCCTGAGGATCTTTTCCACCGGTGATCAGTTTTAACCCTGGCTCTCTTATTTAATTGCAGAAGTGTTTGTTTCCTAAAACGTCTAATAAAACTTCAACACATTGTCTCGAGGTCAATTTAGGATAATATTACCCTATTTCAGTTTGTCCTTTTTGGGGTTTTTTTCAGTCTAAGGAGCACAATAATTCCCAAACTATACAAAATTCTTTGTGCTGTATTTTTGGAAGCAGCCTCAGTGACAAGTCTGACCACAACCATAGCTCTGGTCCAGATAAATCTGGGACATAGATCACACACAGTCACACACACTCACTGAATCACATAAACACGTAAAAATACACTGACTCACCCAGCTGTGTTTCTCAAAAGCACACCCAGCAATTTCAACCAAGACCCACCCTGTCTACCAAAGATAGTTCATTTAGCACTCAAGCACATGCTTCATTACACAGTCTGCAAATCCATATATGCAACGCCACCTCCACATGAGACAGGCTGCATTAAAATCCAATTTAGAAGTGTGAGTGACATCATTCTTCACATGAACAAAATTCTTCCAGTGCAAAATTCAAAAATATTTGATGGCTGTTCTAGCTGAAACTGGGTCAAATCTAGTCAATTTTGCTCCCTTTATGATTACTGTAGGCAATTTAAGCAGGCGCGTAGTTCAAAAGCACAATGTAAAATCTAGAAAGGCGGCTTTTCGAGTTCGCAGCCAAAGCAGCTCAATTCCAGCTTGAAGTCAGAGTAAAGCAAATTCAAATCACAACCAAGTGCAGGCTGCATTTAATGTTTGTGGTTTGATTACTGTTGTTGAGGAATATTCTTTTTAATAACAAAGCAGTATGCTGACTTTCCCTTTTACTATACTTAGATAAATAATGCATCACTAGACACAAACACCATCTATGTTTAACGCTTTAAGGTTACATTATGATACCAGGAAAAACATCTAGATTATTTCTATGTCTTAAATAGATTATATAAACTTAATTAAAAGAATAGTTGTGGATGTTTTGGAACATTTATTTGTCTGAAGGCAACATTCTCATAGCCTGGCTAATGCCTTTCTATGCAAATTTGCTCGATTCTCATCTCCCATCGAGGCTCCGTCTGGGATTTCTCTCATAGAGTTTGATTTCTCAGATTTATTTTTGGCAATTCTCTAATTGCAGTGAAGAATGTTTGCTCCACTCCACAGAACACACAATTTCCGGTAAGCTCCATAACATCAAACTGGCGTAAATACATACGTCACAGCCAAACATTAGCAAAATCAGAATCCACGCCTCTGGCAAGCCATCAGTTCTCAATGGCTGAGAGTCCAGATCCTCTGAACGAAGCAAAGCATATGACAACAGACTGGTTTGTATCAGGCTGCAACATTGTACTCTAAGTTACAATTTACATTAATTTAAAGTTAATAGCGCAATAAAAACACTCTTGAAAGTGAGCATCACTTTTTCTCCTTTTAAAGAATACACACTGCTTTTTCCTATTCTGTGCTGCATTAGAGATTCAGTTCTCCATACCTTTACCCTCACTTCCCTCCCGTTATCACAGCTCTCATCTTAATCACTGTTCTTTTATGGGGTTTTTTCACCGCCACTGTGCTCAACTGAAAGTGTGATTTCAATCCTCTTGTTACTTAAAATGATAAAGAATGAGGCTGAATTTATTGAGTATAGTGAAAAAAAAAGTGGAAATTAGAAAAAAGAAAAACAAGAAAGATAAAGTTCAGAGGAAATTATTTATCCAGCCCATTCTTTCATGAGGCAATGCAGTGCTTTACGGTACATCAAAGGAAAGACAAGAAGAAAATAGCAAAGACATTTAAGTATTTGCGTAAAAGAGAGCTTCATATAAATATAAAAGCATCGCATTAAAGAAGCAGATGATAAAATATAGATAATAAAGAAAAATTTAAATAAGTTTAATTTTAAATGTTGCTCTAGATTAGATAAAGAGACAGACAAAAAAATAAAAGCAATTAACATTTTATGATCTTTACAACTGTGTTTTGTTTTGGGCGCAGTGTTCAGTTATAGACATCTTAATTGCAAAGAAGTAGACACTAAGGTGAGTAAATTTTAACAACGTACGTTCCTCATAAAAAGAAAAGAAAATACTCAGTTAAATGCAGCACACCAAAACAATATCAGCTACCTATAATAGAAAAAAAAGGATCTATGTACAGGACACACTCTCCATTGCTGTACTAATTATTATTATTCACAATCCTCTGAACTTGTCTAATTTATGATGACCTGTCTGCTGCTATTGCTAAGAGATGTCTGTATAAAACGATCCATCAAAAAAAAAAAATCTGTCTCTGACCCTGGCACTGATAGTCTGTTGAGACAGTGGCTCTGACACATCGTCCAGACCCCGAGGCGACTGTCTGAGCTGCTCAAAGTGTCAAGAAAATGGTGTTCGCAGGGAAGAAGTTGTCACAACTACAGAGCAGCGTTAGTCTTTTAAACCTAAGTGACAAAACCCAGAGTTTGTCACTACGGTCTCAAGACTACATCTCACTGAGGGCTGGATGGGTTTTAAGTCAACACAGATATATAATCTGTAGGCTGATACCTGAATGTGACAATAAATGCAACTGTCCTGAGGAATTTTCACAATTTCACGTCATTTTCCCAATTTCCATCCACTGCAGTATTGCACTGGCATCAAGTATTTCTCACACCTCAGACCCTTTGTTCTGTCTGTACTTGATTACTGAGGCAGATCCATATAAAGAGGAGCTCTTTCATCTAATTCTCTCTTCAAGACTAATAAACTAAATAATTCTCCATACATGAAACAAATACAAACCTGCAAACGAATCTGTAATTGTTCTGATAAAAAGTATGAAGTCTTTCATGGAGGAAGGGTGACACTTTTAATGCTTTAATTACATGGTTAGTTAATGGGTAGTCCGCTGTCTCGCTGGACGCAAAATTATACTATCTGTGTCTACAGCTGTGAACACATGCAAAGTCTTTACATTCAGAAAACAAACACAAGTGAACATGTGAAGCGAAGCAGAGTAAATGTGCTCACTGCTCCTCCAACATCAAGGCTACCAACTAATCACAGTCCCAACTCATTGATCTGCACTGACGAAAGGTCACAAAAATGCTACCTTGACGTTTGCCTGACTACAAATGAAAAGAAAATTACAGTCACCCAAGGGTAAATTCTTTGTGTTCAGCTGAAAGTATGAAATCAGAGCACAGATGTGATTTTTTTTTGACTAAAGGAGACTGCAGTTTCAAATCATCCAATTACTAATATCGCAATCAATCATAAGCTTTCACAATGTCATGGTATGAGTTGAGGAATGATGGATGAAATCTTTTCCAGATTGTACAGGGACGGCTGGGTCCCTTTGGTCGCGCTAACTGTGAATAATCAGCAGGTATTTTTTTTAACAGTTTGCAGTCAGAGTTTCTTGGACAAATGTGCAAATGAAATACTAAACTTATCCCTACCAAATAAATAGCTTATTCCTGTGTTACATTTAAGCAGAATTTACGCTGGTGTACAAGCCAAGCCTGATTGACAAACACTAAAGGATCAGCTCTCGGGCGCTCAAAGAAGGATCTAAAGTTT